>NC_051846.1:196783585-196820493 GCF_002237135.1 Teleopsis dalmanni
TAAAGGCAAGAATCTGGCCAATACTAATGCTATAGATATCGCCGAGAGTGTTAAAGAAGGGGGCCCCCGGAAATGTAAGCCTAGTTCTGACCAAACCTGGACATTTTCACATCAGGTGTTCTGGTGTCTTTTATTTGAGGATCATAGGTCCAATGCCCTTTAAGGACAGATATTAATCTAGATACCTCCGATTTGAGTATTCTGTCAATAAACACAAAATCTTTTACTAAATAATTCTTATTTTCTCATATATGTTTCAACTAAAGTCAATCATACATATTTCATAGCTTTTTTTTTCATCAATCTGGTTATAATGACTTTAAACTCTTAAAAATAGGCTTGAACCAGAAACTAGGTTAACAAAAAGTGCAGACACCAAGAAAATTGCGGCAAAAAGGGGAGGTCTGGACGCAGATTGAAAATCACAAGAGCATGGCTTGAAATGCTAACATAAATGAGACCCTTCTGGAAGTAATGCGAAAACAGTTCCGTGAGAAAATAAGCCTCTCTGAAGAGGGGGGGTTTTAGTCCCCTCTTTGCAGCATATTAATCCATTATATAAGTTTTGATGAATTAAACCATTTGAAAAGTACAGAGAAGTTGAAATGATGCATAATAGCGAAAATCTAATAAATATGGACATTGTGACTACACAAGTTAAAATTTACTGTTTGGTTCGCTTTACTCGCTGGCGGCATCACCGGTCCTTATTTCTTTCGAAATGAGAAAAGAGCTACCGTTACGGTAAATTACGAGCGCTATCGAGCCATGCTGGTAGAATTTTTGTTACCACTAATTAACATCAACGACATTTGGCTCCAACAAGACGTCAGACGATGCAACTTGCCATATAGCGCGTTTAGCAAAAGATTTATTGCGAAATTAATTTGATAACAGCTTCATTTTCAGAAAAAATAACTGTACAAATTTTAATATAACTAAAAAACACCGGATACAACAAAAAACTTCGATCATGAATTGAAAGATATTTATGCAGATGACTTAAAAAGTCAAAGGGTGTAGTGATTTATTCCCTAACATATGATCTATCATGTAACTTCATAAAAGTAAGTCCAATAGGTGCAAAATCTTATAATCATTTGTGCTTGATTTATATCAGAAAAGGTAAAATTACAAGAATAGGAACTTTTGAAACTACAAATTAAAATTCTTTCAAATACATATCTTTAATTTTCCAATTTCCATACCAAAATAAAAAAATACCGTAATATGTAATGGTAGCAATCAGAATTGACGATTTGTGTCACCCTTTCGTCATTTTCAAAACGGTAAGGTCTATCGTGCCTTCTGATCAAATGTCACATTATGGATTGATTTTTTATAAATGCAATAGTCTTTCGATCATTTATTGCCCTAGATGTAACAGTTTTATTGTTGACATGTCCACTATACGATGAATGAGTCTCATCGCTGAAGAAAATTCGAAGTGGAAAAATCGTCAGCCAAACGGTATTGTTGTGGCACCCAATCAAAGTGCACTCTACGCATTACATCATTAGCCGGCTATAGTTCTTATATAAGATGAATCTAATAATGATAAAGACTTTGTAATGTATCGTAAGATAACGCTTCATGCTGTGCTTACTACTATTGATAAAATTGGAAGTTTCACTTAAAGCAGCAATATTTGGAATAGATAACACATTTTAATGATATCATAGCTTAAGCACATTTTCTTTACAATTTCGATGGATGATCAGATAGAAGATTATGTTTACCATCATTTCCTGATTATGTAAAAAACGCACCTACTAATTTACGAAAGCTCTTATAAATTTTCAGATAAATTTAATAGAAGTCGTACATAAGTTATTAAATTAATAATATGGACATTTATTCAATAATTAGTCAGAATTTTCTATATATCAGGCAAAGCAATTTATGAACCTTATAATTTAAGACCATTATTTGGTCCATTCCTTCAATCAATTATTATTAACATACAACATTCTTAAGGATTATAGTATTTTTAAAATTCTTATAATAATCTTTTTCGTAATTTAACAAGATTGATGTAATATTGATGTAATGAAACCCCTATTAATGAAGCTTAGTTAACTTTTGCATTGCTTAAACACTTTGAAACTACGTGGTTACGAATTCATACGATTCTAGCTTTGTATTGAAAATTGTTGTATATTTTTTAGAACAACAATCCTTTTCTGTTTGAACCAAGTATTCAGTTGCAGTAACAACAGAACGTGAGACTGGACTTTTAATTAAACTTCAGGTGCTGCATCTCAATTAGGGTGAAAACTCAAACGAAGTAAATTGGTAACGTGAAAAAATTACTTGTCCTAAATTTACTGAATAACAAAGTCAGTTGGCATTTTAATTTGCACACAATAGGTCTATGGTTATTTGAACAAATTCTGAAGTATAATGAAAAGTTCTAACTTTTAGGTTTATTTTCCATAAAACTGTTCACAGTAAATATAACAAAAATGTATTTATATATTAGAAATATTTTTGACCCACATAAGCCACAAAAAATATTTATTTAAAAGAATTTAACCAAATATATGTATGTTTGAGATACTCATAGATTTTGATATAAAAATTATGTATTAATGCGCATCCTTTTGTTCCACTAAAATAGTTTACACGAAGATCATTCTTTTTAAAACTATAATATTGAGTTGATTGGTTTAAATCGCAAAGAGCTTTCTCTTCTATTTAATTAGCACATAAACAATATCACACAATCGGCCAAAAGATTTTCAGTTTTAAATCCAAACTAAGCGATTGATAAAGGAAATTGTTTTTGGAAGATCTCCGTTGAGGCTCTCTACCAGGCTTAAGGTTCTATAGCTAGTCCAAGCTATTTGCAAAGTAAATTTTCGCTTTTTAAATTTACATTTACTAAGTGAATAATAAATCAAATAATAAATTAGTTTTTATTATTATATAGTTTGCTATATAAATATTACCGATGTTTCGAAGTTTGACTTCTTCCTCAGGGGTAAATATTAACACAACTTATTATAAATAAATAATTCATAAATATTATTAATGGCGTTTTTAATTAGTAAATCTGGGTTAATTCTTTTAATCGTGATTCACTTTAAGTGCAATTTTCATTTTCGATTGTTAAATCTGTATGACAATCGAGATTAATGTATAACACTAGAGATTAAGTTATAACACTCTAGATATTTCTCCAGAGTAACAATATTAACCTAAAACTAACAGCTGTTTTATATGATTTGACAGGTAAAATGTGATTCGGCATATGTATTTATGAAAATATAAATATTTAATAACACAACTACAAAGACTTTAGATTACTCTAAAACTTAAAACTATGAGGCAACAAAATTTTGAAAGACCTGGAGTAAATCTATATTTAATTCAGATTTACCAATCGAAAATGCCATAAGTATACTTTTATGAAGTATATAATTAAATAAAGTAAAAAAAAATTAGTTTTTGTTTTGATTATTATTAATAGTAGTGTATTTGATCAATTTTGTTAATGAATATAATTACATATATTTTTATTTTCTTTCTATCACAGGGTCAATGGCTGTGGATATTTTAAAATGAAATAACACGAACAAAACACAACAAATTTTTCATCTCAATTAAATTGAAAATAACTATTTAACTTAACTTTTATAATGAATTTACATTCATACCTTGAAAATTCTAATTTGCACTACAAAAGTATTATTTTGAACTCTTGACATTAGAATTCAAATGGAAAATAATTGAAACCAGCAACTAACGCAACAATACATAAAAAATTGTTTTCAAAAACAATTTTTCCATAACGAGAGATCCTTACAACTGCAGAAAGTATTAACTAAATCGTGTTTACTCCAGTCACAAAGTCAAGCATCTCAAACTTGCAAATTAATTTATTTTTTTGTTCAAAGGAAACAAAAATTATTTAAATAAATTTTTGAAAACAAAATTTATTAAAGGAATTCATAAAGCTGTTTTTATACAACAGATTTCTGGTACTCAATAAATAAAAGCGGTCAATGTATATGAAGGCTTTAATATTGAATCGGGAACAATGCATGACAACAGCAATAGCAACAAAAAATGTAATGGAAATAACTTATCAATTAGGAAATCTACTAGCCACAGTAGCAGTAAGAGCAGCAACTTTTATTGGAAATATACCAGCACAAGTGCTTTCATCACTTGGGCAACAACGATGGCATCCACCGTTTCGTTGGCAATGACAACTCCCTTGCCAACATTTTCAAGCAATTTAGATTTAATGACGATGGCATCGAGTGCAACTGGGACTTTAAATCAATCAACGACGACGAACTGCACAGAAGAATTGTTGGAAATAGATTCACCGACAAATCAAACATTAAGGTAATCATTAATTAAAGTATTAAAATTTTTAAATTTTTTTTTTTGAAATCCATTTATTTATTACAATCTGTCAGGAATGAATGACAATAAGTAATATATATAAATTTAAATCGTAATAATGGTTATTACGATATAAAAAGAAAGGCACGTATGGACTATGCCCAGTGACATATCCATATATATTTAAAATAAAAGTGTATTGTCTACATATACATATTTAAAATGTCTCGCGATGTTTTTCTTCTCAGCCTTGTAAAGGTATTGGAAGGGGACATCAGTTGAGTAACCAGAGGGTTTGGGTGCATATATAAGCGTTGAGCGTAATTCTTTAAAATCCTTGATTGTTCGAACATGTAATTGTTTATGTAGCTGTTCATTCGTTATATACCAAGGTGCGTTTGTGATCATTCGTAGTGTTTTAGATTGGAAGCGCTGTATAATTGCCAGGTTTGAGTCTGCTGCAGTACCCCATAATTGGGTCCCATAACTCCATATAGGTTTAAGTACAGATTTGTATATAAGCAGCTTATTGTCGAGTG
The DNA here is from genome assembly GCF_002237135.1 of Teleopsis dalmanni. Taxonomy (NCBI): domain Eukaryota; kingdom Metazoa; phylum Arthropoda; class Insecta; order Diptera; family Diopsidae; genus Teleopsis; species Teleopsis dalmanni. The sequence continues at coordinate 196,788,481 of NC_051846.1, forward strand.
ACAGTTTGGAATTTCGGCTGAGGAACCAAAATAAGTTTCGTAATTTAAGACCCAAGGCTTTACGCTTTTTGAATATGTGCGATTTCCAGGTTAGCTTACTATCCAGATGTATGCCCAAGTATTTTGTTTCTAAAGCTTGTGGTAATTGAGTATTGTTTATTAAGACCGGCGGGCACGTAGAACGTTTTGTAGTGAATGTTACCTGGACAGATTTTGATTCATTCGGTTTAATACGCCAGTTTATCATCCAGAGAGCAACATTATCAAGGCAGGTTTGAAGTTTGGTGGAAGCACGGATTGGGTCACTGTCAACTGATAAAATAGCTGTGTCGTCTGCAAATGTACCGATAACACTCTTATCGGTAAGGGGAAGATCCGCAGTAAATAAAAGATAAAGCATTGGTCCCATTATGCTACCTTGAGGTACTCCTGCTTCTATATCATGAAGTACTGTAGTTTCGTTTCCATGCTTAACGAAAAAGTGCCTAGCCGAGAGGTATGATTTTATAAATATGAAAAAATTTAGAGGTAGATACAGTTTTAGTTTGAACAGGAGGCCCTCATGCCATACTCGATCAAACGCTTGTGAAATATCTATAAATGCCGCAGTGCAATATTTTTTACCATCTATCGCACTATGGATATGTCTGACAAGTCTGTGAATTTGTTCTATTGTGCTATGATTTTGGCGAAAGCCGAATTGATGGTCAGGTATGAGTCTGTTTTGTTGGATAAACGGAGTAAGGCGCTTTAGAAACAGGATTTCCATAACTTTTGACAGGATCGGAAGTAGACTTATTGGCCGATATGATTTGACGTCTTCTGGGCTTTTCCCTGGTTTCGGTATCATGGAGATTTGCGCTATCTTCCACTGTGGCGGAATAAATCCCCTTATTATCACAGCGTTAAATAGATGAGTGAGAAATACAAATCCTTTTGGTGGGAGCTGCTGCAAGGCCATGCCTGTGATTAAATCGTATCCTGGAGCTTTTTTTACTTTTAACTTTGTTATTACATCTCTAACTTCATTAATAGTATATCTTTTAATTGGAAGTTCCAATTGATAAGGCTCTTGTAGAAAATTAATCCTTTGATTCATGACATTAGGCATATTTTGGTTATCATTTGATTTAAAGACCTGGTCCAAATGTAACGCAAATGTTTCTGCTTTTTCAATATCGCTTTTTGCCCATGAGTTGTCGATTTTGCGTATAGGTGGTTGATAGACAATCGGTCTGTTGTTCTTTTTTATGGCTTTCCAAAGGGAATATTTTGTATCACATGAAGCACTTATGTTTTGAAGGTATAGCGACGTGCGATTATTGTTATACTTTAAAAGAAGGGCTTTAACGAGTTTACACAGTTTGTTTAAGCGAGTTTTATCCGCAGGGAATCTCGACTGTTGCCAATGTTTTCTCATCCTACGCTTTTCTTTAATCAGGTATCTAATGTTAAATGGATAATCTTGCTTAACACTTTTAGAAATTGGTGGAGTTGATTCCCATGCAGACATTTGGACACAAGAGTTGAAATGCTCTACTGCTTCAGTTACGTCGGATTCAGTTTTTAACCTGACTTCGGTATTTAGACCAATTGAAATTAGTTGACGGTAACTATTCCAGTCAGTGTTTTTATTATGAAGAATACATTTTTCCATAATTTCACAGCAGTCATTGAGAGTGATTATTATTGGCGAGTGGTCAGATGACAAGTCGAAATTGGACTTACAGGTAGTTGTTTCAATACGTACCCCCTTTGATACCGCAAAATCAATTAAGTCAGGTATTTTTCTTCTATCTGTTGGCCAATATGTGGGTTCACCTGTTGAGATTGTGTGGAGGTTGAGTACATTTATTGCTTCGAAGAGTTGACGTCCTTTTGGAGATATTAGGCGGGAACCCCATTTTAAGTGTTTAGCATTAAAATCTCCGCCTACTAAGAACCTAGGTCCAAGCAGCTGAAAAAATGATATGTACATATCTTTCGTGATACTGTGGCGCGGTGGGCTGTAGAGTGATGAGAAAGTCATGTCGCCTTCTTTAGTTTGTACTACAATGTTTGTTGCCTGGATTTCATTCTTGCAATATGGTTTTGCTTCATAATGTTTTATCGAGTTCCTTATGAGGACCGCAGAGCCACCATTTCCTTTACCACTGGGATGCATTGTGTGATAAAGTTCGTAGTTCGGAATTTTAAAGAAACTACGCGTCGTGAAATGGGTTTCTGATACTAGCATTATGTCGACCTGGTTTAATTTTAAAAATGCTTTTATTTCGATAGCATGTTTTGATAGACCATTAGCGTTCCATATGACTACTACGAAATCAAGAATTTTGTTTAGTCGTCAAGTTGATCAGTAAATTTGTCATTACTACGATTTGTTGCATCATTTGCTTCAACAGTGATGTCATCTCACGGAATTCTTCCACAAAATTATTTGGAATTGGTGAAAGCTTCTCCTCTGTTTCGCTACTGGTGTTTGACTTCACTATTTGTGCGAATGTTTCAGGTGAATGAGAAGTCGTGATGTGTTTTTTGTTTAGCGAAGGAAGAGGATTTTCTTGAATTTGTACTTCCGGCGCCCTAGGTCTTAGTTGGGGATACATTTTTTTTTGCAGGTTTTTGTATATTTGACATCCTTTGTAGTTGGCCGGATGATTTCCTTCACATAAAACACATTTAACATCATTGGATCTGCTTTTCCTTTCGCAATTTACAGAAGCATGATTTCCAGCGCACTTGATGCATTTAGGTTTACGGTGACAGTATCCTTTTGTGTGCCCATACTGTTGGCAGTTTGCACATTGAGGGATTTCCCCTTTCGGGTGAGGTGGTTCAAATGTAACTGTAGTATACAAGAGTTTCTTAACCAAATAAATATCCTTATTATTTAGGTTTGGTGCAAGTTCAATAATAAACATGGGGAGAGGTTCACCTGACCCTCTACGTTTAATGTTCCAAACGTTTACAGCCGTATGTTCATGCTCCAGAAGTGCATTTTTGATTTCATCAATATCGGTTGAATGATGCAAATTTTTCAATATAACCCTAAAGCTTCTCTCTGTTTTTGGTTTGTAAGTGTAGAATTCAGTGTTTTTTAACTCCAACTGCTTTACAATGCTTACGTAAGAGTCAGATGTAGAAGGTTGAACTCTTACTTGACTTGGATTTAGCACTTTTAAGTCGAATTGATTTGCCGCATGTTCATTTAACACATCTATTAGAGGCTTGATACAATGTACCTTATCAATAAATATAGGTGGAGGTTTCATTAATTTTGGATCCGTATCATTATTTTTTAACGATTCTTCAGTTTCTTCAGAGTCATCTTCCTGGAGATCTGCGTATCGGTTTGGTTTGACGGGTTCATTTAGCCAGTATGAGTCTAGCTTGGTTTGTTTTTGGCTTACTTGATGATTTTTACTTGGACTATCGCGTTGACGTTTACGGTTATTAACTACTGTCCAAGTGTCGTTAACAGAGTTTTCGTTTCTGGTGGTTGCAGCTTGATTCGATCCTTTATTTTGGAGGAGGTTATTTTTTTCTTCATTATACAATTTTTGAAGCTGTTGTTGAAGTAGTTGAATTTGTTGTTGTATATTTTTCACCTGAACTGATTTAGCCTTTTTCTCTTTTAGATGACCCGAAGTCGCATTGCTTGACGCCTGCCGCGTGTTCATATTAGTTTCTTTGCGTGTATTGGATAGTATTGTTTCGTGCTGATTTGGGGAACTAAGTTTTATATTATCGTTTTTATTATTTATTAATTTAATTTTGTTAGCGATGGCGATTTCACTAGCTATTTTTGTTATGCTTGATTCGATTTTTGAATTTTCTAAAAGTTTGTTTGGGGAATTATTTATTATTTTAGAGTCATCAGTTTTTAGTGTTATATAGCCATTTAGGCCATTTTCACTAATTAGAGAGTGCCGGCGTACAACTTTTTCGTAATCGCTCATACAATAAATTTACAATATTTTTACAGTAAGTTTATTTAATTTTATTTTAATTATTTAAAAATTTAAATTTATAAATAAGTAAATTTATTTATTTTTATTTATTTATTTTTATTTATTTTTATATAAGTTTGTTTTATTTTACTTTTAGTAAAATAATTGAAAAAAAATAAATATGTAATATTTGATTATGTATTTAAATTTAATTCTTGAAAGTTACACTGTGGCAACACTACAAATATAATTTCTTACTTTCGATCATATGCTGTCTCTATCAGCTGTTTGAGCAAAACTTAATTTTGATTTATTTTGTGTTGGCTTTGTTATTTCTTTGCAAACTTAAAATTTAATTTGATTAACAAAAAATTTTTTATATTACAGAAAAACTGATTAACACCGTCCACTGGCACTGTTTTTTCACAGATTCCTTCATTTAAGGTCTATTGTTCAAATTATCATAACTTTGAAATTTAAATTTAACTATTTCTAATCAAAAAAGACAAAAGTTACGGAGTGAACACTTTTTGCGCGCGCTTTCGGTAATTGATCGGCCTATTAACATAGCTTCGACTCTAACATAGCTTCGACTGAAGCTTTTTTATTTTTAAATAAAAAAATATTGTTATCGCAATTAACAACAATTTAACCTAACATTCTAAGAACGATATAAGAAAGATTTATTTGAAATATATACGTGAAGTCTTTGTCGATAAATAAATAAAATAAAATACTAAAATTAAAAAATAAAAATAAATAAATTGATTATTTAAAATTTAAAATTAAGTACTCTTATAAAGAAATTTCTTATGCTCATATATAGTCTAGTCATAAAATCTTATTTCTAACACTATTTTTATTAATTTTTAAAATACTTATTAATATTTAATTACTGATTTATTTAATAATTTTTATGATTTTTAATTTGTTTTGTTAATGTAAATTTATTTATTGCATTGTTGTTTAAATAACAATTTTATGTAAAATAATTTACTTTTTAGAAGGTTTGAGAGATAGAGACTGAAAATTTTATTCAAATCTTTATGTTCTTAAAAAAAATTAAAATAGATTCCCCTTAAACTCAACTTATATATATACAATCGACTACTAAAGCAAAGAAATTGAGTTTTTCGACATAGACTTTGTTAAAATAATAAATTATATTGAAAACCAAAATTTATTTTAAATATGTACTAACTTTTTTTAATTAAACGTAAAAAAAATCCTCAACTCTTTACAGTTAAAAACGTATGTAGTTTTCAAATGTAAGACAAAATAACGTATATTTATTCCCAATTTGAATTACTACATATATAATAAATTTCTAGTATGTGATCAAAAAATTTAGAGTTTTCAAGTTTTCCATATTTAATTCATATTTCTCAGAATCAACGATATTTTGCAGTTATGGTATCGGAGTTTTCAGTTCGAAAAACAGTGTAGGAACAGTGTAGGATTTCCTTTTTATCTTATCTATTATTGTAAAAGTTTTACACTTTGAGTGGTTTTTTGAGTTTGAGAAAGAGAAAAATAATCGGAGTATTCAATGTCTGAAGAATATTGTACTTGTCTACTGCCTTCTCAAGTCCTGCTGAAGAATAGAACTTATACTCCTCATTGGAAATTCTCTCAGACCAGCGTATTTTCTTTAATATAAAACTTTAAATAGATTCAATATTTTCCTTAAGGTCTTTTACTTTTAATACAGATAAATTAGTGTAGTTCCAACGTTTGAGTTTACAGGTGAAACTTTGATAATGAACTACGATACAATGATTATGTCTTTCAGTATTAACTGCTGGATAAGAAAGAAATTTTCAGAACACATTTTCTTCCAACTCTGTTCAGGTTTAAAACATACTTGAAAATCACTTTGCAGAGTCCATATAACGTTTTCATTAATTCAGTGGAGTTTAAATTTTTCAACTCTTTTCTCATTGGTAGACGTCTTTCGACTTTTAGATCGCGCTTTGCCATCAACGTATTCTGAATATTCTTAAAATCCTTTATACTATTCATAAATGCGTGGTTTGTAGCATAGTATCGCCATAAGCCTGATCCAACATTTGTATGTCTTGTTTAGCATAGCAGACACTAGATAACTACTCAACAACATTACTGCCAGTCTAATTGTTGCAGTTTTCTTCTGCAAATCAATCTTATAGAAGATAACCAGTACGAGCAGTTTCAAAATGTTCATTACTTCTTTATGATATCCCCTATATTTTATCCCACTTTACAACAGTTACCAAAATTTTTCTCAACAATTTGCCTATCTACTCTTAACCAATATATCTTCAATAAATTTAAAATGTCCTCTTAGGGATATCTAATCTACGCCTCTATGTTTTACGTTTCACAAACATATTGAAGATGATTTAATCTAGCAAGGTGCGTTTCTATGTTAGTCTGTCTATCTAAGCTTCTATTCTAATGCAAATATTCCCAAGTATTTGTCAAGTATTAAAATAAATGGAGAAAGGCCTTTTAGTAATCTAGCAGAATATTCTAACAGAACTAATTAGTTACTACATTATTTATATTATTAAGTTTTTTATTCGGAATATCGCAAATATGTTAGTATTGAGATATACATCAACTTTTTTGATTTGTTGATATTCGCATACATCCACTATTTATCATTTTAAATACATACAAATTGTTATAGAAAAACTTTCTCAACTTGTTAATAAATTTTAACTTAACATCGAAAAATTGACTAAAATAATACAACAAAATAGTTAATAGTTAATAAAAATATTGAATAAAAAACAAGCACATAAAAACTTTCTTCTAAAATTATGTTTAGTATTTTTGCGTACAAATGAAATACTATATATTTATAAATATATTTAAAAAGAAAGTAAAAAATGTTTTTTAGTATAAATACTAGTCGTTTTAATTTAAGCCAATTATTTTTTAAGTACCTATACATAAAACCGCTGCGGTATAAAAATAAGCGTTAACAGTAACACAACTTATGTACCAAAAGCAATTAAACATATGGTACTTAAAGTGACGTGAATTAATTCGCTTATTATATCCTTTGAAAAATTTACTAACCCTTATTAAATTTTTCCACATGCGGGATATGAAAAGATTTTATAATATCTCCCACTTAAACACAAAATGAAATTAACATTTTACATTATACATATATTTACACATTTAATTTTTCTACATAACTAATTCATGAGAGCTCACTGGCAAAGCCTTAAACCCTACTTACTCAGTACCAATAAAACTCTGAATAAACCAGCACCGTTTATTGACGAGGGGTAATAGTTAACACATGTTTGGGACCGTCTGAAATTTATACTATTGAATTAGAATACTAAAACTTTAATCGTGTTACCTTACAATATTTTATTGTTGAAAATTTGATTTATGATATAAAAAAATTTCATGGTGGACCACAAAAATTATTGATTCAAGTAAAACAATAGTTTTGAACAATAAACGATTGGTCAATGGCATGAGTTGATTTCAAAATTTATGATTTCATATTAATAAATCAAATTATATTTTGGTTCAGATGTTTTTATACATTTTCGAAAGACATTTTAAAATATAACAAGCTACAGCATAACAGAAATTAAAAATGTGAACATGTTTAATTTACTTAAAAAACATGCTACCTCATTGTGGTGTACCTGAAGCATCAGTTATGTCATATTATATTACTAAATCAGATATCTAATTAAAACAATTTGATTTAAAGATCATTTTACTTATTTTTTTGATTTCTTAATGTCATCATTACTCTAACACAAACCATTGCCCGAAATTAAGATTGTTGGCACATATTGCCGGATCGCTTTCCTTATATTTAAGATGGAGGGAGTAATTTAAGCACCATTCTGCCAAAGCATACTCTCCGAATTAACTAAAAAAAATCAAGAAAACATAGAGGAAATATCGACAACGTTTGAGAGAAAAGTTCTTATAAATGTCTTCTACAAGTGACAATCGGATCCGTACAAATCTCAATCTGTATTACCTTTATCACGATATTGGCATTGTTAAAAGTGTAAACATTTAACGGATTCACTGACTTGTTGATGTCATGATTATAGAACACGATGGTCCAGCAAAAAAATGCAGCAGTGGGAGAAAGAAGATGTATCAATAATGGATGATCAAGTAGAGGGACAGAGAACAAGCTTTTGGATATAAATTCTTCGTTAGTCTAAACACAGGCAACGGATTGTGTTAGTAAAAGCGGTAAAAATTATTAAAATAATCTTCAGATCAGAACTTTTTGGATTTTTATTTTGCATCCATAAAATTACAAAACTTTAATTAAAAAATTTGCACTATTTCTTTAAACGTATTTTATGAATTGTTAATCTCTTTGGTAAAATGTAACGATAATAGGATTACTATATATACCAATCATATATTTTATGTTCCATTATGTTCAATTATTTATTTATTCATTTATGTTCAATTATGTGGCAAACATAACTGGTATTCGGAGTACTATAGGTTTTTAAGAAATGTATATCCTAATGTAATCTATAAAACATACTTGTGCTTAAGACCTTTTGGTCTGTTTTAACAAAAGTTCGTCTTTCAGTTTATGAGATAGGTGCACAGTAAAAAATAGTAAAAATTGATGTTCTTACAAGAAAAGTTTATTTGTGATATAACGTTTTAAGAAATTTAAATTAAATTAATTAAAATTAAGAAACTTAAATTAATTAAATTAAATTAATTATCTATCGACTTTATTAAAATGTCTCTATAAAAATTATTTATGAACTGTACCGCTTTATAAAACAAACACTAGCGGACCCAATTTCAAAATTTTCGTTACCTTCTCTTACTTCCCAATTAAATTAAAATTATATAGCTTTTTATTTTAGCTTAACACTATATATTTTATTTAATTGGAAGTTTACAATAATAATATTTATGCAGTGAGTTTTTGAGTATTTTAAGCATTACCATTATTATTATATCAGTATTTTTAATTTAATGTTTTTAACATTTAAATGCATTTAAATCACAACAAAAACTTACCAATTTCATTTCCCGAGTCCATCTCAAACAGTCTAGAAATTCCCATAAAACGAAACACTACGAATAAAAAATGATATATCAAAAAATAAGACAGCTTAACAAAAACTAATAACAAATAAATTATTAATTGAAAAAAAAATTCATTACCAAATCGTTTCAATGAATGATGCAAAAGAAAAATAAATAAATAAATGAAATGCTTAAAATATCATTTTTAATTTTAAGTTTAATAAATTAGATAATAATTTCAAACTTACTTCATATTTTTTTTAAATTAATTTTACCATTAAAATTATATTGTTAATATATCGAGTGTAATGTTTGAATACATTTAATACGTTTGTATTTGCAACTGCAGCATAATTAAATTCAGTTATTAAATATCAAAATATTACAAGATATCACATAAAAATATTGTAAAAACTTTTATTTTATACACCTATAATTATAATTACAAATTTATTTAACATAAAATATTAAACTTTTTACTGAGCAAAATTATTTTCGCACAACTTAAACGACTCAGCACATGCCGAAGCGTTTACAAAGTGAACTGTCAATGCTTTTTTTTGGCTTTCCATTAATGATTGCTTCGTTCCATTTTTTATGATTCTGCAATCATTCCGTACGATCAATCAAAACAACAAAAAAAGACAAAGAAAATATTTGCTTTCATTACAGTAATTGCAGTTTGTAGTGTTGTAAAAGCAAGCATTATCCAAATTTTAACAAATTTGTTGGAAAAAAAGATAAGAAGCAACTAATGCTGTTATTCAAATTCTAACCATTTAGCAAAAGATGCGGCACTTAACTTATTATTACCAATTTGTGACAGACAGCCAACAACTACTCAATTATCATCATTTTTATATTAGGATATGCAACCTAGTATGAATTTTGCCTGCTATTTAATTGTAACAAAATCATAAAGAAAAGAGGTATATATATATATATATATAAACATATATTATAGTGATAATATATAATATATAGTATATATATATTATATATATATATATAACATTATAACTGTATAATGTTATATATACCTGTATAGCTATATACTGTATAGCTGCTATTGAAGAAAAAATAGATAAAAAATATTAGAAATAGATAATTTTGAAATTAAATTAAAAGTTTTTTATATTGTTATGATAATTTTAGTAAAAGTTTTAATTTTTTAAAATCTTTATCATAATTTTAACAGTTAGTTTATCTTCATATAATTATTATTATTTACTACATATAAAAAATTTTAATTACAAAATATTTTTTTTAAAATAATACATATATTATGCAATGGTTTTTAAATTTGAAAAAAAATGTTTTAATATATTCGTTGATTATAATTATTATAGTATTATAATTCATCGTTATGATTGCCAGATCGTTATGATAGACAGATTTCTTTGATCCTTGACCCTCAAATTTCAAACACTATTTTACACATCTTTCATTCAAATTTTCAGCGTACACTATCTTATCCTGCCTCCTAACGACTTTAAAAATATATTTCGTACAATTCAATTTTATTGAATTGTGGAATTCAACTAATGTTTGCATAATGTCAACAATATGCCCAGTTTTTTTAGGTGTTCTGAGTGATTATCTGAAGCATCCTGCCTGGCCAGCTTGTTAAAGATTTTAAAGTAGTTTCACTGTCTGATAGTACGCATATATTCCTTTTAATTATATTATGCACTTTCAGAGAAGCTGTAGTTTCCCTAACAGTGATCACTTCCGCCTGAAAAAGACTGCAATGTTCAGGTAATAAATTTATTTAGTCTTTTCGAGAAAACCCCACTGCCTACACCACTATCTATTTAAAATCTGTAAGTTTCTAACTATTTTGTACCAATATTTATACTTAAAGAATTGTATATTAAACTGATATCGTTAAGTGTTTAATGATTCCAAAGTTTAATCTTAAGTAATTACTTTAGTTCAGGAGACTGAGAGTGTCATATGGGCAAGACTTTTCAGTCTCTACAGTAAGAGTTTTTGCAGGTGATAATACAAATGTTTTTTATTAAGAATATGAAATATATATCTTTCTGTTTAATGTAGTATAAAAATATGAATATAATAAAAAAGATATGTTAAAATTTTACTCTTGCATTGAAAGCAAAAATTATATATTTATATATATATAATTATATATATGTGCCTAAGAAAATTTTTTTAAAGAAAATCAACTATTTATTGCTTTTTGTGCTGCTTTAATCAACATTTTCATTTTAGTACATATCCCGCACTTGTGCACTTTCGTGGCGTATACGATGTCTCCTTTATCGCAAAGATAAATCCGTTCTGGTTGCAATTTGAGCCGCCAACCACAAGGACGTACTACATATTGGCAGTTATTTACATCATCATATCAAGCGTTGGTTGCATTGGCAACGCGTTAGTAATTTTTATGTTTATTCGGTAAGTGAAAATTCTATTAAAGAAATTTATATTTTAATGGCATTTAGATTATTTCCCATCTAAGCTCATATTACATTCATTAAAATATTTTTTATGAAATATTTCTTCTAAATGAATCTGATTTAATTTCTTTAGTAAATATTATTAAAGTTTTTTTTACCTTTTTCTTTCTTAACTATCAGCCTAATTATCTCCTTTAACTATTGAAATATGAATGCTAATATATATCCAACCTAGTAAGAAGTATATGTACTGCTTATAATATTCTATATATTTTATAAGAAAATAACATCAGTCAAATTTTATTTATTTACATATTTAATGTCTGATATAATTACTTTAATTCATATTGTTGAAAAGTTATTCTGTTTTAATATTACATTTATTCCAATACTCTTAATAAATTATACAAATATTTTTTTCATCTGTATATTATTATTTAGCAAACTTTTTAAAATTATGTTAAAAAAAGTGACTTCTGTAGATTTGCTTTTTGTTAAGTCCCAATAATCCTGAAAGCACTTATAATAAAATTTAACATCACAGAAGCTGTAATATTTTTTTAAAAAACTAAAGGCAACCACTTATATCAGATTTTTTGTGATATGTCTGAATGGTAGTCCTAAAAAATATTCTGAACTTAACAATTCGATTGTTTTTTTACAATAACTAATTGCAGATAACAGAAAAATCGCAGTTGAATATTGTCACTATTAATATAATTATTATAACTAAGTGCAATATTTACAAAAAATATAATTATTTATTATTCAAAACTACATTTACGCAGTTTGTTTACATATTTAATAAATATTTATTTTTTATGTCATATATATAAAGATTTTCTACAGGTAATTATTTTTTTTTCTATCTCAGCTGTAAATCTTTACGGACACCTGCGAATACGTTGGTCATCAATCTGGCTGTAAGCGATTTGATAATGTTAGTAAAATGTCCAATTGCTATATACAATAATTTTAAACAGGGTCCAGCATTGGGTGACATAGGTAATATAAACCATTATTTTAGTTAATATTTCACTAATTTATTTTTATATTATTTGTTTATTATATATTTTTAATTTTTTTAAACAATAAATTGCAATTTTAAAAAATAATTCATATACTTTTAAAATATTAATATATTTTTTTAGAATAATTGATTGATTAAAAAATTGCTATTTAATAATTTAAAATAAATTTATTTATTTTAATTAATAAATTTATTAATTTAAAAAAATAAAAAAAAAATTTAAAAGGAACACTTTTATATTGATTTCAAAAAAAAGTTTTAAATAATTTATTTTTAACAAATTCGAAATCCTAAGTTAAGTTATCCTGGCGATCCTAAGCATCCACTTAGACCTGCTGGCTCATTCTATCACCGTATAATAAACTCAGAGGTTTAAAAGCCACTAAATCTTTGGCAAAGCTAAAAATGCGTTCCTCTAATATGAATTTCAGAAATTTTATAATAATTTATTCTCAACAGTTGATATTTTGGCTGTGATTCGAAAAGTAGGGCGTCTTCTTTTCAATTGTAGTTGCTTTATAGAATAAAAGATCTGCCAAGGTAGCAGTCCTACATGCCGTTGGGAAATTTTTTACTCAAAAATTATAGAACCTATTGATAAATTGTGTTGAAAAACCAATAATTAAACTCCTTGTTTAGGGTTGAATGTTTACAACGTTTGTGTCTTAATAGAAAATATCTATTGGATCATATATTTGGATAATACATTATTTTTTCGGAATCATTAATAGCAGTTTAATGGAATAGTGTCTTACAAAACTTTTCTTAAGGTTATGTTTAGGCTTAAGGATAAATTTATTTATATTCTTCAAGCTTGTATTATCCTAAGGTATTTATTATAAGATATTTCCCTCTTCCAGCGATTTGGTTAATACTATATAAAAGGAATTTTTGTGATGATGTATTCCTGATTGATGAACTACACTTCCTTTCTTGGCTTCTGATATCAGTTTTTGATAATTCTCCCTAGTCCTTGAAAAGGGGCTTCCTGAAAATTAAACTCGATTCATTAACAACTAATAACGAAGAATAATAATTAAATAATGATTTATAAAAATGTAATCCAATACATGAGGAAAAAATTTATTTATAGAACTCGTAAAAAGTCAATCAATACTAAATTCATTACTTAATGAAATAAAAACCAACACTGCAAAAATATATACTTAAATTAAAAGTCATTTTATTTATTTATATTTTTTTTATATTATTTACTTATTTATTTTATAATTTTTATTAAAATTTATGTACCTAGACCAACTTTTAATATTTACAACATTTGTATAAAATTATAATACATAAAATTATTTTATATTATTATTCTTTATACTCTCTAAGCTTTTTTTATAATTAATACTGATACTTTAAATCTTAAATTTTATTTTATTTTTTAAATTAGCTTGCCGTCTTTATGGCTTTATAGGTGGCCTCAGTGGTACCGCTTCAATTGGAACATTAACAGCCATTGCCATAGATCGTTACAATGTAGTTGTATATCCATTGGATCCGATACGTAAAAAATTTTTATTAAGAGCACATATTATCATATCAACGATTTGGATTTATAGTCTATTATTTTCGATAGTGCCAGCATTGGATATTGGCTTATCTGTTTATGTACCTGAAGGTTTTCTAACAACATGTAGTTTCGACTACTTAGATAAAGATACGAAAGCGCGTATATTTATGTTTGTATTTTTTATAGCTGCTTGGTGTATACCACTTATAACGATTTGTTACTCATACTTTTATATATTAAAAGTAGTTTGTGCAGCGAATCGCATACAATCGAGCAAGGATAAGAATAAGACTGAACAGAAACTGGCCATAATAGTCGTTTGTATAATCGGGTTGTGGTTTTTGGCTTGGACGCCATATTCAATTGTTGCTATGTTAGGTGTATTTGGTATGGAAGAATATATAACACCACTTGGTTCAATGATTCCAGCTTTGTTTTGTAAAACAGCGGCATGCATTGATCCATATATATATGCAGCAACACATCCACGATATCGTATGGAATTTCGTCGTTTATTTTATGGCGCGCGGGATTTACGACGATCATCCACGACACGTTCTTCGTATATGACAAGATCTACAAGGTCGTCACGTCGATTGCGTACAGTATGTGATATCGAATCAGTACGTAGTCGACCGCCAGAAAATTTTAAAAATAATAATTTGAAGGCAGTACCCGAAGTATCGGAAGAAAATGACTCTTGTGTAGCGGAAGAGTTAATTGAAATTAATGACATAATAGAACAAAGTAAATTTTAAATGTTTTTAGTATATGAAGAAAATACAATTGATTGAAGTACAAATGAAAGGCTAATTGAAAAGAGTAGAAAAAATATTGAAATAATTTTTTTTCGAATAAAAATCAATTAAAGTATTTGTTCTAAGAAATGAGAAATTTTTATTGTTTTTAGTCGATGAAATTTTTTATACTAAAATTTTTGAATAGAAAATTTTTGTACTCACAATTAAAGGTTATAAAATTTAATATTATAATATAAATAATTAACAGATTTATTGCATTTAAAAAAGATTTCACTTAAAATTAAATATTGTTGAGCATTTTTAAACAAAATATTCGTTTCTCGTGAGGGAAAAGCTGAAATTATTCTGTAGTAAGTAAAACTAAATACATCCTTATCCTTTCATTAAGACTTATTATATATAGTAAATACTTTTTTCTTGCCATTACTAGATTTTTTAATTTACTTGAAATAATTACAAAAACGTCAGTTATAATTATTGGAATTTCATAGTAAACAGAATAGTATATTTAGTATATTATAAGTTTTTCTATTGTCATTTGAAAATATTGACGTAATTCTGTCTTTTGTTTTGGCTTAGGTTTAAGAAATAACTACTATTTTCATTAAAGTTTTTTGTATTTATGAAAAAAATATTTTTATTTGAAATAATGCACTTTCACGAAAACAAGCATTTAATATTGGTCAGCATCCTTTTTGCTTGATGAGTAGCTTCCGAGTGCATTTAAATAAAAACGAAATAAAAATTATTATCCTTTAGCAGGTTGAATTCAGGGATTTGTACTAAAGTACAATTAAAATGGCAAAGTAAGAATTACAAATTATTGTCATAGAAAATACTTAATAATACATATTATTATATATATATACTATAAACATATTGCATATAAATATTGATATTTTTTAAACTTTACTAACCTACTTGCATCATTAGTAAGAATATACAAAGACAGGTATGAGTTGAACTTAAGAAACATAATTTTTTTCCTTCCTATGTATCAATAAATGGAATATAAAATCTGTTATTTATTATTAAAAACATTGTTAATATATAAATTTAAAAAAAATAGTTAAAAAACAGGGTATGAAATATATTTTTGTAAAATGTGCAAATTTTAAAGCTATAGATATATAAATTGAAAAACTAAAAGAATATATTTTATTATAAATGTTTAAAGCAAATTTGTGTATGTTTAATAGTAAATAAGGATAATAATATAAATGAATTGTGGGTAGAAAGGATATATGTAATGTCATTTAAAACTTTTTTAAAGAAATTATGCAACTTATATAGTTTCATATATAAAAATTATCATTAATTAGTTTTTATCAAGAAATATCAATTAGTTAAAAAATTTTGTTCTACTTAAAGAATATAAATTAAACCAGCTTAAGTTTAAATTATACCAAATTATTAAAACTTAATTAATAGTACTATCTTTACATTTACAATTATCGAACCTCATTAACAAATATTTGTATTGAATTGGTGTGAAAGATAATTGATGCACATTTATAGAGTTAATTGCCATAGTGTAAACGTAGTGATGATGGTATGTTTTACAATATTACAGTATATTATTATTTAATTTGTGCAAATAACGACTTACAGTTTTTCAGTTGTCTTAAAAATAGAAAATCATAAAGGGTATTCAAACGACTTTAAAAATAAAAATCATAAGAACCTAGAGTTTCAGCCACAAAATTCTTTAATTGAAACTTCATTTTTATCATTTTTATTTTTAAAAAAATGTATACATATATATAGTATTAATATTTTCTTTTTATAACTTTGATATTCCTTCAAATAATATAATGAGCACAGTATTGAAGATTGTTAAGTTATCAAGTCTTTAAATAAATCCTCAGATCAGATTGGTTTTGAAAAAAATTAATTCTATAGCACTACATCTGAAAAAGAGCATATAATAACAAATCTGGTAGGTAAAAAATTTGCATTCGTTCTTTGATCGGATATAGCAAAAAAAAGGTAGGAAACGCTGATCAAATATATGTCTATTTAGACTTAACAAATTGAAACACCTGATTGATTGTCTGTATATTTCAATTAAAAATCATTTCTCTATGTTTGAAATTCACGAAATGTTAGGAATGGACGTAGAGTATTGAGTACTTAATTAGAGTATTATACACTAATTAAGACTTTCTCTTTTACAATGCCTTTATAGATGGTTTGAAGAAATCAGACTAGTCCGAAGAAATAAGACTAGTAGTGAAGCAACTTTCTAAACTCTTTAAAAATGTTTTTAAATTGTATAGATATTCTTTCGAACCAAAAACGGAATAAAAAATTTCAGAACAGTTTATATATGACAGAAAAATTTTGAAGTTGGCTAGATTTTATTCGTACAACTTCAATAGATGAACTGTTCAGATATGCATTAGTGCGAACTCATCGGTTTTAGAAAATTAACAATAGTAAGATTTATTTAATCTACATATTACATATTAATCTTACTTATGGCATAAACATGAAATTATTTTGGTAAATATAAAAATTATTCCATCTCCAACTAGTGATTTTAAAGTTTTTACACATGAAGCTTAAATATTGTTAGTGGAGATACATTGCTTACTTAAATCCCTTAGCATTCTATATGATTCATATTCTATGTACATTTTTTACTAAGTTTATAAGAAACTTTATTCCGATTATAATTTGTTAATATAATTAGTGATAATAATTAGTCTAAGTTAAGTGGTATAATTTTTAAAATCGTTAAAAAATCCTATAGTTTTTATTGAATATTTACATTGTATAGTAACTTGAAATACAATAATATAAGACAAGTTAATATAAATGTATTAGTTTTTTAAAATTCTTAATTGATTTAATTATCCAATTCATGTTTTTTACTTTATCGTCTTAATTATATTATTAAGAAATTTTAGGTAATTAAGAACCAAAACAAAAATTAATATATATAATGAGCTCTTTAATTGTGAATTTTAATTATTAGATGCTTTGAGTGTTTATCATATTAATATTTGTTATATATATTGAATTTAGCTTAATATATAATATTTTCCATCGAAGCTTAAAATAAGTTTTATAATATTTGTAACTTTGTAGTTGTGAAAATTTTCATTACTTTAATAATTATTTTTATGAATAATTAAAATGAAATTAATAAAAAATAATATATTAATTCTGAAACTATCGATCTGACTTTTTTTTTTAACATACAACAAATAAACGAAATGCTGATTTAAACAAGCCAAACTACCGTTTTTGGGAGACCGTTTTTATACCGAATAGAATTTTTGGCAGCCATAAATAAATATAAAGGATATACACAAAGGTGTAGAACATAATATGAACACATGAGAGTATATACGGCCTAGATATATATATAGTCATATAGTCATGTTCAAAACCTACAAAATGCGATACCAATACGAGTATGCTTAAATCTGTATGTATCAAAAGTACTAAAGTAATTAATACCAACAGGACATTAGTATCTGTAGATTAGCTTTAAAATAGGAAATAAATTTATTTTTAACACTTTATCATCCAAATACTAACCACCGATTCTCTTACTACAATTTGCAAACCGTTATAATAAACTCGGCCTCTTCATATGAGAGATTAAAAAATTGATTATAAAATAATGCACTGCGATATACACTGCCTCAGAATTAAAGTTAATCAGTAGATTACCTTCTGGTTCAGTAGAACCCAGAATATCTGATGTTAAACTTCAGCATAAAATTCGAAGGTAATACAAAATCAGATGAAATATGTCTTGCCCAACGTAAGTATCGATTTAAGATTATAGCGGGTTTAATTTATAACATAAAGAAGCAATTGCTATATTAATGTGTCCCTATCACAAATACAGAACATATCATAAAGAGAACTATATTCCAATAGGTAATAATATGCTTCGAAGAGAAAGGTATCTCTCAATTAAAAAACACCAGAGGATTAACGTAAGCAGACTCTATTAAACACTTATGACTGGTGTCATTACTTTGGATCAAAGTTATTCTTGTCGAAAAATTAAGTAAAAATACATAACAAATAATGTACACATTATACAAATAGTTGTGAAATGAAAACTGTTTAAATTTTACACAAAATGTTAAATTACACATATATGACTTTATACTTTACTTTTACTTTATAATATAAATGTCAGTCTAAAGAGCTGGGTAGTTCGCCTGACTACTGCAAGACGTCCATTCTCATTCGTCCTCATTCGAGCTAAGATTGTTGGCAGGTTATCTGATAGGTTGTTGACTTACACAGTTAACAAAATGTGTCAATGTAAGAAAACAGAATGTCTGCTTACATGCAGATGAGATCTTTAGTCACATTCTCTGTAGCTTCTAGAATTGATCTAGGCTAAGACTAGAAGCTAGGCCGGGAGTTCTCATCTTATCTAATATTAGTATGCCCTTTACAATATACATATTTTTGCATTTATCTGAATAGCGAAGTGTTTTCTGTACACTTAGGATAGGACAGCATTAGAAAAGATCAACCGTAATTGCAATGCTCTGCTTCTTTGAGAGTCAGTATCTACACATAAATACTTATACATACTTTAAGCAGCTATTTAGATATAAGTTTAGCACTTAACAGCTACATAGAAAGTTATATAGAAAGTTTTTTATAAGCTAAAACTTCAAGCATTGCTTCATCATACCAATAAAATAACACATTTGCCTGCTCAATGCAAAACAATTGTAGTTCTCTTAGTTTTATATTGGCACAATTTCCCTTATAACTACTGAAATGAATTTTGGGTTATATCTTTATATAAATGCCACAAAAACGCAATTAAGATAAATAAAAATTATAAAAAATAAAAAAAATAGGGAGGCTCTGGACATACTTCTATCCGCGCCTATTAAAAACTATTATTCGAAAAGCATGTGTTATCAATAGAAATGAATTAATAATATGAATCCTTCTATTAAAGTATTAGGTTAAAAAAGTAGAAAAAAAATAATAAAACAAAAAACGTATGAACAAATAAAAAAATTATTGTTTTAGGAAATTAATTAATCCATATAAACCAATGAAAACTTTAAAAAAGATGCAATAAGTCTAGCTCTCAAAAAACAAATGCAGAATTCGTCACACTTCTGGAACTTTACCGAGCTTGTTGTTTGAAAATGATGGAAAAATTGTGCAGTATTTTATCAATGGATGAATCGAAAAAACAAAATTACATAAATTAACTAAATTAAAAATCTGTATTATTTAAACAAATGACCAAAAATATATAAAAAATAAAATATTTAAAAAATATATAAATTAAAATGTTGGGCATTAAAACAATAATTTAAAAAATTTTTAAAAATAATTAATATTATACATATAACATTCTTATATTCTTATATACAATAAAAATAATCTTAAATAAATTTAAATTATTTAAAATTTAAATTTAAAATTTAAATTTTTAAAAAAATGATTTTTAATAATCATTAATATAGAATAAAAATAATAAAATTATAATAAAAATAATATAAATAATAATTTAATTTTATCTAAACTGCCAACAGCCACATTTAATTACTCCCTAAAAGTTTTTAATAAAGGAAAGGAAAAGCATCATGACTTCACACAACCATGCACTCAAACACACAACCAAACACCCACACAGATTTCTTAAAAGTTTTACCACTCGCCGCTCACTTGTGTATGCAAATAACAAAAACAAATAAAAACAAAAGAAACTGTCTCAACAGGTGTAATCAATTCTTAGAAGAAAAATTATAAAATTTGTAAGCACACAAAACAAAAACAAAACAACAAAATAATTCTTAGCGTTGCAATTGCAATTTTTCTTTACTTTGTTATTGTTGTACGCTGTCAGCAGAAGTCTCAGTCTCAGTTTATGTCATTAAAAGCAATAATGATAAGATATTTTCTTCTTTACAGCTTTAGCTAAATTTCCCAGTATTTTTTATGCTGCAGAGAAAATAGTGAACTAATACACATATAAATAATATACGCACGCACTGTTAACATCTTGTGGCTGGGAGAGAATTAATAAAACTGTTAAAATGTTATTTGACATGTATGCCTATATATATGTATGTGTATAAGGTAACTAAATGTGAAAGTTAAAATAAAAAACATTTCATTAATAATATAATTAATATTATTATTATAATAAATATAATATAATAGGTTAGTATAAATTTAATATTAAGAAAATTTTTACTATAAAGTCCAAATAAATAACACAAATTAATTAACAAATTATGATTAAATCTTTAAATTAACTATAATACAAAATAAAAATTAATGACATTATAGTATTTTATGTTATATTCTATATATCTCTATAGCAGCTTTTAAATTCGATAACGTCCTTTATATATCCTTATTATTTATTATAACCAATTAATTATAGTTAGAATATATTAGGCATATAAATTTCTTATTTCCAATTTTTAAAAATATTAAAATTGTATTAAAAACAAATAATAAAAATTAACTGTATGATCCCGACACTTTGCCATTTTAGTCCCTTTATTGCCCAGGCAGGCACTCTGCTCCCGGACATTCATTTCCCAGATATTGGTATCCAACTTGCAACGGTTAAGCTGGGAATCAAACAAAAAAATCTGACCATAGATAAACAAACTTGGCCACATAAACCTATTTGTCAGATCTTAAGATCGTCAAAATCGATTTTTAATTAAGAATTAAAAATATATTAAATAAATTATAAAATTATAATTTTTCTGCTTTTTGATTATTCGTAAATAATTTTTTTTTGAGATTGCAAGTACCAAGAATTAAACTATAACCATGCCAAATTTGAAGCCGCTGACCATAAGCCGTACTTGACTTGTATGTTTGTTAATTTTCCGTGAACGTGCATCAAAAAATTTACTTGCTGTGTTTTATTAGAATGAAATCATAAATCAGCTGTTGAATAAGTGAATAATTAATTAATAATTAATTTAATTGTTAAATTTCAATATAAATATAAAATATATGAATATAAGAAATAATTCTAAGACCATTTGATAATACTCGAAATAGCTGCATAGTCAGATAAAAATTCAATTAATTAAATATAAAAAATAATTTTGTTGTTACAATTCACTTCTGTTCGAAACTTAATATGTTCTATATAATATTAACTTTTGCTTAAAATATGTAATACTTCATGAAAATATAAATTTTTTATACCTACTTAAATTGGCCATAAAATATAAATTAACATTTGCCGGTTTCAAATGTAAACAAATCAGCAAATAAGGGCAAAAGCACAACTTTCACATAAGCAAAAAAATTCCCACTATTTGAGTTGTTACAAGCAAAAACATAACACGCACTACTCAGTTGACTTTTTACAGCATTGCTTGGATGTTTGGCAAAGAATTATTGCAATATGGTTAGTGAATTAAACATACAATAAGAAAAAATTATATTTATCAAATAATTTTTATGCGCTAATTAAATAATATTTAATTTTTCTAACTCTTCTCATATTGTTAAAAATAAACTAAAATAATTTAAAATTAGCAACAAAAATTTTATATTTAAAAATTGCATTTGTGCACTTTGCGTAATAAATGAAATTACATATACAAAAATACAACAAAAACAAAATATCGCAAATTTAAGAAAAGAGCAAAAAAAAGTGAAGAATCTTCACATTTGCAATTATAATCAAATTTAAATATTGCAGTGCAAGGAGCCGCGACGCATTCATTAAAGATTTTCAACTTGAATGAGACGACAGCGAATACAACGAATACAACGACAACGACAGCGATTTTACTTGCTCATTCGTTTTGTATGAGTTGAACGATGCGGTCGGTCGCCTCTGATGCTTTTCGAGCATTTCGGGATGTGTGTACAAAATTTTGTGAAAAAAGCATAATTGCATAATGAATTTATTTAATATAATAACATAAAAAAAAAATAATAAAATTTAAATTTTTTAATTCATAAAATGACAAAGTAAAAAGAAAATTTGTGAAAATACCATAAAATGTAAATGTAAAAAATTGAAGAAAATATCTGTCTGTATTCCTGCTGCTGCTGAATCAAATCTGCCATATTTTGTGTATCGCAGAATTTGTTTTTGTTTTTATTTGTATTTTTCTTTGGTTTAACATTTGTTACAGCTACTGTTGTTATTGTTGTTGTTTTTGTTACATTTGTTCGCCTTCTAAAGCTCTTGAGTACAGCATGGTTCTTCCTGTTGTTGTTACTGTATCAAAGCCGGTTACTCTAACAACGATTTTATACTCTCATAAATGGTTCTCACGTTGAGTGTGAAGTGTTATAAACAAAAACAAATTTAAGTTTATTCTGTTGTTACTGCTTTTCCCTTAATTTTTTGTTTTTTTTTTGTTTTGTTTTTATTTTGGTGCAGATATGTGTGTATTGTGTATTTTAAAATTTTATTTTCCTACTATTTTGTTTTACTAAAAATATTGTATAAAATAAATGAATAAATTATATTTGTAAGCAATAAAAAAAAAGCAGAATTATTGAACAAACAAATTTATAGGAAACATTCAATAATATTTATTATTTCCTGCGCAATATGTAATTTATTTCCATAACAACAAAATTATTTAAGCGTTTAAAAAACAAAATATGCAATAAATCATGTATCCTCGCAATTTTATTCCCAAAAAATTCTGTTCAGCCAAATTCATTCATTGATAATAACGACCGATATACTTACCGACATATAACCTAGTTGGGTTATGGTCTTAAAGTGCTTTATGAAAAGTATTATAAACAAAAATTAAATAAGTTTTGCAGCAATAATAAACAATTATAATATAAAAATATTTTAATAGCCAAATCAAAAAAATAATTACAAATTTTAAAAAATAAATTGAAAATAAAATTTTATATTTATTTTTTTTTTGTAATTCTTACAAAGAATTTCAAAAAATAACAACAACATTAAATATTAAACAATGCAATCAAATAAATTTAAAAATAATTTTCTAGTAATTTTGTTTACTTATCACCTTTTCGTATAAAAGCAAAAAGCATATGCGAGTTGTAAGTGAAATATTTTATGACTCCAAATGATTGCCAATGTAAGTCAGCTGTCAAGCACATAAAAAATTTCTTTTACTTTACTTTACTTTTTTTTCCTCTCCTGTCCATTATCTCTCATTTCACATCAGTTCTCAAGTGTGTTAAAGCAGTGCTATGCACATTTTGTTTGTGTACGTGTTTTATTTATTTACTTGTGATTTGCGTACCTCCTCCCTCACAACAGTGCGTATGATGAATATTTTATGAAGAATATCGGGCGAGATTGAAAATGATGTAGTTATTTAATTAATACTTAAGTGACACTTATGCAGGAAACAGGATAAATAAAGGAATTAAGAAAGTAAATGTTCAATTATTCATTTTAAAAGCTGCAATATTCATTTCAAAGCAATGATATATGTTAAATAAAAGCGTATAAATTCATTACTTTCGTGATATATGTGTATGTTTATATGTAATGCATATGCGAAGACTATCTGCACGGTATTTAATTTATGCCGTTTTCAATTGCTAAATATAGGGTAACTTTTTCAATCTAGATTGACTTTTAGTGCGATTTTCATGTTCGATTGGTTAATATCGAGTGAAATGCATAACACTCGAGATTAATTTATAACACACAAGATTCATTTATAACACTCTAGATATTTTACCAGAGTAATAAGATTATTTTGAAATTAACAGCTGTTTTATATGACAATCAATAAAATATGATTTGATTCGATATATGTATTTATGAAATATATAAATGTCTACTAACACTACTATAAAAATGTTAGATCACTCTAAAAATGTTCAATTGGACAAGAAAATTTGACAGATCAAGAATAAATCAAGATTGAATCCAGATTAGTATTAAATGTCTGTAGCAAGAAAGATACTCGATTATTTTTAAGTTCTGAAAAGTAGAATACTTCAATATCCTTATTGCTTTGAATTTTAATTGAAATTTCTTCCTACAAATAAATTTTATCAAATCTAAAACTAGGAAAAAATCAGATAATGATAATGTTTTTATACTTTCTGAAAAATAAAAGCTTAAGATCCTTATATATTTTTGTTGTTGCCATTAGAACCATTAGATCTTGAATATCAATGTGCTAAGAACCTCAATCCAGTATTTAATGGAAAAATAGAAACTAACAGTTTAAGATTTAAAAACCTAAATTTTTCTAAGTCAAAGCGACAGGACAGTGTTGAAAACAGAAAGTAAGACTGGCTTAGCATATTGTAATTATGCATAGACTATATAATGAGAGTTTCGAAGAATACGGTTCTAATGGGGGAATGATAGAAGAACTTGATTGCACTTCATCAAACTAGAGTTATGAGTATTGAAAGTATAAAAAGAATTAAAAGTATATGAGGTAGTCGAGTTGAAATTTGTGAAAATGGTGATGGTGCGATTATGTCATGAGAAACGTTATGCAACTGAAAGAAATACTACCAGTCGCGGTACGTATTTGTCCATGTGAGTATTTTTAATCATTGGCATCAACTAGGCAGTAGGAAAAGTGCTTGCCATTGGGATTGCACTTATAATTTATGAACGCAAATAATTTTACGTTCACTCAGAATTTTACCATTTAAGTAGAACTAATTGCACATGAAATGAGATAAAAATGTGAGATGAAATTTGTGTAAGATGGGTCGAATAAGTTGCTTTTAGCTAAGAAGATCTTAGATCAATCACAGAATAATCATGAAGCTTATGAGAGATATACAAATTAGTCAATGAGATGGGTGGGACCCTGTAGTACCCCCAGCTATCAAAGAGTAAAAGTGCCCAATTGCGCTGACTCGAAAAAAAGGATCAACATACCTTAAAGTTAAGTTGATTATACCTACAATTAGAAAAAAACGTATACGATGAATTAGGAAGACTTCATAATTGCAATAAATAGTTTATAAATAACTTTCCAATAACATGTTTCAATAAATTTTATGAAATAAAAAGCAAAAAATGTTATAAAATATATTCGTAAAATATCGTGTAGAAATTTGGTTCAGTGTACGTACGTACAGTATTTTTTAGTTCTATATGTATGAAGTTAACATATTGGATGGTGCATCTTATATGAGAAATAAAATTATCAAGGTATTTGAGTTTATTATATGTCAACTAAATATAATTTATGAAAGATATGCAGGAGCTAATGAGAAGTTCAATATTCTATGTCAAAACTCCGCTACTGAACTATTCAAATTAATATCGTATTCAAGAAAGATAATCCAAACCTTCTCGATATAAATCATAAAGTGTATATTAACTACTGATAATTAATCACAATTCTGTTAGTAATTTGTACAATATAAAATTCACACATAGTTTTAACAAAATTGTGTCTCACGATTAGAGAAAGATTCTGTATATAAGAAATTTGTCGATTACTAGTCAAATAAAAGACAATAGTATTTGTTATAAGAACTGTACAAATTATTGAAAATTGTAAAAAGTGTAAAATGTATGGCATGTTTATGAAAAAAGAAAAGTGAAAACAATAGTTTTCAATTTAATATAAAACTTTTTTTTAGAAAATCATAATAAAATAAAAAAACTTTTAATTAGTTTTTTTATTTTTTTTCAACTTATACTTTATACATTGTTAAAGTGAAATTGTGTCGAGAGTGTTATAATCCCTACAATTACTCAAAAAAGAAAATTGAAATTTCTAGTAAAGTACACATTTCAAATTTTCTTGCTGCTTTATCGATTAGATACATGCACTCTTGGCAATATATGTAGTGTAAGATAACTTACTAACTTTAATTGTTAAATCTTTATCTTTAAATTTCAAAGACTAATTGGTTATACATTTCAATTGGTTTAAGTACAATCAAGAAAATGATGAACCAAAAAAGACGTTACAAAATAGCATCATTTAATTGTTAAGTAGAAAATTAATAAGGAAATACTTCAAAGAATATATAATAAGCTCTTGAAGATAATCCTAACAAATTGCTTTAAAAAAATTTAAAGGAATTAAATGAATTAAAAAAACAAAAATAAATTCACACAATTTTTTCCGTATATTTTTACAAAGACATAAATATTTTTAAAAATTCAACTTAATTTTTATTATCTAAAAATAAACTATATTAACTTTAATATTGAAAAGGAGTTCATTTAAAAAAAAATGAAAACTTAATATATAAATATGAAATGCTATAAAAAACATCGTTCTGTGCGTTCGGAAAAATAATCCCTTGATTACTTTAAAAAAAAAAATGAAAACTTAATATATAAATATGAAACGTTATAAAAAATATCGTTCTATCTGTTATCAAAAATAATCCCTAAATTGGTAAGAGTATTACTTTAGTAGAAAAATTTAGAAAAAATACATATTACATATTAACATTTCAGGATTCTCAATCCATACGTAAAAACTTTTTCAAATAATAATTTTTTAATTCCAAAAGCTTTTTTAGATTTTAGTATTAAAGCTTAAAATAAATTCTCACTTTTTAACAGCTCCATTATCTTTTTTATAGTAATATGGTGGGGAAAAATAAATAACAAGAATAACATCCATTCCCTACTACAGGTTTGTGTTCATACCTAGGGAAATAGCAAATATAGGTGTACATACATTTAGTGCACAGGATATGCATATACGTGTACACATCTCAATTGACGTGCAGTTCACGGAGTTATAGGTCAACGCGTCTGTCTATTTAATGTTAACATTTCGAATATTAAAAACATTTTTTCTACTCATACAGAATTACTTGTTCTGCACTTTTTTTGAAAAAAAACTCTTAAGCTTCCCACATCAAAAAGTGTTAGCTGGAATTATTATTTTCTGCAGTTGCAGTTTCCACCATCTAGTCGTTGCTTTTATAAATGCATTTTTTCACATTTGCATATATAAAATCTATTCAAAGTTCACAGCACTTTTTCCATCAAAAATGCCTGCTTGCCTGTAATGCAATGTCGATTGCAGTAGGCGTTGGTTAATGCACTGCTTCCTCCCTTTCAATGTGACGAGTTGAATAAAATTTTGAAAAAAAATTTTGTATATATCATTTAATCAAATACCAGTGCATTTCTGAAATAAAATTTCTAATATTTCTGATATGATGAATAATTTCATCAACCAGATTTTTAATGCACATACGATTTAATGCAAATATGCATAAACTTATTTTTTTATATATCCTGTACATTTAAATATTACTTCCTTCAATATTTTAACACATTACTTTTAAGAATAAAACCTCCAAAAATTTATATTGCATTTTTTGTTATTAATTTTATCAAGAAATGTTAAGGAAGGTATTGCACATTACTTTAAAAAACATAATTATATTCTTAGAGGACTAACATCAATTCTCTTAAAAAAAAATTAATTACGTGCTTAGAGGACTATACTAATTTACTTCTAAAATAATAAAATATATTTATTACCAACATTTTATATGAATTTAACAATTACAATTAATGGTTCTTAATTAAAATTAACTATACGGTAAAATTCAAAATGATACTTCAGGGCGTATGATTAACGTTTTTTAAGTGAGCAGAGACGAATTTTTAAAAAGTACAATTAGAAATCTTTTAATATATAGTATTGATATCTTTAAACATAAAATTTGTGCAATATAATATCAAATTATAATTTAGAAAACATCTGCTAAGAAAAGTTATAAAATATAAAAGAAGATAAACACATGAAATATTTTTATATATTTAGTTTTTATATAGAGATTTTTTATGTCCCCTTCGTGGGTACAGAGTACTTCTCTAATCACAATATTGTTATTAAATTCTAGTATCGAACCTACTATACCATGTCTTATTTTACTATCCTATGTAAAATTTTTACAAATTTCTTCTTTCATTTGTGTATCTATGGCAGGAAAGCTCCTGCTTTACACATTTTATATAAAGATTTATTATATGCCGAATAAAATTAATTAGTTGCAAGTATATTGTCAATTCTTTATTCTCAATTCTTTATTCTTATTTTATTTTTATATTATCTTATTCAATATTGAAAAGCATCAAATCGTAATAGTAAAAAAACTTTCCCCCTCGCACATTCAAGATTACGACGTAAATATGTTATAGATACTATTTCCATTAAATACAAATTATTTCTTATAAAAATTTAAAAAAAATCGAATGAAATCTGGAATCAAGAATCAAAAGACATTTTTAGGATTATCAACAGCCTGAATTTGTACAATTTACCTTAGGAGACTCTCTTCAGTTATAATACCATATAATAGATTTATTTGATCACAGTGTACAATTGTCCTTACTAGTAATAAGAATATATATAAGAATATAAATTAAATAAAATAAATAATTTAATTTGAACAAATAATTAAATAAATAATACTTAAGAATTTTTATTTTTACTTTGAAAAAAATATTCCATAATGAAATTATTACTTAGCTTAAGTTACAACAGCTAACTCATTCAAACCCTACTGACTATTATGGCACCACTAATTTACATTATACGAGTATTATTAATCTCTGGACACTGTAGTGAGAGAGTTAAAGATATAATCGTTCTAAAATTGGGATGCTCTAACTTATACCTACAAATTATTTAATATTTATTTGAGGGAGCTCCCAGTCTAAAAGAAAGTCTGCTAAATTGCCAACAAGCATGTGGCATCTTGATGCTTGAACTAAATTTTATGTTAACAGAAAGTGGGGAGAGTTCTTTTCCACAAAATTGTTTTATACGATTACAGAAAACAAACTGAAAGCCGAGCTTTATTTTTCAAAATAGTGTAAACCCAAACGAATACATTTTTATGTTTCCAGCTGCCGCTTTCTGTGCGTATACTCCATAATCGATTCCACCAAGATCATTCCAAGATCTTGGATATATTTTTTCTTGACAAAACTTTAGAAAGCATTTAATCTAATTAACCTTAATAATTTTTATTTGAATGATGGCAACTATTTCTTCATTGTATGATTTCGAAAAAATTATGTATATCGGAGATACAAATTTTTCGTTTTAGAACTGAAATGCTATTGATTAAAAATAAATACACTTATTTCAATTAAAGCTAATACAAATTCTTTTTATTATTTCACAATGAATTAGTGTATTAATAAATCAGTATAAAAACGTAAATACATTTCTTGAAAGATATTGAACTTTTTTTACTATATTCGAAATAGTTTCTTAAGTAAACATAAAAATCCATTTTCCTCTAAACAAATATAGCCTGAATGAATAATTTAAACAACAATGGAAATGTTCTATTGAATAGAAATGTTTAATCTTAATTAATTAAACAACAGTGTACATAAGAACAAAAAAGAAAACAATAACAACATTAAACACAAACAAGGAACAGAGACTAATGGAAACAAACTATCATGGAACCAATGGCAACAGAGTGTGTTGGACGTGAATCATGACGTCAATTGATTAACGACTTTAATTATCATTCACATCTGCGCAACGAATACAATTTATTTGGCCAACAATAGTTGTTTCTACATGGCCGCGCCAATTGAAGCCAAAATCCTTCCTGTAATTGTGGTTTGGATCAATGTTCTGCAGAATTTGAATATTAAAATTATTCTGCTTAGTATTGTAAATTTTTTATTTCACGATGAAATGTATCTATGTGCACTGCACGCGCTATATTTGAGTTTTTCATTGAAACAATAAGCAATTTCAAGTGCACATAGATACATTTTGGAAAATCTCTATTAGAAATATTTGAATAGATATTCTTTTCTAAATTTAATTTTCTGTTATTGTTGCAAAAAAAATTATTGAAAAATATTGTAATCAAAATAAAATCACGCGAGCAATTGTAGTCTGCGGTGAGAAACTTGAAATTACAATATAAATTTACATTAGTTGGTATTAATCGGAACACGTGTTCGTCTACATATATCTAATACAATAAATATGTATTTGTTATAACTGATTTGATGATTGTTTTGCTTAGAAATAGTCCGCAGGTGATATTTTTTGGTTAGCGCCACAATTTAAATTATCTTCCAATTTAAAATATGAACTTTAATACTTTATTTTCATAAACTATTGAAGAAACATATCATTCAAAATATTGTCAAAAGAAAGTCATGATATTAAATCATCTTTCTGTCAACTTATAGACTCCTTGGTAAAAAAAATTCGATCAATTTTTCTGATCAATAATCAGTCGAACCAATTTTTGATAACTTGAACATAGATTGAAGTGAATCATATTTTAAGGATATACCACCCATTAAGCAAAAAAGATGGTATTTGGAAACAGGAAATAAGATAAAGCTTTCCATTTTGTCATTAACGAGAAAGTGTTCAACCGGCAACCTCTCAAAAGTTGTCGTAATGGAAAATTACTGATTCATTTTCATTTCATATTTCGGATGTTTACGATGATTCATATTTCATCTCATATACTAAATGTTTTACAGCTTGAGTTCCGCTTAAGTTTTAAGGTTTTAACAACTCATAATGAATGATATCCTCCAAGTGACACTAGTGCCTTCTAGTGATAGAAAAAAAATTTAAATAACACTTTATTATTATTAGATTTACAACAACTATACCAACTATACATACAAGTTCAATTGACCTGATCTACTTTGTTAGAAAAATTTCAGCTCATGTGCTAAAGAAGATATGAAAACCAACATGGAGTATGGTTGAACCAACATGATTCGTTGAGTAATCATGGGAATATTTTGACCTGAGATTTAGCTAAAATGTGATTAAATCAACCAAATTATTTTTCTGACTAAAATCTATTATACTTTATTATTTTTAATAATCAATTTTAATAATCAATTTCTAATAATCAATTTCTTCAAATTATAAGGCAAATGATTAGGTGAACTTGAAAGAGAAAGAACTTGAAAGATTACAGAGGAAAGTTCAATACCAAGAATTTAACTTAAACAATTCAGGGCTTATTGAGAATAAAGGAACAAAAACTAAAATGTTTTCAATAATTAAAAAACAAGTATTGCTCACGTTTTTAGGTCATTTCTTAGGTTTTGAGATGAGTTGAGAAAAATCACAGTCATCAGATTACAATCTGATAATATCACATTCCAGTAATCGTAGAAGAAAAGATGAGGAGCTTAGTAATTGGATTTTTCAATTTATCTAAGATTAGAGTGAAAATGTAATTTACTTTAATTATAAGTGGTAATCGGTGCTGAATTGAAGAGTAAAATTTTTTAAGTCCGCTTCTTACGAATGAGTTGAGAAAAATCTAATTCATCCGATTGTTAAATACTTTCAGCTGAAATCACATTTCAGTAATCATGGAA
>NC_051846.1:196820593-196837529 GCF_002237135.1 Teleopsis dalmanni
TCCAAATAGAACAACATGAAAACGTATTTCTTTTATGCAGCTTTTTTATTTCAAATTTAAAAATAAATATTAAAGATACTGTTTTGCTCCATTTACATTAATTACTTTTTTGTAATTTATATATTGTAGTGCATGTATGCAGTGTTGGGCCCACATGTGGTATGAGTAACATGTTCCCATGTCAATTTGAAACATTGCCAGCTGTATTTTTGAGGCAAAAAATTAATTTTTGTATGCATACGTTAATTGTCAACAAACAAAAAATGATATAATTTATTACAACATTTATATTATATAAATGATTGTTATGGTTTCTGCAATTATAAGTTCAAAAGAAATTTCATTTTAAAATTTAGTAATTAGATAAAAATATAAAAAAAATTTATTTCAAACATATATTTGATATATGTCGCAGTTCTATCATACAATTTTTTTTGCTATGACTTTTTTGTGATTGTTTCATTTGAAGGATATTTAGTTTTTTTATAGGTTTAGCTCTAACAGTACTAAAACAAAAAAGTATATCTATTTTAGTTATTGAAATATATATTATTTAAATTGTCAACATTAAGAAATTTTTGTCTTTAAGAAATTTAAATAGTTAAAATGTAATTGCATTTTAAACAAAATAAAGGCTTAAATAAAGGCTTGAACTGTTACATGTGACCCAGATAATTTTATGTTTTATATCTTTATAAATCTTGTTACCAACAAAACACAGAAAAGGATTTACATGTTGTGTGTAACTGTGTATATATGTTCTACATATTGCCCTTTAGAATGCACTTAACTGCACTTGAAGCAAATGAAATATTGAAATGTTTAACTTTGCTTTGATACAAAGCATAAATTTAATGCCACTTTATTATAGGTTTATCGTAAATGATATAGAAGCAATGGAATATTTCATTTACTTAAGAACTTTATATTTTTATTTGTATTAATATTTATTTTTTATTTAAGTTTAAAAATAAAAAAGTAGATTTAAACTTATTCGTTCAAAAACTGTTAGTATTAAAAGACATGGGAGAAGCTCAAATGCTCTCACTTTATCAAAAAATATACAAGAAGTATAGAAAGTTGTATTGTGGCAATTTACCAGATCTATCATAATTAATTTCGCTTATAAAAATCTTCAACTAAATAAAAATTTTTAGAAATTCTGACAAGGTCTTGTTGTTTTAATTAACACTTTACAAATCTGAGAACTTACTCTAATGACAGTTGCAAGTTTTGTAAGAAAAAAAATGCGACTTCAATTCATGTGCTGGGAGTTTGCCAAGCACTGATGCATAGTCCTTGGTGCTCAGATGGAGACCATATGTCAAATGAAGTAATAAGACTCGATAAACGCGATTCATCACTACAATTTATCGAGAAACTTATACTTGAAGTAATATTCTAAATTCATGTAGGGGGCACGAATAAAATTGTGAACAAGGTTGTATTATAAATTTAGGTCAAAAGTGATTTTGAAGCAAACTGAATATATAAACGACTTCGGTTAAAAACGTTGGGTGACCCATGGCTTGCTAAAGAATTAATTATTAATTACTTGAGAGTCAAAATGAAATTGCATATGACTTTGTAATATTTTTTCTACATAATCCAAAAGAACCATTAAATAAATAAAATTAAACCAACTTTCAAGCAAGTTAGGATATCTCTGGATAGGTTTAGAAATATTCACACTATTCGGAGATATAAATTATATAAATGAAATATAGTGAATTCCCCTTGATTTCCTATCAATCTTGATATCACAAAAGTTCTACTACTGTTCTATACTACTGTAGTAACATTTTCTTTGTGATTGCCCAGATGTTTTGTTATCAGATGGTTTTCTTCAGCAATACGTTTTTTTCCAGTTAATAAAACCTGTCATCGGTGAGGGTACAAGTTCTGATAAAATACATAAACTTAGTTTATGTATTTAGTAGTAGTCTTATGCATCGAGACTCGCTAGAACATCTGCTGATCAGTCACAAGAAACAAGACTGCCATATATTCTATATACTAGCATTATTTGATATCAAAATGCAAAATAAGATAACAAAATTGTTTTAAAATTACAACCACTTTGGTCGAAATAATTAGTATATATTTCAAAGATATAAAAAAAAATGACAAGTGTATATTTTTTATAAAAAATTTTTGAAGAAACTTGTTTACATCTGTGAAGATCTCGCGTGCAAAGTCAGACCACTATTTATAGTAAAGTAAATAGTAAATAGTAAAGTAAAGTAATAGTAAAGTAATGTATTAAATCTGGATGGTTGTGTTGAACTGATGGGATCATCGACTATTCTGTAAATATTATAAATTCTTAATCAATATAAATATAAACAATTGTATATAGAACAAAGTCTTCTTCCAGGTTCCGAAAAAATTTAATTATAATACTTTCTAAAAAAAGCATTTGTGTATAATTTTAAAACATCAAGTACTGGCCAGTCACGAATGAACTAGTCAACAGCGGTATTAAGATCTCAATGAAAATCAGACATTGTGGCCGCATTATTATAACCTTGAGGTCTGCACACCATTGAGTATAAATGGTCAGTCTTCAGATTTATAAGAATTTTAGAACTGCTATTTATAGTTTTTTTAATCCAAAAATACTTCGATCACATTACTGTTAATTTGCATTACTGTTAATATAGGATCACAACATCTCCTAGGGTTGTGATATGTCATATGTACTCTGAAACATAATTCCAAAATTATGGAGTTGGAAATTTTTATTTAGTATCATTTTTTTAATTCAGTGTCACAAAGTATGGCCGGACCCAACCGCTTCTACATAACCCCAGTACTATATATATACGTCTGTAAATACATTTGTTTTGTTTTGAGTAAGCTTTTCTAATAGCATCAAAAAAATCAGTTGAATTTTATTTGACCAAAACTATTTTTTATCCTTTGTTATGTTTTAACACTAGAGTGCTAATAAATAGAATTATATTCTGCAGAAAATTTGTATTTGATCATTTGGATAAAATCGTAAAATAAATTTTTTTTGAAAGTATTTTCAATACGACCAGCCAGTACTGGCAGTTGGAAATGAATTTTTCTAAAGGGAATTTATAAAACTGAAAGAACTATTTTACAGAATTATTGGGTGAGATTTTACGAGCCAGTTTTTGAAGTAGAAATTTTATGATAAACAGAAATGAAATAATAAAATATTCACTTTTTCTGACGTTGAGATACTTTTGGTGACCTAAGAACAGTCATGTGCATTGAATTTCAACAAAGCAGGATTTGCTTTCAATTCATGGCAAAAACAGTTTAGTGCCAATTAATTAGAATCAACTTTATAGCAGATGCATTCAACCAAAAAGTTTTGCCTTTCATATTTAAATGACAAATTCGGCATAAAGCTGAATAATTATTTTGGAATTTTTCATGGAAAATAGTTTTGGATGCATGACAACAAATTATAGTAAATGCAAATTACAAATGTTAAAAAGAAGAATAATCGAATTTTAGTATTTGCAATAAATAATGAATTAACATTAAACAAAATTTAAGAACTTTCACAGAAAGAATTGAATT
This sequence comes from Teleopsis dalmanni, assembly GCF_002237135.1. Taxonomy (NCBI): domain Eukaryota; kingdom Metazoa; phylum Arthropoda; class Insecta; order Diptera; family Diopsidae; genus Teleopsis; species Teleopsis dalmanni. The sequence goes on from NC_051846.1 coordinate 196,824,152, forward strand.
AAAATTATTTGAAATTAGTTGTATAATTAATACGTTGTATTGTAATTTGGGAAATTTTTAAATAAGCACTTTAAATAAGCACCGCTTGCGCATAAAGCGGAAGAAACACCTAGAAGGTTATTTCATAGATCAAAGGGATTCAAGACTAGGAAAAATAGGCTCTATTAAAGAAAGTCTTTCATTAAAGAAATGTTATTTTAATAACAATAATAATAATAATCTATTATTTTGTTAAATGATAAGTTATTGTCTTTTAAACATTTTATATATTCAAGTTAGACGATTTTAGAAAGTAATAGAAAAAAAATAACTTTAAAAAGTGTGCTGTCAGTTACTAAGTTGGTTGTTGTGGAGGATGAAACGAGTTCTTCTCAATTAGCTAGAAAAAGCTGTCATGTCCTTCTCCATGCCGTCCTGTGGTCCAATGCTCTTTAAGGACAGATATTAACCTAGATACCTCTGATTTGAGTATTCTGCCAATAAACACATAATCTTTTACTAAATAATTCTTAATTTCTCATATATGTTTAAACTAAAGTCAATCATACATATTTCATAGTTTTTTCTTCATCAATCTGGTTATAATGACTTTAAACTCTTGAAAATAGGCTTGAACCAGAAACTAGGTTAACAAAAAGTGCAGACACCAAGAAAATTGCGGTAAAAAGGGGAGGTCTGGACGCAGATTGAAAATCACAAGAGCATGGCTTAAATGCTAACATAAATGGAAGTAATGCGAAAGCAGTTCCGTGAGAAAATAAGCCTCTCTGAAGAGGGGGTGTTTTAGTCCCCTCTTTGCAGCATATTAATTTATTATATAAGTTTTGGTGAATTAAACCATTTGAAAAGTATAGAGAAGAAAATGAAATGATACATAATAGCGAAAATCTAATAAATATGAACATTGTGACTACACAAGTTAAAATTTACTGTTTCGTTCGCTTTACTCGCTGGCGGCATCATCGGTCCTTATTTCTTTCGAAATGAGAAAAGAGCTACTGTTACGGTAAATTGCGAGCGCTATCGAGCCATGCTGGTAGAATTTTTGTTACCACTAATTAACATCAACGACATTTGGCTTCAACAAGACGTCAGACGGTGCAACTTGCAATATAGCACGTTTATTGCGAAATCAATTTTATAACAGTTTTATTTTCAGAAGTAATAACTGTTCAAATCTTAATATAACTAAAAAACACCGGATACAACAAAAAACTTCGATCATGAATTGAAAGATATTTATGCAGATGACTTAAAAAGTCAAAGGGTGTAGTGATTTATTCCCTAACATATGATCTGTCATGTAACTCCATGAAAGTAAATCCAATAGGTGCGAAATCTTATAATGATTTGTGCTTGATTTATATCAGAAAAGGTTAAATTACAAGTGTAGGAACTTTTGAAACTACAAACTAAAATTCTTTCAAATACATATCTTTAATTTCCCAATTTCCATGCCAAAAATAAAAAATACCGTAATATCCAACGGTAGCAATCAGAATTGACGATTCGTATCACCCTTTCGCCATTTTCAAAACGGTAAGGTTTATCGTTCCTACTGATCAAATGTTAAATTATGGATTGATTTTTTATAAATGCAATAGTCTTTCGATAATGCATTGCCCTTCGATGGATGATCAGATAGAAGATTATGTTTATCATCATTGCCTGATTATGTTCAAAACGCACCTACTAATTTAGGAAAGCTCTTATAAATTTTCAGATAAATTTAATAGAAGTCGTACATAAGTTATTAAATTAATAATATGGACATTTATTCAATGATTAGTCAGAATTTTCTATATGTTAGGCAAAGCAATTTATGAACCTTATAATTTAAGACCATTATTTGGTCTATTCCTTCAGGCAATTATTATTAACATACAACATTCTTAAGGATTATAGTATTTTTAAAATTCTTATAATAATCTTTTTCGTAATTTAACAAGATTGATGTAATATTGATGTAATGAAACCCCTATTAATGAAGCTTAGTTAACTTTTGCATTGCTTAAACACTTTGAAACTACGTGGTTACGAATTCATACGATTCTAGCTTTGTATTGAAAATTGTTGTATATTTTTTAGAACAACAATCCTTTTCTGTTTGAACCAAGTATTCAGTTGCAGTAACAACAGAACGTGAGACTGGACTTTTAATTAAACTTCAGGTGCTGCATCTCAATTAGGGTGAAAACTCAAACGAAGTAAATTGGTAACGTGAAAAAATTACTTGTCCTAAATTTACTGAATAACAAAGTCAGTTGGCATTTTAATTTGCACACAATAGGTCTATGGTTATTTGAACAAATTCTGAAGTATAGTGAAAAGTTCTAACTTTTAGGTTTATTTTCCATAAAACTGTTCACAGTAAATATAACAAAAATGTATTTATATATTAGAAATATTTTTGACCCACATAAGTCACAAAAAATATTTATTTAAAAGAATTTAACCAAATATATGTATGTTTGAGATACTCATAGATTTTGATATAAAAATTATGTATTAATGCGCATCCTTTTGTTCCACTAAAATAGTTTACACGAAGATCATTCTTTTTAAAACTATAATATTGAGTTGATTGGTTTAAATCGCAAAGAGCTTTCTCTTCTATTTAATTAGCACATAAACAATATCACACAATCGGCCAAAAGATTTTCAGTTTTAAATCCAAACTAAGCGATTGATAAAGGAAATTGTTTTTGGAAGATCTCCGTTGAGGCTCTCTACCAGGCTTAAGGTTCTATAGCTAGTCCAAGCTATTTGCAAAGTAAATTTTCGCTTTTTAAATTTACATTTACTAAGTGAATAATAAATCAAATAATAAATTAGTTTTTATTATTATATAGTTTGCTATATAAATATTACCGATGTTTCGAAGTTTGACTTCTTCCTCAGGGGTAAATATTAACACAACTTATTATAAATAAATAATTCATAAATATTATTAATGGCGTTTTTAATTAGTAAATCTGGGTTAATTCTTTTAATCGTGATTCACTTTAAGTGCAATTTTCATTTTCGATTGTTAAATCTGTATGACAATCGAGATTAATGTATAACACTAGAGATTAAGTTATAACACTCTAGATATTTCTCCAGAGTAACAATATTAACCTAAAACTAACAGCTGTTTTATATGATTTGACAGGTAAAATGTGATTCGGCATATGTATTTATGAAAATATAAATATTTAATAACACAACTACAAAGACTTTAGATTACTCTAAAACTTAAAACTATGAGGCAACAAAATTTTGAAAGACCTGGAGTAAATCTATATTTAATTCAGATTTACCAATCGAAAATGCCATAAGTATACTTTTATGAAGTATATAATTAAATAAAGTAAAAAAAAATTAGTTTTTGTTTTGATTATTATTAATAGTAGTGTATTTGATCAATTTTGTTAATGAATATAATTACATATATTTTTATTTTCTTTCTATCACAGGGTCAATGGCTGTGGATATTTTAAAATGAAATAACACGAACAAAACACAACAAATTTTTCATCTCAATTAAATTGAAAATAACTATTTAACTTAACTTTTATAATGAATTTACATTCATACCTTGAAAATTCTAATTTGCACTACAAAAGTATTATTTTGAACTCTTGACATTAGAATTCAAATGGAAAATAATTGAAACCAGCAACTAACGCAACAATACATAAAAAATTGTTTTCAAAAACAATTTTTCCATAACGAGAGATCCTTACAACTGCAGAAAGTATTAACTAAATCGTGTTTACTCCAGTCACAAAGTCAAGCATCTCAAACTTGCAAATTAATTTATTTTTTTGTTCAAAGGAAACAAAAATTATTTAAATAAATTTTTGAAAACAAAATTTATTAAAGGAATTCATAAAGCTGTTTTTATACAACAGATTTCTGGTACTCAATAAATAAAAGCGGTCAATGTATATGAAGGCTTTAATATTGAATCGGGAACAATGCATGACAACAGCAATAGCAACAAAAAATGTAATGGAAATAACTTATCAATTAGGAAATCTACTAGCCACAGTAGCAGTAAGAGCAGCAACTTTTATTGGAAATATACCAGCACAAGTGCTTTCATCACTTGGGCAACAACGATGGCATCCACCGTTTCGTTGGCAATGACAACTCCCTTGCCAACATTTTCAAGCAATTTAGATTTAATGACGATGGCATCGAGTGCAACTGGGACTTTAAATCAATCAACGACGACGAACTGCACAGAAGAATTGTTGGAAATAGATTCACCGACAAATCAAACATTAAGGTAATCATTAATTAAAGTATTAAAATTTTTAAATAAAAAAATATTGTTGTCGCAATTAACAACAATTTAATCCTAACATTCTAAGAACGATATAAGAAAGATTTATTTGAAATATATACGTGAAGTCTTTGTCGATAAATAAATAAAATAAAATACTAAAATTAAAAAATAAAAATAAATAAATTGATTATTTAAAATTTAAAATTAAGTACTCGTATAAAGAAATTTCTTATGCTCATATATAGTCTAGTCATAAAATCTTATTTCTAAGACTTTCTTTATTTTTATTAATTTTTAAAATAATTATTAATATTTAATTACTGATTCAGTTAATAATTTTTATGATTATTAATTTGTTTGGTTAATGTTAATTTATTTATTATATTGTTGTTTAAATAACATAACCATAACCAAAAAACCAAAAAAAATTTATTTTAAATATTTACTAACTTTTTTTAATTATAAACGTAAAAAAAATCCTCAACTCTTCATAGTTAAAAACGTAAGTAGTTTTCAAATGTTAGATAAAATAAGGTATATTTATTCATAATTTGAGTTACTACATATATATTTCTAGTATGTGATCAAAAAATTTAGTTTTCAAGTTTTCCATATTTAATTCATATTTCTCAGAATCAATCTTTTACGATATTTTGCAGTTATGGTATCGGAGTTTTCAGTTCGAAAAACAGTGTAGGAACAGTGTAGGATTTCCTTTTTATCTTATCTATTATTGTAAAAGTTTTACACTTTGAGTGGTTTTTTGAGTTTGAGAAAGAGAAAAATAATCGGAGTATTCAATGTCTGAAGAATATTGTACTTGTCTACTGTCTTCTCAAGTCCTGCTGAAGAATAGAACTTATACTCCTCATTGGAAATTCTCTCAGACCAGCGTATTTTCTTTAATATAAAACTTTAAATAGATTCAATATTTTCCTTAAGGTCTTTTACTTTTAATACAGATAAATTAGTGTAGTTCCAACGTTTGAGTTTACAGGGGAAACTTTGGTAATAAAATATAATACAATGATTATGTCTTTCAGTATTAACTGTTGGATAAGAAAGAAATTTTCAAAACACATTTTCTTGCAACTCGCTTCAGTTTTAGAACTGAAACTTAAAAATCACTTTGCAGAGTCCATATAACGTTTTCATTAATTCAGTGGAGTTTGAATTTTTCAACTCTTTTCTCATTGGTAGACGTCTTTCGACTTTTAGATCGCGCTTTGCCATCAACGTATTCTAAATATTCTTAAAATCCTTTATACTATTCATAAATGCGTGGTTTGTAGCATAGTATCGCCATAAGCCTGATCCAACATTTGTATGTCTTGTTTAGCATAGCAGACACTAGATAACTACTCGACAACATAACTGCCAGTCTAATTGTTGCAGTTTTCTTCTGCAAATCAATCTTATAAGATGATTTAATCTAGCAAGATGCGTTTCTATGTTAGTCTGTCTATCTATGCTTCTATTCTAATGCAAATATTCCCAAGTATTTGTCAAGTATTAAAATAAATGGGGGTATAAACTTTTTAGAAAGGCTTTTTAGCATTCTAGCAAAACATTCTAACAGAACTAATTAGTTACTACATTACTTATATTATTAAGTTTTTTATTAAAATTTGGAATTTCGCAAACATGTTAATATTGAGATATACATCAACTTGATTGATTTGTTGATATTCGTATACATCCACTATTTATCATTTTAAATACATACAAATTGTTATAGAATAACTTTCTCAACTTGTTAATAAATTTTAACTTAACATCGAAAAATTGACTAAAATAATACAACAAAATAGTTAATAGTTAATAAAAATATTGAATAAAAAATAAGCACATAAAAACTTTCTTCTAAAATTATGTTTAGTATTTTTACGTACAAATAAAATACTATACATTTATAAACATATTTAAAAAGAAAGTAAAAAATGTTTTTTAGTATAAATACTAGTCGTTTTAATTTAAGCTAATTATTTCTTAAGTACCTATACATAAAACCGCTGCGGTATAAAAATAAGCGTTAAGAGTAACACAACTTATGTACCAAAAGTAATTAGACATACTTAAAGTGACGTGAATTAATTCGCTTATTATATCCTTTGAAAAATTTACTAACGCTTATTAAATTTTTCCACATGCGGGATATGAAAAGATTTTATAATATCTCCCACTTAAACACAAAATGAAATTAACATTATACATTATACATATATTTACACATTTAATTTTTCTACATAACTAATTCATGAGAGCTCCATGGCAAAGCCTTAAACCCTAGTTACTCAGTAGCAATAAATCTCTGAATAAAATAACGCCGTTTATTGAAGAGAGGTAATAGTTAACACATGCTTGGGATCGTCTGAAATTTATACCATTGAATTAGAATACTAAAAATTCAATCGTGTTACCTTACAATATTTTATTGTTGAAAATTTGATTTATGACATAAAAAAATTTCATGGTGGGCCCCAAAAATTATTGATTCAAGTAAAGCAATAGTTTTGAACAATAAACGACTGGTCAATGGCATGAGTTGATTTCAAAATTTATGATTTCATATTAATAAATCAAATCATATTTTGGTTCAGATGTTTTTATACATTTTCGAAAGACATTTTAAAATATAACAAGCTACAGCATAACAGAAATTAAAAATGTGAACATGTTTAATTTACTTAAAAAACATGCTACCTCATTGTGGTGTACCTGAAGCATCAGTTATGTCATATTATATTACTAAATTAGATAGCTAATTAAAACAATTAAAGATCATTTTACTTATTTTTCTTAATGTCATCATTACTCTAACACAAACTATTGCCCCAAACTAAGATTGTTGGCACATATTGCCGGATCGCTTTCCTTATATTTAAGACCGAGAGAGTAATTTAAACATCATTCTGCCAAAGCATACTCTCCGAATTAACTAAAAAAATCAAGAAAACTTAGAGGAAATATCGACAACGTTTGAGAGAAAAGTTCTTATAAATGTCTTCTACAAGTGACAATCGGATCCGTACAAATCTCAATATGTATTACCTTTATCACGATGTTGGCATTGTTAAAAGCGTTAACATTTAACGGATTCACTGACTTGTTGATGTCATGATTATAACATAGATCCCGACTGTCCAGCAAAAAAATGCAGCAGTGGGAGAAAGAAGATGTATCAATAATGGATGATCAAGTAGAGGGACAGAGAACAAGCTTTTGGATATAAATTCTTCGTTAGTCTAAACACAGGCAACGGATTGTATTAGTACTGCGTAATAAATATATTAAAAACGGTAAAAATTATTAAAATAATCTTCAGATCAGAACTTTTTGGATTTTTTTTTGCATCCATAAAATTACAAAACTTTAAAAATTTACAATATTTCTTTAAACGTATTTTATGAATTGTTAATCTCTTTGATAAAATGTAACGATAATAGGATTACTATATATACCAATCATTTATTTTATGTTCCATTATGTTCAATTATTTATTTATTCATTTATGTTCAATTATGTGGCAAACATAACTGGTATTCGGAGTACTTTAGGTTTTTAAGAAATGTATATCCTAATGTAATGTATAGAACATACTTGTGCTTAAAACCTTTTGGTCTGTTTTAACAAAAGTTCGTCTTTCAGTTTATGAGATAGGTGCACTTTTCTTACAAGAAAAGTTTATTTGTGATATAACGTTTTAAGAAATTTAAATTAAATTAATTAAAATTAAGAAACTTAAATTAATTAAATTAAATGAATTATCTATCGACTTTATTAAAATGTCTCTATAAAAATTATTTATGAACTGTACCGCTTTATGAAAAAAAACACTAGCGGGCCCAACTTCAAAATTTTTGTTACCTTCTCTTACTTCCCCATTAAATTAAAATTATATAGCTTTTTATTTTAGCTTAACACTATATATTTTATTTAATTGGAAGTTTACAATAATAATATTTATGCAGTGAGTTTTTGAGTATTTTAAGCATTACCATTATTATTATATCAGTATTTTTAATTTAATGTTTTTAACATTTAAATGCATTTAAATCACAACAAAAACTTACCAATTTCATTTACCGAGTCCATGTCAAACAATCTAGAAATTCCCGTAAAACGAAACACTACGAATAAAAAATGATATATCAACAAATAAGACAGCTTAACAAAAACTAATAACAAATAAATTATTAATTGAAAAAAAAAATTCATTACCAAATCGTTTCAATGAATGATGCAAAAGAAAAATAAATATATAAATGAAATGCTTAAAATATCATTTTCTTTTTTAAATTTTATTTTAAGTTTAATAAATTAGGTAATAATTTCAAACTTACTTTATATTTTTTTAAAATTAATTTTACGATTAAAATTATATTGTTAATATATCGAGTGTAATGTTTGAACACATTTAATACGTTTGTATTTGCAACTGCAGCATAATTAAATTCAATTATTAAATATCAAAATATTACAAGATATCACATAAAAATATTGTAAAAATTTTTATTTTATACACCTATAATTATAATTACAAATTTATTTAACATAAAATATTAAACTTTTTACTGAGCAAAATTATTTTCGCACAACTTAAACGACTCAGCACATGCCGAAGCGTTTACAAAGTGAACTGTCAATGCTTTTTTTTGGCTTTCCATTAATGATTGCTTCGTTCCATTTTTTATGATTCTGCAATCATTCCGTACGATCAATCAAAACAACAAAAAAAGACAAAGAAAATCATCGTTAAGTGTTTAATGATTCCAAAGTTTAATCTTAAGTAATTACTTTAGTTCAGGAGACTGAGAGTGTCATATGGGCAAGACTTTTCAGTCTCTACAGTAAGAGTTTTTGCAGGTGATAATACAAATGTTTTTTATTAAGAATATGAAATATATATCTTTCTGTTTAATGTAGTATAAAAATATGAATATAATAAAAAAGATATGTTAAAATTTTACTCTTGCATTGAAAGCAAAAATTATATATTTATATATATATAATTATATATATGTGCCTAAGAAAATTTTTTTAAAGAAAATCAACTATTTATTGCTTTTTGTGCTGCTTTAATCAACATTTTCATTTTAGTACATATCCCGCACTTGTGCACTTTCGTGGCGTATACGATGTCTCCTTTATCGCAAAGATAAATCCGTTCTGGTTGCAATTTGAGCCGCCAACCACAAGGACGTACTACATATTGGCAGTTATTTACATCATCATATCAAGCGTTGGTTGCATTGGCAACGCGTTAGTAATTTTTATGTTTATTCGGTAAGTGAAAATTCTATTAAAGAAATTTATATTTTAATGGCATTTAGATTATTTCCCATCTAAGCTCATATTACATTCATTAAAATATTTTTTATGAAATATTTCTTCTAAATGAATCTGATTTAATTTCTTTAGTAAATATTATTAAAGTTTTTTTTACCTTTTTCTTTCTTAACTATCAGCCTAATTATCTCCTTTAACTATTGAAATATGAATGCTAATATATATCCAACCTAGTAAGAAGTATATGTACTGCTTATAATATTCTATATATTTTATAAGAAAATAACATCAGTCAAATTTTATTTATTTACATATTTAATGTCTGATATAATTACTTTAATTCATATTGTTGAAAAGTTATTCTGTTTTAATATTACATTTATTCCAATACTCTTAATAAATTATACAAATATTTTTTTCATCTGTATATTATTATTTAGCAAACTTTTTAAAATTATGTTAAAAAAAGTGACTTCTGTAGATTTGCTTTTTGTTAAGTCCCAATAATCCTGAAAGCACTTATAATAAAATTTAACATCACAGAAGCTGTAATATTTTTTTAAAAAACTAAAGGCAACCACTTATATCAGATTTTTTGTGATATGTCTGAATGGTAGTCCTAAAAAATATTCTGAACTTAACAATTCGATTGTTTTTTTACAATAACTAATTGCAGATAACAGAAAAATCGCAGTTGAATATTGTCACTATTAATATAATTATTATAACTAAGTGCAATATTTACAAAAAATATAATTATTTATTATTCAAAACTACATTTACGCAGTTTGTTTACATATTTAATAAATATTTATTTTTTATGTCATATATATAAAGATTTTCTACAGGTAATTATTTTTTTTTCTATCTCAGCTGTAAATCTTTACGGACACCTGCGAATACGTTGGTCATCAATCTGGCTGTAAGCGATTTGATAATGTTAGTAAAATGTCCAATTGCTATATACAATAATTTTAAACAGGGTCCAGCATTGGGTGACATAGGTAATATAAACCATTATTTTAGTTAATATTTCACTAATTTATTTTTATATTATTTGTTTATTATATATTTTTAATTTTTTTAAACAATAAATTGCAATTTTAAAAAATAATTCATATACTTTTAAAATATTAATATATTTTTTTAGAATAATTGATTGATTAAAAAATTGCTATTTAATAATTTAAAATAAATTTATTTATTTTAATTAATAAATTTATTAATTTAAAAAAATAAAAAAAAAATTTAAAAGGAACACTTTTATATTGATTTCAAAAAAAAGTTTTAAATAATTTATTTTTAACAAATTCGAAATCCTAAGTTAAGTTATCCTGGCGATCCTAAGCATCCACTTAGACCTGCTGGCTCATTCTATCACCGTATAATAAACTCAGAGGTTTAAAAGCCACTAAATCTTTGGCAAAGCTAAAAATGCGTTCCTCTAATATGAATTTCAGAAATTTTATAATAATTTATTCTCAACAGTTGATATTTTGGCTGTGATTCGAAAAGTAGGGCGTCTTCTTTTCAATTGTAGTTGCTTTATAGAATAAAAGATCTGCCAAGGTAGCAGTCCTACATGCCGTTGGGAAATTTTTTACTCAAAAATTATAGAACCTATTGATAAATTGTGTTGAAAAACCAATAATTAAACTCCTTGTTTAGGGTTGAATGTTTACAACGTTTGTGTCTTAATAGAAAATATCTATTGGATCATATATTTGGATAATACATTATTTTTTCGGAATCATTAATAGCAGTTTAATGGAATAGTGTCTTACAAAACTTTTCTTAAGGTTATGTTTAGGCTTAAGGATAAATTTGTTTATATTCTTCAAGCTTGTATTATCCTAAGGTATTTATTATAAGATATTTCCCTCTTCCAGCGATTTGGTTAATACTATATAAAAGGAATTTTTGTGATGATGTATTCCTGATTGATGAACTACACTTCCTTTCTTGGCTTCTGATATCAGTTTTTGATAATTCTCCCTAGTCCTTGAAAAGGGGCTTCCTGAAAATTAAACTCGATTCATTAACAACTAATAACTAATAATAATAATTAAATAATGCTTTATGAAAAATGTATTTTAATATATGTGTATTTTTTTTTTGTTCTGGAACTGGTGAACAGTCAATGAATAGTCAATTCATTACTTAATGAAATAAAAAGGAACACTGCAAAAATATATACTTAAATTAAAAGTCATTTTATTTATTTATATTTTTTTTATATTATTTACTTATTTATTTTATAATTTTTATTAAAATTTATGTACCTAGACCAACTTTTAATATTTACAACATTTGTATAAAATTATAATACATAAAATTATTTTATATTATTATTCTTTATACTCTCTAAGCTTTTTTTATAATTAATACTGATACTTTAAATCTTAAATTTTATTTTATTTTTTAAATTAGCTTGCCGTCTTTATGGCTTTATAGGTGGCCTCAGTGGTACCGCTTCAATTGGAACATTAACAGCCATTGCCATAGATCGTTACAATGTAGTTGTATATCCATTGGATCCGATACGTAAAAAATTTTTATTAAGAGCACATATTATCATATCAACGATTTGGATTTATAGTCTATTATTTTCGATAGTGCCAGCATTGGATATTGGCTTATCTGTTTATGTACCTGAAGGTTTTCTAACAACATGTAGTTTCGACTACTTAGATAAAGATACGAAAGCGCGTATATTTATGTTTGTATTTTTTATAGCTGCTTGGTGTATACCACTTATAACGATTTGTTACTCATACTTTTATATATTAAAAGTAGTTTGTGCAGCGAATCGCATACAATCGAGCAAGGATAAGAATAAGACTGAACAGAAACTGGCCATAATAGTCGTTTGTATAATCGGGTTGTGGTTTTTGGCTTGGACGCCATATTCAATTGTTGCTATGTTAGGTGTATTTGGTATGGAAGAATATATAACACCACTTGGTTCAATGATTCCAGCTTTGTTTTGTAAAACAGCGGCATGCATTGATCCATATATATATGCAGCAACACATCCACGATATCGTATGGAATTTCGTCGTTTATTTTATGGCGCGCGGGATTTACGACGATCATCCACGACACGTTCTTCGTATATGACAAGATCTACAAGGTCGTCACGTCGATTGCGTACAGTATGTGATATCGAATCAGTACGTAGTCGACCGCCAGAAAAATTTTAAAAATAATAATTTGAAGGCAGTACCCGAAGTATCGGAAGGAAAATGACTCTTGTGTAGCGGAAGAGTTAATTGAAATTAATGACATAATAGAACAAAGTAAATTTTAAATGTTTTTAGTATATGAAGAAAATACAATTGATTGAAGTACAAATGAAAGGCTAATTGAAAAGAGTAGAAAAAATATTGAAATAATTTTTTTTCGAATAAAAATCAATTAAAGTATTTGTTCTAAGAAATGAGAAATTTTTATTGTTTTTAGTCGATGAAATTTTTTATACTAAAATTTTTGAATAGAAAATTTTTGTACTCACAATTAAAGGTTATAAAATTTAATATTATAATATAAATAATTAACAGATTTATTGCATTTAAAAAAGATTTCACTTAAAATTAAATATTGTTGAGCATTTTTAAACAAAATATTCGTTTCTCGTGAGGGAAAAGCTGAAATTATTCTGTAGTAAGTAAAACTAAATACATCCTTATCCTTTCATTAAGACTTATTATATATAGTAAATACTTTTTTCTTGCCATTACTAGATTTTTTAATTTACTTGAAATAATTACAAAAACGTCAGTTATAATTATTGGAATTTCATAGTAAACAGAA
>NC_051846.1:196837629-196844162 GCF_002237135.1 Teleopsis dalmanni
TATATACAAAGAACCATCAGCTGGTCCCAGATAATGTAAAGATATAAGCAAAACATCAATAATTGTCCAAACACCTAAGCCACCAAAACTGAACAACTTTCCGATTCCTTCCTGCCAGTGTCCTAAATAAAAACGATCCGCACCAAATCCACCTAATGTTAAGCTTATTATTAAAGCAGAACTCCAACGATAACCTTGAGTCCAATTGCATTTAATGTTGCGAGTAAATGAACGATTGCCTAAACACAATACATCAGAGTGCACTGTGCAATTCGTCCGATAATATTGGTTATTAACGGAATTGCAATTTCCGCGCATCACACACGCTTGTTGCCAAAGTTCAGTTTGATAGCAGTAACGGCAGTTCATTTGTCGTATAAACTGACGCTCTCCTAGGCACTGCACATGTTCAAACACTGAACATGTGACATTGAGATCACGTCCATAATGACAGGAATTATTGTATGCACATCGGATGCAAGGATAAGTTAGTGCTGAACATTCTGTATCACTTTCTCCTGGGCAGTAAACATTCGTGTCGTTCAAACTTTTAACAATTACGGGTGGAGTGTTTGTATTATTCTTTTCATAATTGTCCATATAATTAACTGCTGTTTGACTTTGTTTTATTCCGCTCAAAATAAATATTATTATAATAGCTAACGCTTGACGCACATTTATAACGATACAATTCCTACTATAGTTTGGCATTATTGTATTAATATAATAATGTTTGTTTTGAAAACAATTAATTCGTAAATATCTGACATTTCATTGTTGTACTAACGAAAAACTAGATAACGCAGTTTTATTATTGATGAAATTTTTCACATAATTGATTTTTCTAATTTATGGTTATTTATAACTTTATAGCAAGTAATTTTTTACAACATATTCACACTGCAAGCCATAAAGTTTGTTTCATATTGTGTGTCTAGTTTTGCTTGTTAACAAAAAGGTCGAACACTACAACAGTATTTTGTTTTGATTTCCAATGTTTGTAAGAATTATTCACAATATCTCTGTACACTTATACTATTGTGAATTACGAACTTAATATTATACAAATTAAAATTTAATCGTAATTTGAGATATTGAATTTTTCTATGAAATTAGATTACAACTTTAACTTGATTCTGTGACCAAACAAAAAAAATTACATTTAAAATCAAAATTACTTGTGTTGTGTGAATAGTTTTTACCTCACATCTTCCATAACTATAAGTAAGTAAATGATTCTGTCAACCCATGTTCATGCCATGTGGCGACTAGTTAACTCATGTCTTGCTATATATTCCTCTTCTATCATATATGACAATTGATAAAGTTCAAGACAATAAAAATTTATGTCATAAATAGTACTATAAATACATATGATACAATATTTGAAATAATTTTCTCAGTTGTTAATTTTTTGGGGATTTAGTTACATTTAAGTCAATTAGTAATGTTTGTAGGACATAATAAATATAATATCGTGATTAAAATTTTGTTAGATTCATATCAACTTGTGTAAGTTGTATATTTAAATAAGATACGTTTTGGCGGTATTTCAATTCTATTTCAATTCCGTTTCGTTTCAGCATTAATTTTGGTAGTTGTGTAAGAAGTTACGTTAGAGTGTTTGGTTTTTTTCAATTCAATGAAGTGGGTAGAATTGTGTCTTCGAAATGGTTATTGTGGATGTGGAATATTGGTAAACAATCCATATATATCAATAAGTTTAAATAGTTATTTATTCAAATGTCTTAATTAGTGGAAAATGTAATTTTGAATGGCAGTGTAAAATGCTGCAAAACTTCCTAATTGAAAAGCAGCCGGGCACTGAAGTTATTTGCCACAAAGGTAGACAAGGCTCATTTGAAGTTAAAATTAATGATCAGTTGGTGCATTCAAAACTTACAACATTGGCATTTCCTGATCATGAAAGTGTATTAGAAAATGTACAAAAGGCGCAAGAAGGACTGCCACTTAGTAAAATTAAAGAGCAACCAATAGAAAATTGCTGCATATTATAGGATATCACTGTTTATTTATTTGCTTATAAATAATTCTTGACTACAAAACTAATATATTTCTATAAGTACTAATGTACTCTATATATACATTTTATACATTTAAATTTTTAACTATTTTTAAGTATTTTGTATAACAATTTTGTATTTTAAATAATAATAAAACACTATGATTAACAATTTATTTTCAGAATACTAGTCATTTTTGTACTTGACTGTCAGCGTATCTTTACATGATATAAGTACTTCATTTTTAAAAGTATTCTTTAAAGACATATATATACCAAATCGTATTTTACCGTTAAATACGCGCGCAATGGTTCGTAATGGTTCATTTGTTTTTTGTCCAGTCTGTTGGTCGATGCAGATCATTTGACAACGTGTACAAAAACCATCCACCTTAAATATGGTGTCATTTATGCAAAGCTCTTTAAAATTATTCTCTTCCAAAGGTTTGGAAGTCTCAATGATTAGGTTTGCTCTAAAACGACCTAGCGTATTGTCGAGCAATTCTTTTTCTGTTTCAACCTTGTTAGCTAACCAACAAACGGAAGCACGATTAATAAGTAAAAACTGTGCTTGATTTGCTAATGCTATATCTCTGACCGTACCATCTTGATTGCGGCGTTCGGTATTTTGTTTTATTAAGCGCAAACCATCCATTTCCAAGCAATCAGATAACCAATGTGCTACTTCATCTCCACAATCGATCCCTTTTATTATATCATTACATACTTTACTCTGACAAATACTAGTTTCCAAAATCTTTGCATCTTCATTTATTTCAAGTGGTACATCAATACACTTCATATTCGGAAATGATATGGTGAGGTAACCTTTTTTAAGATCAATTTCTGGTTTTATGAGACACAATCGTGTATTGTGTTTTTGAGTAATCGCCATGCCATTGTTATCAACGATCATCCAATTGCGATCATATTTAAAACCAGTATTAGTGAGCTGCCACTCTAATACATCATATGAACCACAGGACTTAATTGGATATATACAAATTTTTTTCAAATGTGCGCGTAAACGTTGTGGAATGTGTTGCAATGCACTTGGCAAAGTTGAATTTTCCAATATGCTTAAACGTTGGACTGTAGAGGTGAGGTAGCAATCACGTATTATTTGAATTGCTTTGCTAACATCTTCTTTCGTTGTCATATAACCAAAAGACATTCGAACTGCTCCAGTAGGTACACCATCGACTAAATCATTATAATCACTGCAAATGTGTCCAGACTCGAATTGTTTAAGTATGTCGTTGTCAGATAGGTTTAAGAATACTTGACATGCTCCTGGATTACAAAAGCACCCAGTTCTCATTTGTATATTATGTACTGCTACAATACAAGCTACTTCCGCAAATCCCACATACGAACCATCGTCATGTAAAATATTAAATGTTACAAGGCCACCTTGCACCTTCACACTTTCATAGTTTGTGTGATTGTAAAATTTAACAAGAGGGGAACCATTTGCATGTTGCAATTGACCAAGGAAATCATGACAATATTTTGCTAATTGAAAAACATGTGCAGCAATACGTTCCCCTGTAGTTTTAGTTATCGTTGGTGGTATTAAGCGATACAGTGTACGAAATCCTTCCAGCAAGGAGGCAATAGTTAAAAATGGTAATGTGCCGTCCTCGAAACGTTCTGTAAAACCATCACGTTTTTCGTGAAAGTTTTGTCTTGTCATAGCTATTTTTACAGTACCACCGCCATAGTATACTTTATTTAAAACATTTTGTCCTCGTTTACTGACCAATAATGCTCCAACGCCAGTTGGATATCTATTGAAAAATAATTATAATAAAGAATTTTCTTTTGCTTACTAAGCTTACCCAAACATTTTATAAAATGATAAACAACAGAAATCCGGCTTAAATTTTCCTAAATCCAGGTAATTTGAAGCAGCATACGATGCAGTATCCAGACAAACAAAGAAATTACTTTCATCGTCCGTTGGAGTATATTCAATGCCGCTTATTTGCTTTGGTTGCACTGCTAATCCTTTCTTTTGTATAACATCAATTACTTCCAGTGGCATTTTATATCCACTAAAGTTACACTGAGCAGAAAACGCAACTAACGAATTGTGATCTTGTGATTTAGCTGTAATAGGGGCTTCTAGTTCGCTTTCAGAAGTATTTATTTTCAGATTTTTTACTAGTTCATCTTTTGTCAAGACAAATAGCTTATCAGTTTTTATAACTTCCCGCATACCAAGCACGGATGTATGATTTTCTTGGCAATAGTAAAAGGCACCGGCAGGACGTCCATCTTTTTGACCAAAATCAAATGTTTCAGCAACCAGCTTCAGGGCAGCCGTTGCATTAGCAGTAAAAATAACATTATATTCAGTAGCGTCAGTATTAAAATGGTTTAAAATTCTAATAAAAACATATTTTTCTTTTAATAACAATAAAGAATTTAAATTGATTTTCATACCTGTAACGCACTTGATCCACTAAATCTCCAGTTATTTTGCAAGTATGTGGATTGCAAAATAGATTTTTCTTTAATACTTGCGCAGCGTCATCGATCTGTTTTTCAGAATATAGCGTTGTGCCAGCGTGGTCAAGGTATATGTTATCTATAAAAAATAAACAATAATAGTGTATAATTATCAAAAAAAAAAAAATACAATGGGTTGTGTGCTTATACAAAAAGCACATGAGCACTTGTGTTTAATAGCTTTAATCACGAAATAGTTAACATAATGACTAGTTAAAAATTTGCAAAAGATAGATCGCAAAAGTGATATATATGAGGATTTCGTAGATAAGACTATACCTCCAACTCGTAAAAATTCCTTTGCTATACTTTCTGATTCAGCTTCAGTAAATTCTTCCTCGAATTTTGTCATTTCAAATTAATTTGTCTCAACTTTATTTAATTATCAGTATTTCAAAACAATTAAAGGTAATAAAACCTATCGGCATTCAATCTACATCTACGTCTACCGCTTAATGAAGTAATACTGCCATTGAACCAAATAAACAATTTGTTTGAACGGAAAGTTGAATTTGAATGAAAGCAACAAATGGTTGAACGTAGTTGCTTCACTAGATGGAGCATTTATTGTTATTCAGTATATTTTCAATATTTTTATTGCTTTTATTAAAGGATTTTTTAAATACAAATACTGAATTATGCTAAAAAAAAATTTTATGAGTATTAGTATTTTTATAAATTAATTTAAATATATTAAATAAATATTTTATTGGGAAGAAATTTATATTGTTATTTTGTGCATCACATGCTCTTTCGTCATAGCCCAAAAGAGTCAATTTTGTCAAGTCCATCACACTCTACATAACATGGCCCAAAGGGGATTGCCACTGTCAGTGTCAAATTTCAAATTGGAATTTCAAGCAACAACAATTCATGGCTGCGACTGTAATAACAGACCCATAAACAAAAAAGTAACGAAAAGAAACTGAGAGTTGCTCGCAAAATTGTGTATAAAATCTTCTGGATAATTCAAATAATATTCAAAATTTTGAGTAATGAGGTGAAAATATCACGCAGTACAAAAACAAAAATCCTAACGCTTCACAATGGTGCGTGATGATTTACTCCATTTGGTCTTGCTATTTTGCCCACCCGGTTCCTACTCACCACGATGTTTACTGAAATAAGAGCACTTTCCGAGAAATTTTGTTGTTTGTTTTGATTTTTTGACGTTAAAAATCCGTCAAAAATTCAAATTTTCTTCTCAGTTTCTTTTCTTTGTGTTCTATGGCCCTAACAGACTGCTAAAAAGTATTACTAAAGCGATAAACTATCAATTTTAAGTTTTTATTGGAAATTTCAATGAATTTTCTAATGATTTATTTGAAGCTGTGTGTAAACAAATATTTAACCAAGTTAAAAAGTTTCACAAATTAGAAAATCTTAAAACCGAAATATTTTGAAAATAAACAAAAATTATAGAAAATAAATATTTTAAAAATAAATTAAAATTTTTAAGAATACATGAAGAAATTGTAAGCAGGGTTCGTATTTGCTCATTCATGAGCAGCTCAGGCTCGAGCAAGAGCCAATTCTTATGTGAGCCCAAAATTGGCTCATAAGCGTGAATTATGTTCAATAAAGACACAAAATTTAAATTATATGTTCCTTTATTGAAGTGAATCTTAAGACTAAATTAAAAATATTTCTTAAACAATATCTTAAGTCTAGAAACATAATCAAATTCAGTTAACCCTGAAATGCAAAATATCTAACTCAGCAGATTTTTGCACCTGGGTACCGAATTTGATGCTTGCTGTCTTTGCAATAGCATTACCTAGATAACGCTATAGTAGACAGCTTAATATTTATATCAACATGCATATTCGCGTTAATACGATATTTATGAAAATATGCATGTCTATACAAACATAAATAAAATGCATACTAAGGTATGCAAGAGGTATGAGAATGTAACTCCTCCACCCCTTGATTCGAGATTCTCCTGGATCTCGTTACTCCGTTAAATATTTTTTCTTAATTTCATCTACATTAA
>NC_051846.1:196844262-196860607 GCF_002237135.1 Teleopsis dalmanni
AGATTGATCTGTCTTGTCATGTCGTGCAGTTTATATCGTCTATGATATTGATATTTATATGGTCCAGTGTTATATATATTTTCATAGAAATGATGTGAAGATTGTAATATATAACTAAAATACTTTTTGATACAATACTCGTATTATTCTATACCTTTCTACAATAATAGTTAATTTAACTAGTGCTTTAACTATATTAAATTATTGGCTTATGGCTATACATCCTATTAAAAATCTAAATACAATGATTTTTATTAATAAAGTTTTTCGTACCATGTATATGTATATATTGTATATTTGTGTATATCTGTTTATACACATTATATGTATATTTATTTTTTAAATAAAGTAATAACCTTAACTCAAGAATGACCTTAACTCAAGAACTTTTGACATGCAATACGAGCAATAGCCCCATAAGTCTGTGTCAGAAACAATATTCGCAAATATTTTAAGACATATATGAAGTACAAATATACACTGTATGGTATATTCATATATAAACATATAAAAAGTAGAAATCTATTAAAAATAAAAATATTTAAAAATGACTTGTGGTGAAAGTTGAAAAATTGAAATTTTGTGTAAAAGAGCGCAAAGTGTTTTGCATGCATTTGGCAATTTAGCATAGCAGCAAACATCCTTTTTAGCATTTAATGTGGTGCAATTGCTTGCACTTCATGCAATTGCATGCATTTACTGTTCTGTTTCTGTTCGGTGTGAGATAAAAAGTCAGATACCGCAATGCCAAGCCATGGATCACTTGTCAACATCAAGTGTGCTTAACAAGAGCATCATTAAAATATTTTAACGACTTCATTTAATGTTTAACATAATATTTACAACTGTAATAAAAATTTCAAATTTAAGTATCACAACAAAAAAAAATTTAATAAATAAATAAATAATATATTAACTGAAAATATTTTACATTGCAGCGTTGACAACATTTTATGTTGCTACCCATAAGTAACTAAGAGTGCATGAGATACTTCAATCTCACCTCTGCGTAAACATGTTGCAACAGTGTCACTTAGTGCCTATGTGGCTCTGTGGCTCAGTATTCAATGAGTTTGTGTTCCCTGAGCTTCATTATCAAAGTAAAAATAAATCAAATATTTAAATGGCGTAAATGAGCAGACGTAAATCACTGCAGTGCCTTAAGAAAATTTCCCAGCGTTGAAATTCAAAAAAGGCAAATAAAGTTGAAAAAAAAAATTGTCTTAACATTATTTTCTTTCATATGAAAAGCATCTTGTGACACATTAAAGTTGCGCGCTGACGGATACGCTCTGTCTGTTGCTAAGCTATCTATAGTATCTATAGTAATTGTTTTCACACTTTGAGATTTTCTTCAGTTTTATGGCAGAATAGGATTGGATAAAGTATACATAAAATAGAATATACGAATAATCAAATCTTTTTACTAAAGTTTTATAACCTGCTCAATAATATATGGAAATTATTTCAATTTTAGTTTAACACTTTATTAAATGATATGCCTTTTACTTCAGAAATATCTTTTATTGTTGTCTACGCTTTTATTTAGTTATAGGATTCAAAGATAAATTTAGAGATAAGTAAATATTTTCGATGTATGGATAGTTTTCTCGGTCTTAGGTGTTCCAATTTTTAAGATTTAATTTAATCGTTAAATATATAACATATTTATATGTTATAACATATTTAAGACATAAATTAATATGTAAAAAAACGATTGACACTTTTATCTATCAATAAATTGTGAAATATTGTGATACAATGTTGATATTCTTCTATGCTGTTTGTTATTAAAATATTAACTTTAATAATAATTAAACCTTAATAGGATTTCTCCTAATATTTTTAATGTAGAATTAGGTTTTTTTTTGTTTTGTAGTGGGGAGTTGAAAGATTTATACACGTTTAAACCGACCAGTGTGCCTAACTCCTTAATATATTACTGGTTAGTATAGGAAGACTAAAATTCTGATTTTACACCTTACTCTTTAGTTTTACGATCGGTGTCCAGACCTCAACTTTTTTACCATATTTTTACTACATACCTGTCCTATTTAATACTCTAGTTTCTGCTTTTCCTCTTTAGGTATAATTTCTTCGCTTTGAGGAATTCAATCACATATGACTACCATTTGTCAGATTTCTGGGTTCTTTCTCATCCTGTCAGCTACATTTTTTGAAATATTATTTTATTAAATTTATTTCCTAATAAATATATCATTAACAAAGTTTTAAGCCTCTTTCAAATTGGCATTTTACACCATACTCTTTAGATTTACGATCGGCGTCCAGACTTCAACTTTTTTACAGCATTTATCGGTATCTCTGGGTTCGCTCTCGTCCTTTCTGGTGCGAGTTTGGAAATATTATTTTATTAAGTATATTTCTTAATTAATACATCATTAACCAAATGTTATTGAAATTTTAGTAACTTATAATTAAATTATTGCTGTAAAATTTTTTGGCATGTATAAGAAAATTTTATATGTAACAGATATATTTTTTTATATGCACATGATTTAAAGGCATTACAAAACTAATGCGTTAAGCAAATAATCTAAGGCGCTTAACGTTGTTCATGGTTGTCTGGATGTACAAAGACCGTTGTTCTTTTTTTTAATTGTTTGCCTATGAATTTCATACGGTTGTGTACATATATATTGTGTACATATATATTGTGTACATAATTCCTTCTGCTACACACTTTTATGAATTCATAGTAATCATCACACATCATGTTCCTAAGTAGCCGTAACGAAAATAAAAATCGAACTCCATAAAAGTAACACAAGGACTTAGTTATGTGCACATGGAGTGCTTAACAATAGCAGCACAAAGGATGCATACAAATACCTAAACACAATTATACATAAACTGAGATAAAAATACCGGAATGTCCTTAGCAGTTTGTATACGAGTATCCTTGCATACAGTCTTTTATTGCCTTTGCTCTTTGTTACAAAAGACACAAGCGTGAAACAATGTGTGATTAAGTGGCTAGCAGTAAGGATACAATTTCTGCTGGCTTGGCTAAATGGAAAAAGGACAATAAGTTTACCACAATGGCTGCCATACAAACATACTTGAGATTATGTTCATTTTAATTTTAGTTTTTTGTTTCTAATGTATTATTTGGTTTATTTTGTTTTGTGTAGAAAAAAAGGTTTTTAGTGCAAATTAACAATATAGTAAATCCGCTTATGTATTTAGATTTTTTTAATTGAAAAATTTTAAAAGAAATTTTTGTTAATTTGTAGAAAGTCATTTTCTTATATATCTAATGGAAAATTATTCCTTTTCGTTATTGTAGCAGTTTACATTGAAAGCTGGAACATTTTTTACTAAAATCTATGTAGTACTGTCTTAATTTCATGTGTGGGGTCACTCAAAAGTATTTCTCAGAAATTATGTGTTAAAAAAATATTTTTGTGAAATTAATGTAACCGAAACTAAATTGCTATGTGTGCCTGTCTTTCAATAATACTTCGCACAATTAGTATTTAGACTAAGTTAAAGTTTAACTATGTTCAGACAGCCAAATTTCCCTAATTTCGTAAAAATGTAATTTAGTTAATTTCGAAAATGTTCATATTGCCCCAAATTAAGAAAATCATATGTTTTTTTGTGTACAAATCGTATTAAAAAATTACATGCTTTAAACACCATTTGTATCTGAAAAATTTTAAAAGTTGATTATTATAGCTATATAAAAGATGACATTTAGTAATTTTATTAGCTTTAGTGGATTTCAGATATGTGAATTATTGTTTTTCACTCTATTTTAAATTAATAATTTTTTTTTATATTCAAATTTAAAGGTTTGTATTACTTTCAAAATATTTTCCCGGTTTTATTAAAGCCAACTGTCACTGACATTTAAAAAAAAATGTCATTTTTTTATTTATTCAACTTTTTCTTTTGCTTAGAATTTATCTTACGCATAGTTGCATTTCAAATGTCCCTTAATTTCAGCCTTCGTTTCAACGAAATTAAGGCCATTTTCCTTAATTTCGTTCTAAATTTAAAAAAGTAGTCTGTATGGAGAAAAATAACTTAATTTCGCTGAAACGAAGATGAAATTAAGATTTTTGCGAAATTAAGGTATGTCTTAACATATATTATTAATATATTATTATATTATAACTCTGTATCTATTTATTATATTATATATATTAATATATATTATTTCGACCAAATTTATTTAAAATTCAAGCAAAAATCCCCTAACGCATCACTCTTTACAAAAGAAAAATAACATCGAATTTTGAACAAATCAATATATTCGAGGCGATCGTTTACATTTTGATTGAAATTGAAACTGAAAAGATTATATATGAAAAGTTTATGCACATAGAGCCTTGAATTAATATTTTTTGCAAACATTTACAATCTTAAAGTGAGTAAAACATAAACGCCCTGAAGTCAAGTTAAGTGTACTTTATTTTTTTACAACAATTGTATTTCAAGAATCTGTAGATTCAGTTGATCTGTTAATCGATCATGCATGCTGCAACGTCCTTTACAAAATAAAACAAAAATCACAAAAAATAACCAAAATTATTAAAAAAAAAAATAATGAAAAGTAAAATGTTAAAAAAAGTTAAGTTTATTTTCCGATTTTGTAGAACTACAAACACTGAGTCCAAAAAAAGACTACATGCAAGATGGTTTGATCTAAGGTCACAGCTTGAACGAAGGGTAAACAGTTTTGTTGTTGCTTTAAAATTTTTATTCGTTTTTATTTCGGATTGGCTTAAAGCATTATGCTTGCTTTAAATGCATTAAATGTGCTTAACTGAATTTCATGAAGTTGTACTTGAACACCACCAGTTAACTTGTCTAACTGACCGACCAACTGACCGACCGATCAGACCATAGAGCTACGTAAAATGGACACGTTGAAATTGCCTGCAAGGCGCCTAAATGCAAAACACCGATCACCGATTACCGACTGATCGTGTACTTAAGCATTTTTAATGCTTTACGGCATAATGTCGATGATGACGACTACGACAAATTTTCTATAAGACAAGTTACTGGAGTCAGCTGAAGTACAAGTGCGCGTGCTCGTGCGCTTTGTGATTCGTTTCGGGTATGCTTTTTTTAACTTTTTTAAATTAATTTCAACATTTATGCAATTTTTATATTTATTTTTTATTAATAAAATTATTTAAAGAAAATTGTGAAAAATTTTTAAAGTTTTATGTTGCAGCAAAATTTACAAAAACATTTTCGTAGCCTGTACGTACACCTTGAGTAAGTGCATATTTAAAATTGTGATCTTAGCAACGTCGTGATTTTATTAGAAAATGTGTCATAGAAATATATTTAAATGGACAACAAACTATAAGTTACCATTATGAAGAAATACGACAATAAATTCCATAAAAATGAATATCACATCAAGAGATAATAACTAAAAATAAAAAAAAAAAATATTTTTAAACTTCATATAATTCAGAAGTTCCTCATAAAGAGGGCCATACAGCTGTTTCAAGTATTGTCCAATATCCATTATCAGTGGTCTTGAAATAATTCTTGCATTAAATTATTCGTAAATTTTTTGAGAATGCAAGTATCAGGAATTGAACTCGTGCCCTGCTAAATTTGAAGTTCAGAGTCAGAGCACTTTAGCCAACTGACCAAAGCCGTACTTGGCTTTTATCTTCGCACATTTTTTTGGAGTTTGGCTAATTTGTTGTGAAAGTTTTATTAATAAATTCACTTGGTGTGTTTATATTAAAACGAAATCATAAACCCACTGTAGAATAATTAAATTTATTATATTTTTATTTATTTATTTATTTTTATTTTGTAATTGTTAAAATTCAATACTATCCTGTTTGTTTAAAAATATATTAACTAATGTTAAAAAAAGGATTATTATAGTTCTAAATAACCTCTAATTTCTTATCCTTATATATAAATCAACTTTCTGAATTTCATCACTACGAGTGGCAATCAGAAACTTTTCCATCGTGGGTGTTCGAATTTTAGTTACCCACTAAGATGGTAAATGTTTTACTGTTTGCAGTTATTTTCATAATATAAACTCCTAATGGATTTACTATGATATAAAAGCTTACTCTGTCTCTGCTTATAAGAATTTGTGGACTTATAATTAAACCTCAATCTTTAGCCAAAAGTTTCTTCAAGTGTTACTTTAATATATTATAAAACAACATAATTAAATTATTTTTTGAACAATAGTGTTAATCCCCAGAGTGAGCATCCTCTAAACAAAATATGACCTTGCAGGTGGGCATTCCTATATCGAACGCTGCTTATTTGGATAGGATATAGTTACTGTTTTTTCTATTTCATTTGTTTTGCAGTTTTCTATAATAACTCAGTAATCTGGTATCTACGTTTAGAAAATAAAAACTTATTACATCATCTGTTTAAGGAACTTTAGACAGAGTTTTTAATTGTTAGAATTCAAAGGTTTTAAGTTTTTCTTAAAAATTAGAGAAGCGGTGATACTGACTGCAAACTGGTGAAAAATTAAAAAATATATATCATATATTTCCTAGTAAATAAAACTGAACTTTTATGTTTTGGAATTGACTTTTAAACCAATTTTAATAAAACTAATGAGTAGCCTAAAGATAAGACAGCTGATCTTTCCACATTCGATGGATTTTAGAGTCAGTAATACTGTATAGTGTTAAATGTTAATAAATTTTTTACAGAATATTTTGCCATTTAAGCATATTTCTGTAGCTTGTAAGTTAAGTCTCATAAAAATAAAATAATTTTTTACAGTGTATTTCAGAGTGGTTTTTTGATTTGCTCATTTTGGCGTGCAAAATATAAAAACTGTTGATGTTGATTCAGTTTAAAAATGTCTGCTCGGAGCGTGATTTTGTAGCTTTGGCAATTTAAGTTTGGATTCTTGCCGGCACATTGAAATGATCAAGTGATGATGTTGTTTTGTTTTTGGTTGATGTTGATGAAGCGCGACGATTATCCCGCAGGTTTAACTGAGAAAATTGATTGATTTGCCACGGTTGCATTGTTGGCTTTCTTGCCATTTTAAAATATTAATATACCGGTGTATGTATATGTACTCTTACATACACTGCTTTTACAGATATAACATCGTAGCAAAACTTAAACTCAACATTATGTCAAAAGTTTAAGAACTTTTCATTTGACTAGCCTGTGATATGTGTATATATTTTTATTCGTTCTTAATTTATTTCAATATTTACCATATCTTCAAATATCAAATATGTTAACTCCAACTCATATTGCATACAACTTGTTAATTTAAGTTAAGCGGCTTGATTAACAGAGACTCATAAAAATCGAGTCATTTATTTATGAAAATTACTTAAGCTGCACGTCAAAGAAGTCAAGTTGTTTAAACAAAATTTTTAATTTTATGATGAACATAATTATGATAATGACAATGATCTGTCTGGTGATAGTTATGACGTTACTGTTGCGCAGTTTTAGCTCTTTGGTTCATTGGGAAGTTCACAGATACTCGTACTAAGATACAAGTATCTTATATCTTTTTATGTATAAAATGTTGCAAACAGTTTAAAATGCAACAAAGTTTGTGCTGCGTGCAGAACATGCAACAAAACGTTTAAGTATTTCAATACCCACAAACAAATTTGAGATTTTTACGATTTAAGAAGAATTCTTTTTTTTAAATAAAAGAAATTCCGAAAAATAAACAAAATATTGTACGTCAAGTAATGCTAAGTTAGTTCTGCGGCTTGCAATAAAACGTGCTGATATATTTGGACGTTTTTATAACACGATTCGTTTTTATTTGATGAATGTGTTGAGGATAATTTCACAGGCGTTAAAAATGTACGTAAATTTGCTACAAAGTCCATTGTGACTACGAAAATGTGAAGCTTTCGAAATTGTCAGACAGCGTCTGAGCGCCAGCTTGTAAATTTGTTAAGTTTATGACTTTCTTAAAAATATATTTCCTTCCATTTAATTTATTGGTGGTGTGGTGTAAAACAAACATAATTGTTTATGTTTTATGAATACGAAGTAAGTTATATAGTCAAATAACCGGAAAATATTTAGAAAACCCATATGCATTTACACTTACTTTATTTGATGTGGATATCAAGGTTTCATCAACTCAAGCTTAAAGCGTTGAGTGGTTACAGTTTTAACTAAATATTTTATTGATTGATTGTTATTTAAAATGCAAAAATGTTATAATAGTGTTTTTTCAATAAAAATAATAGTTGTTATATGATCGCATATACATTTCTTAGTTATAAAACCATTTGATTTACTTCAGATTTTAATAATCAGTAGACACTCTTCTGCTGCTCATAATTAACGTTCATATGCTGTTTATATATATCTTTCCTTTCAGATAACTCTGAAAGTGTATTTACTCTTATACACTCTGTTACCTAAATATATAGAGTAGGGAGCTAAAGATAGCCGATCTTGCAGCAACACCGGCTCAGGGGGGTTATAAGGATTAGGGCCATTCTGAAGTTGTAGCTAAAGTAGTGGCAATCACAGCAACAATCATAATTGTTTAAATTCCTTTAAAGTTACCACAACTTTTAGAATGAGTGATGAAAGCACGGAACTACTATATACCCTAAAAAAAGTCGTCATCAGTAATATCAGCGATGTATAGAACTTTAGGTAGAAGTTTTAAATACAAGAATGGGCATAAGCTTAAGATATTCAAACTAATTATTTTTATATTGACATTTTCAATTTCATAATTTAGGAGTTTAGCTTAAAGACAGTGTAAATTAACATATTGCAACCTTTTTTCTTCAAATAAAAGCAAATTATTAGAAATTAATAATAATTTGAAATAATTCAATTTAAGTGAAATTCAAATTTATAAATATAATTCAATAAGAAGTAAATTACAATTAATTGAGTAAGTTGAGTAAGCAATTAATTAATTTTTGTCTTGTGATAACTATTAAGTAACTATTATACTGAACAAATGATAGTCCTAATGATTATAAAATGACTGCAGAAAATTAAATTCAATTAATATATCTTTTAATTGATTTGATGGTAATTTGTAAATATAAATTGTCTAAAGGAAGTAGGGCTGTTAATAATAAACGTAATTTAAGTTGAAAGTGAAATTGAGTGCAGTGATTCGATACATTCAATAGGTTGTTGTCTCTTAATTGACACATCCTGACTGTTGTTTTATCAATTAACTTTTCATTTCGATCTATGTTATGTTTTATACCTTTCTATATTATATTTATAATTGTTTCTTCACTAACGTTTTTTATGGGAATTTAAGGAAATATATATTACACTTGTTTATAAATTTATAAAAAAAAAGTTTTTTAAAAAATGGATGTGGAAAATTTTTTTATATAAAAATATAAAAATAAATACTAAAATAATATATACATATTTCTGAGCCATTACTTCATTTCTAACTAACATATATCATAATTTAAACTGATCTTGCTAAAATTTTTGAGATATATATATCAAGTATTTTTCATATTCATTATATATTAAATTTAAACTAAATATTTTAACACTTAATGAAGAAAAAATATACTATATACCATACATATACTATTTATATGTCAGTCGTGGGATATAGCTATCTCAACTGTGCTTATTTCAATATGCAAGTAATATTTAGTAGCAAGTCTCATTTATCTATCTTAAAACCTGAAATAGTGATAATAAGTTTAAACTGATAATTTATTATATTTATATAGCTTGTAGATATACGTATACAAACTCTAGTTTTTATATAAAAGTTAGTTACTTCTTTTTATTACAATAAATGAAATAAATGAAGTTTTTATATAAAAGTTAGTTACTTCTTTTTATTACAATAAATGAAACGCATAATTTGTTGTTATTCTTAGACTAATTTTTAACCCTGACTACTACACACTTCGTCTCCGACGATTTCGATATTTATAATTCTATTTTTTAATAAAACATATAATAAATAATTTTATTGAGTTTCTTGTGTATTTTATTACGACTAATTTGAATATGTAAATCATATTCAAATTAGTAGTCTGTTAGACGTAGTCTGTTATTGAACAGCAAATATTTATTTGTGGTATTTAGTAATAAATAGATTAGTTTTATACGAACCTAACTTATGCACATTTGCTAATCTTTTACTGAATCACCGAGGCTTTTTTTACAACCGCTTTCCCAGAAAGCCTTTAGTTTTCTTAACGAATTTGGCTTTAGGGGCTCGATTGATTGAAAATGTGTTAATCGTTGGACCAAATTATAGATGTCTTGAATACGGTATTTGATTGACATTATTACGCTCTTAACTCGCAACAGTTTTATTGATATAAAAAGATATCTGTTTAAAATGTGTATGTTATTGTAAAAAAAAAAATTTCTGTCTCTTATTCTATGTTTCCCAAGTTAACCTTTAGCGACCTCGCACTGAAAGAGAAAGGCAATGATTACTCCATTGCAATACACTACCAATTAGTTCACTTCCAAAGAGTCATTATGTACGTCCTTTTTCTACAGTGAACAGTAAATGAACTTTTTACACAAAACTTGACATACAAATTTGTCATGTCAACAAGCCGTCAAGATAAACTGACAGTTGATGTACAGCACTCGGTTCAAGTGTTAAGCAAAAACTGTTCCAATGAAATGTGTTCATCAATGAATTTTCGCTCAGCACAAGTGGCTACTCAATTGCATATACAGAAATACAGAAAATTAATTTAAATTTCATTGAGAAAATAATTAACAATTTTTTAAATAGAAAACGAAATCTACATATATGTGCTTACATCCATGGTAGTATCTATATAAGCCATATAAGTGCTATTTAAGTGAATAATCCGCAAATTGCTGCATGCACCAAGCATACGAGGCACTTGCATGCAACTTATTTGTCAAAAGAGTCTAATCGTGCCGAGCATTGATGCAACTGCGAAATACAAATAAGTTGAATGCATGCGGTAAGCTGACAGTAACAGTGCCAAAGGACTGCATTCAGATACATCCGTTGGACAGCTTAAAATAAAAGCAAACGAAAAAATGATTTGTTTTATGTTTAAATTTTCTGAATTAAGTTGCAAGAGGTAAGCCATTCCTACACTCGTTTAATATTGTTTAGTAAAGAAAAAAGTTGTACAAGTAAAAGATATGTTGGTGCTTGCAGTTAAAGAAAAATACTTGCACTCTTTTCATAAGCGAAAGATCTGAAGGAAAATCTCTTGCGGTTGCGAGCAAAGATGGGCGTTGCTGTATTTCGATTCGTTTCAATTGAATTTGAAATTTTTCCTCGTTGAAGTTCCTTTTTTATTGTGCTGACATTCGAATGTTTTACATATTGCAGCAGTTTTATTTGGCATATTTTTGACTGTTTTGCATATTATTTCAATTTTGGTTGTTAGCATTTTGTGCTGCTATATTTTACTTGAAATACAAGCACTCATAAAAAAATTCGCTGGCAAAGGCTTGTGTTTTTATCTTTGTTAAGATTTTCGATAAAGACCAACAACCAATGCAAGAAAAAGTCAAATAGAAAAGATATTATGTAAATTTTGTATAAATTTAAATTTTTTTTATCATATTTTGGTATTTCTCATTATTTCATTTATAAGATAAAAAGAAACATATGCATCAATGCGGAAAAATGAGGGTCTGCATTTAAATATATTATTGTAAATAGATTCAGTCCTGCCGTAGTACGTGTATGTCAGAGTAAAGAGGGATATGTACATTGACTTTTTATTCATGGCGGCAGAAAGAAATGTTGTCAGTTTAAAATTATTTTTTAAATGCTAACATTTTTGTAAGTCAACACCCCTTTTTCGTTTGGAAACTTAATGTGATTGAGTCGCAAATCTGTTTAGTTTGGTATCTGGAAGATGAAATTTTGGCAATTACATTATATGGCAAGACTTCTTTAGTATATTATTAGCTCTTTTTATCTTGAATATGTAATGGGAGCATAATAATAAATTGTGGAGAAAAGTATGTAATAACGATCTGAAATATAAATTCAAATTTAGAGTTGGGAAGTATTAAATTCAATAAATAAACAGAAAAGCTAATATTAAATCGCTTAACATTTAACTGATCCAAAGTTTAGTGTGCTAGGCATTTCTAAATTGGTTCAGATATATATATTTTAAAGCAATAATATAAAGTATACTAATTAGGAATTTTGCGATTGCTTTTGTATGATAAGCAATTCTAAATTGGTTCAGATATTTCTATTTTTAGTAATGGTACATACGATTAGAATCAGAAAAAAATTTAGTTTTTAGTTTGTTTTTATTTTTGATAATATTTCAAACAGGAATTTCAGAATCTCCACTTAATTTAAGTTATGGTCAATTCTAATTTAGATATTTA
This sequence comes from Teleopsis dalmanni, assembly GCF_002237135.1. NCBI lineage: Eukaryota > Metazoa > Arthropoda > Insecta > Diptera > Diopsidae > Teleopsis > Teleopsis dalmanni. The sequence goes on from NC_051846.1 coordinate 196,856,608, forward strand.
TATTTCTAGTAATAATATATTCCAAACAAGGATTTAGTGACTGTTATGCTTACTTATGTTTTGATATGCAATTCCAAATTAGTTTAGATATTTTTTTCCTTGGATATACTTATACTTATGGCAAAGTATTTTAATCAGAATAAGTATTTGCCATAAAAATAATAAATGAAGCTTTTAATTCAAAAAAAATTGTTGCATTATGGAGTAATATGACAATCTTATTTCAATTTAAATTAATTAGAACGAAATTTTGTTAATTCAATATTATTCAAGTATGTAACACATCAAAATAAAATTATATACCTTAAAATATAATAAAGATTGGAGCAGATTAAAGGAGTAGATCATTGCCAAATAATCTAGTCGAGCCAATATATAAAACATAATTCTAATTTGTCTTTTTTTTTCATAATCGTAAATATTAGCAAACAATTGAATACTAGGTTCATAAACTGTTAAACTGTATAAACATACAATAATAGTATGTATAATCTCTACAAAATTTTTTTTTACTGTATTGAAATATCCTGCAAATATTATTTCATACACTACTTCCTTACAACAATCTGAAGGGTATTATAAAAGAATTAAGTTTTATAGTCGTATATAGTTATTAATTGTATATAGGTATTAATTGTAATTTAATTCCTATTGTGAATGTCCACTTGCTAATTGAATACTGTCATTGTTTTTAGTGCAGAGTAAATCGATTTTGTCTGGTGAGCAAAATGTCCATTTAGTGAAATTTAGCAATGATTGTAAGTTGAAGTATTTCAATATACAATATGTACTTAATTTTTCAACAGTTATAACATTAGTCTATTACTTAATATATTTATGCTTTTATGTGAACAGATATGATAAAGAAGTTCATATATAAGTGTGTACTTCTCATTTTCCATGCTGAAGAAATTAATTGCTTTCTAAGAATTGAACTCATTAAATTTTACCGACAGCAAAAACTTCAAAGAAAATAAAATGAAACAATTATATAAAAATGAATGAAATATTTAACTACCTCTTTACCAATACCTCTCTGTTATAACTCTCTCTAACAAGGGAGAAGTGTTAGGACTCATTTAGACTTTGGTCCTGTGGTATACATACTCTAATTTTGTATATTTTTTGTGTAATACTATATATAAGAAAACTGCAGCGTTTATTTTCAAAAAAAATGATAGATGTGAAAAATGTAAAATATTTAAATTTATGCACAATTGCATTATAATAACCGATATATACATTAGTACGAAATTGTCACACCTTTTATAGGCGAAATGATAGTGTTATTAAAATTATATTAAATTCACTTAAATGGCGAAATATTCACACAATTAAATGCACTTGGCCGATCGTCTTGGAAGTGTCACAAGTTATGTAGCAACTAATGATATCGCGATAAAATCAAACTTAATCAAAATGAATTTGATGTAATAACAAAAGAAGACTAAAAACAAAAAGAATTAAAAATAATTGTAAACAAATCTTTTATTAAAATTACACATTTACTTATTTACCGACCTACCAGTCCAACCCATTTTAAAAGTCAATTAACTTGAGAGAGTTCATTAAATGCTTTGACTTTGAATTCGGTACAATAAGCGCATATAACATAAACAAGCTGCACTTACTTCTATAGATGCAACTGTAACTCTGCCGGTTTGTTTATCTGCTTCTGGAGAGGATGCGCAAGCGCAAATGTTAACCAACACGGTTAGTTGGGAGATGTGTGGATAGAAGAATTTGCGCGAATGTGTTTATAATTGGATATGCAAATCAATTTACGCAAACGACTTGGTCGGATACGTCGCATTGGTTATTGCCGCATGTTGGCGTCGTCAATCTCAGGCGGGTATAGTGATAAATTGCTTAGCAACTGTGTTTGTGGTTTGGATATACAATAACTTGAATGAATGTTATTTAGTTGAGTGTTGAGTTAGGAAGTAGCAAATACTTTGGTCAATCAACAAAAGCACAGTAACAAACTGTTTAAGTAGAAACCACATAAAAGGATGCGCTGTAAATGTTGTGTCAAGGAATGGTTGCGTTACGTACTTCACTGTTGACTTATGACTTTTGGACAAACAGTGAGTATCTTTGCTTTGAGCAGCAATAACAATCTTGTTGCTTTAAATTGGCAATGTACGATTTATTCATTCATTCTTTCATTCATTCGTACAATTTCATTTAAAGTGAGTTTTAGTATGAATGTACGGTAATGTGAGTAAGCATGTTGCTGGCATTTGGGTGTTATGTGGGTACTTCATCTCCAGCTGTGCACTGCTGTGTCCAATTCCGGAACAGCATCAGAGCATCAGAGCATCAGAGTAACAACATCAACAGAACAGCAACAACAAATATTGTGCTTGCTGTCGCTTTGCATATTCAACCAAGTTTCGGGCTGTAAGAAAATGTATAGCTTTTGGCCATTATTTAGCATTGATTTTGTTGTTACTGAATTTCTCTGGGCTTAACATTGCTTTTGTGTAATTTTTTCTTAAACAGCAACTGAAATACCGGTAGCCAATTGCTTTGGCAGTTGAGGTTGTACCAATTCGTATTATAATAAATAATAAAAGATATTTTCACACATATCTACACATGTACACTTTCCATGACTACTCACTCGAGTGCGAGTATGAGGATATATAAATTATTTTTGACTCCATGCAAATGCAGTGGTCAATTTGTTAGAAATTGGCTGTGGGCTACTTGAAATATTATAGTTTTATTTATCCTAAGTTCATTTTTTAAGATTACAATAAAATATTTGTTTGTACTTTTAAAATACTTTTGTTTTTGGCTTAAATTAATTTAATTAAAAAGTAATCCATATAATTTTAAAAATTTGCTTCATTTTTAGTATTTGTTAATATAATTTTCATTAATTAAAATACAGTATATATATACCTATATATATAAAGAATTATAAATTAAGTTAAAGTTTAGTTAAATTTGTTCTAAAAATATTAAATGAAATGTTGTAAGGTATTGTTTGATGGGAACCTGTCAAATTAATGGTGCAAAACATGTTTCTCAATCTTATATTTAAATTTACAAAACTATATTTTAATTTTAAAAAATAATACTAATATTCGTATAACAAAAAAATATTGTAAAAGGTGTTTTAGGTGTAAACATAATAGCCATAGGCATAACTCTCTAAACAGCCTATGTGGTGTTAGTAAAAAATTTAGAGTATTAATGTATAAAAGTTTCTTTTACATAATTGTAGCTCTCATTTGGATCTTCCATCATCGTTTGTCTTATGTCAACAAACCTTAATAAAATTTATTCAATATATATTAAAATTTGCATATATTATACATTTATATTTTACAGTCTGATGATTAATGGTTTAATTGACACATCACTAAAATAATTTTTTAATAAATTTATTTATATAAGATATTGATATATTTGCTTATATAATCAATTATTTATTTACTTAAGGCATTTGAAAAAATCACGACTTATATTGTAAAAATGATGGTATAATCAATGAAAAATAATACTCGTATGTGGAAACTTATGATTTCGAGACGAAATAAGAAAATTTAAATCATCAATTGAATAAAATTTAAAATTTCAATTTTTATTTTATTTATTATTATTAAGAGATTTAGTCATCTATTCTGTACATATTACTTAAGATCAGAATATGTCATATGTGGATATGACACATTCTGCAAAATATATCATAGATATTACTAGTAATGGTGAAATAAGCCTATTATTTAAAATTTAGATTTATTTAGATTTATCTATAAGAAAGAAATCTATTTCAAAGAGATAATGAGAAATATAGAAAACTTTCTTAATTTTATACAACTGAGTTCTTAGGCTGATCGTATAGCTGTTTTGAATGTCGCCAGACATCCATCACCAGTGGTCAATTATTTATAATATAAATTAGTGCATAGGAAACAGATTAAGAAATAAATATGTAACAGATAGTAAAATCATCATCTAACTATTTGTTTTTAATCACTTTGTAAAA
>NC_051846.1:196860707-196875419 GCF_002237135.1 Teleopsis dalmanni
AAGCCATTCAGACAGTGTATAACGTTTGGATTATTTACTCTTTTAACAGTGAAAATCTTTGGCGCATTAGTTAGTACAGAGAATGCAATAAATAGAGGTTTCTTTGGTTCTAGAGAAAAATAAAGATTTAACAATTTTAAAACTTTTAAATTGAAATTAAGAACATGTATTACTTACGTTTTTTCTCTGTCTGTACATAATCGTAGATGCTGCTGACTAACATTATAAATATAATGATTGCAAAGAAACAGCTAAATAAAATATGTGATAATATGTGATTATTTTGAAGTTCTTCTTAGATTAAATATATATAAACTTACATTGCAAATATATCTATTCCTCGTAGTTCAACTGGTTTTTTATAGTCGCAACGTCCTTCTTCAATCATTTTTGTATTATCGTTGATATCGTATTTATCAGGAATATAAGCACGTAAGACTTGTTTAAGAATTTCATTTGTGTCATCTACAGTACAAGTTTTTGGTACGCATACACCCAACTCAAAAATTTTGGGTAAGCTGTATTTGTAAGAAATTTTCATTGTACCAGTTGTCTCATTACGTTTGACCATATCCTCCATGAACTTGTGAATTGGTACCTTAGCTAAACAGTATTGTCCATCAACAGTCTCTTCTTTATCGTCTGATAAGTAATATGTTCTTGTGGCAGCAATGCATTCCTCATATTGACCAAAACTGGAAGTGTGACCCCACATAAGACCCATTGGCGCACGACCCCATGAGTCAGGAACTGTTATGAAAAAAATAAACAAAATGTAATGAATTAATAATCAATGGATATAAGTGTATATTGTTATTTTTCTATTTTATGTTCAATATGTTCATGCTTCATAATTAAGATTAGATTAGTGAAAAATATTTTCTATGTTAACAATAACTAATGTATTTACAATAAAAATAATATAACGTTTACTCTCAACAATTAAAAGATTTATGATTAATTTATTGTTTAAATATGAACTTATCACAATTAAGTCACAATCAAGTCAACCACTCATATAGGACAAGGACTGTCAACTTTCGCAGTTAGTCATAAATTTTACAAAAATAAAGATTTAAGTTGGGACTAGCAAAAAAGAGTATTAATGTATGTATTGAGATCAATTAAAAAAAACTTTTTTAATTAAATATGTTTAAAGTCCGACGATTTTGGTATAATACATAATATATATTTTTTTCCAAATTTCAATATTGATAACTGTTAAGAGATTTACAACTGTGGACTTTTTGATTTATAGTGGGTTTTTCAGTTGAGAAATTAATAAAACGTGTTAAACGTCACACGGTATTAATGTGATTAAGAATATGTATAAATATTTTTAATCAGTTTTTAGCACATTTAGCTATAGTTGTTTTGATAATCGTTCTTCATAAGCCTATAAGCCAGCAAAATAACTGAATGAAAACGTTATGATATGATAATAATGGCATTGAATAGTCGTTTATACTATGGTTATAAAAAGAAAATTGTACATTTATATATAATATAATACATATATAATAATATATAATACATATATAATATATAATATATATATATATAACATATATATATATATATATATAATATAGGACAACTTTATTTAAACTGATAAAATTCGATTGAGTTTAAATTATGCAGGAATAGTAAAATCTATAGAGAATAATTTAATAATTATTTTATTAATATGTAATAATATATTATTTTTTTTAAAAATAAATGCTTTAAAGTTTAAATTATGCAGAATAATTTAATAATTATATTGCTAATAATAATTTATTATTTGTATTAAAAAATAAATATAAAAGTCCAAATTTTTTGACATTAAAGATCATTTCCTAAAAGAACTTATTCTTTGTTTTTTCTTCTTATTTGTTTTTAATGACTATAATCAATCAAAATAATGACCGAAAGTCATAAGTTATATGTATAATATATAGTTATATACTATTTTTATAAGATTTTGTCATTTTTATTTGTGTTTACAATTGAACTGAATTTAATATCTGTTTTAAACTGAAGATATCCTCAATGTTGAAATTGCTAATATTAAAATATATTTTTAATATATACTATAAAATATATCATAAACCATATTAAAAATTTTTGCTCTAAATTCATTTTCAACATTAATATTAAAAAAAAAATGTTAGTAAATACAAATAATAGAGAAATGTATCTCTGTCCTTTTTTTATGTACTATTTATTTTAATTTAATTAAATTTAATAATTAAAATTTAGTTTTAAAGATAAACATAATTAAAATTTAATATTTAAATTTTAATCCTACTATTTTGTAAACAATTAATTACTTTCAAAACGGTCACTTGTTAGTGAACACACCACATTTAATCAATCATTTAATCAAAAAAATTATATATATCTAGTGTAAAATCATCTAAAATATTTTTTTTTTGAATTGTTATTCTCTTAAATTGTTATTTAATTATGTGATAATACTTTTAAAAAATAAGTATTTCTGGTTTTCGAAATAAAACTAAATTTATGTTTAACTTTAAAAATAAATACAATTTAAAATTTAATAAACTATTTATTAATTATAAAAGAATTATTGGTATTATTAATATTAAAAAAATTATTTTCGTACGCTTTTGATATAATTTCATTTAATTTACAAAAAAATTGTAACATATTTATTTCGTGTATTTTATATTATTTATTTTAATTTTATATATTATTTATTTAATATTTAAAATTTTTTATAATTTTTCTTTTATTTTTTTTCCTAATTAATTATATTTTATATCACTTATTTCTTTTAAATTCAATTCAATATAACTAAACTTAATTTTTCCAAACTTATTGCACTTGTTTTTTAGTTTATATTATTTTATTAATTAATTTTTTATTTTAATTTTTTATTTTGCTTATTTTAATTATATACTTATATTTATTTATTTTTAGATTTATTTTTATATTCATTTGGTAATCTTTTGTTTTTAATTACAGTTTGTTATTTTTGTGTTTTTTTTGTAACTTTATTTTTTTTTTAATATAATTCTAGCTGAGGGCTTTAGTGACCAGTTTGAGATTACACAAATTGTTATTTAATATTGTTAATAAAATATTAACAACATAATAAAATTGTTAAAGAAATTGTTAAATATTCTTTAACTTATATTGCTTTTCTTTTTATTTTTGTATTTTATATTATTTCAAATTAACTTATATTTAATTATTACATTTTTAAAATTTTGTTTTTTAATAATAATAAAATATTTTATTATTACATTTTTTTAAATTTGATTTTATGTTTATTTATTTTTCTTTTATCCCTGTTAATCCTTATATAATATTAAATTACATAATTGCATGCTTACATTCAAGAGCCCATTCTTCAATTTTTTTGACGCCTTCTGCTATTCTTATTATGTCGATTGAGCATTTTTCGCTGACGTTTGGTATAATTTTCTGTGCTCCAGTTAGATATTGAGAACCCAAATTGTAAAATTGAAATGCTAAATCACTTCTCAAAGGAGAAATGCCCAATGCTGTGTTATCCGTTAACTCCGTCGCACTCGAACTATTAGTTAGCACTAAAAGTGCTAGCGCCAAACCCCAAAGGATATGACGCGACATATTCGTTAATTTTCGTATTCGTGTTAATCCGTTACTCACACCTGTTACGCGTTGAATCGTCGCGAACTGTTCAATATTAAATGGTGCCAGTAGCTTTTATAGCCACCGCTAATACAAACTCTGATTCAAAGTACGGATACGCAACCGGTATTATCGCACCTAATTTAATATATATACCTCCATGTATGTATACCTACGTAATTGGGTATAAATATAATTTTTAAAACGTTTACGAGATTTAAAATTGATAATGTCCAATTCTTTGCGCAGATATGAGTTCCCATAATGTCAACCACTTTCGTTGGTTAATTTTATTCACAAAAGCGTTTTGGTTTCCTTATCATTAGATAATAAAAAAATTCGCACTCTTATCGCTGCGATTTGAAGCAGTTCATTTAGATTTATACTGTTTTATTATGAAATTTTCGGAAATCCCTTTTATAGCTGGATAAGCATTTAAAAACTTCCTTGATATTAATGTACATAAATTTAATTAACTATACGAAAATTCCACTAATTGATGACCTCAGATCTTAGCATTTATTTTCGGAAATGTGTTTGGATGGAATTTAATAGGAATCGATAATATATAAAACTATTAATTTTTTAAAGTCTAGCTAACTTTATAATCAGAAGGTATAATCAAATAAATAAAGATATTCATTGGATATCATTTGATTTCGGATTGTTGTATTTTATTAAGTTGGCAACAGTCCATACCTACACATTATATTGATTTTGTGGTGGCTTAGACCTAGTTTTCTAGTTGTTAACACAGGATTTCATAGTTGAATATATAATGTTGATCTGGTGGTAGTTTAGGTCTACTTTTCTAGTTGTTAACACAGTATTTCATAGTTAAATATATTATGTTGAACTGGTTGTAGTTTAGGTATAGTTTTCTAGTTAACACAGGATTTCATACTTGAATATATAATATTGATTTGGTGGTGGCTTAGACCTAGTTTTCTAGTTGTTAACACAGTATTTCATAGTTGAATATATAATGTTGATCTGGTGGTAGTTTAGGTCTACTTTTCTAGTTGTTAACACAGTATTTCATAGTTGAATATATTATGTTGAACTGGTTGTAGTTTAGGTATAGTTTTCTAGTTAACACAGGATTTCATACTTGAATATATAATGTTGATCTGGTGGTAGTTTAGGCCTAGTTTTCTAGTTGTTAACACAGAATTTTGTAGTCGAATGCTTCTCCACAATTAAAGCTCTTACCTTCTCGCCTTCGTTTATCTCTAAATCTGACTGTATCTGATGCAAATATTTAAATTTGCTTAATAAAATCTAATAAAACCAGTGCGAAAACTTATTCGGTGTTATAAAAACCGTCGTAAAGATTGAACAAGTAATTATGATGTATGAGGAAGCTAAAGCTCACATAAAGTTGTAAAGCTTTTTGATGTTGATGATTATAATAATATAACAATATTATGATAAAATTTTTAAAATAGTATTTATTGATAGTTGAGGTTAGCAGGTTAAGAAGACATTGAAGATGGCGCGAGGTCTGAGTGTCCTTAAAAAGTTAAACAGATTGTGATTCCTTAATCATAGATTACCTTTAGAAATATAACTAATGTAAAACAAATATTTTTCGGTTTATCAAAAGCGATTTTAACGAATTTTTTGGACATGAAACAAGTGGTAGCTGAACTTGTTTAAAAATTACTTATCCAAGGGTTGCAATGAATGTTTATATCCGCATTAGCAAATGCAGATCATCTTCAAGGAGACTTTTCAAGGTACCAACACCGCGTGTCGAATCTCAGAATGGTTACAGGTTTCTCGGGGAGGTATGCAGATCTGAGGTCAATATTGCTAAGTCTGATGAATCTCAGAATGGTGACAGGTTTCTTGGGGACGTATGCAGATCTGAGGTCAGTTATTGTTTAGTCTGATAAAGTGATAAACAAAAATCCACTTAAGGCGTAGAGAAGGGTTATGCAAAATCCCCGCAGTTAATAGAGAGTAAAAATGCTTAACTAACTCAACTAGCCTCAACATAATAATATGTATTAAAAATAAGTTCAAAATCAAATATGTCGAGATAAATTATGTTTTAATATAACATTTCCAAAATTATTGGGTACCAACAACAAAAATTTCATATTTAATTAATTGAATATTTTTTGTTGACCACTCAGCTGTTTCAAGTATTGCCAAATACTCATCATCAGTGGTCTTTAATCATATCTCTTGTGTGTTAAGTCAGTTATACCATAATTGTTGCACCGTAAGTGCCGGGCTTAGATTTTGAAGTGTCGGGCTTAAAACCTGTCAAATTAGAATAGAATTGCCCAATACTCATCATCAGTGGTCTTTAATAATATTCGTTGGTCAGTAATAAAATAATAGCTTGTTTGCAAGTACCGGACTAATATCTTGAAGAGCCAGGCTTAGACCAGTCAAATTAGAACAGTATTGCCAAATAGTTATAATGGTCTTTAATAATATTCGTTGGTTGTATAAGTCAGTATTTACAACAATGACTGAACTGCAAGTGCCAGATTAAAGATCTAGAAGTGCCGGGTTTTTATTGCATTAACCGAAAGAGGCAAAACTCAACTAAACTTTTATTGTTCAAATTTCAATTCAATTCAATCTAATTCTGTTTGAAATTCTTTTGTAAAAATAAATGATAAATAACGTTTACTCATCATCAGTGGTCTTTAATAATATTCGTTGGTCAGTAATAAAATAATAGTTTGACTGCAAGTACCGGACTAATATCTTGAAGAGCCAGGCTTAGACCAGTCAAATTAGAACAGTATTGCCAAATAGTTATAATGGTCTTTAATAATATTCGTTGGTTGTATAAGTCAGTATTTACAACAATGACTGAACTGCAAGTGCCAGATTAAAGATCTAGAAGTGCCGGGTGTTTATTGCATTAACCGAAAGAGGCAAAACTCAACTAAACTTTTATTGTTCAAATTTCAATTCAATTCAATCTAATTCTGTTTGAAATTCTGTTATAAAAATAAATGATAAATAAGAATAAGATAATAAAGATAAAGATATTTTAAGAATAAAATAACGATTTTTATTATTATTTAAAAAATATTTTAGTTATAACGAATTAAATTGAATTGAAAGTAATGAAGCTCTAGCATTAAAAGTTCTGTATAAATAATGTTTTGTAGTATTCGTCAAAAGTGCACCTTTACCCCCATGGTTTCCACACAACAATTTTATTGATAACAAATCAGTTGTTTAGATCTCCCAGTTAACGATATTTTTCCCGATGCTTTTGATTTATTTTATTTAGTATTTTTGTTGTTATAATTTAATGAGTACGAGTAATTGCTGTGATGGTTGTACTGAAAGTGTTGACGCGTTTCCCCTTGCAGAACAAACAAAAGCTGAATAATCTAAAAGTTATTCATATTGGATTTTCCGGTGACTTTGGTTCTTGTATTCCATGTTCCTTTCGTGAATTAATCTATAATGTGAAATTCGACATGATTATTTATTCAGTTAATTGTTGTTATTAAAATTTGTTGGTTTGAATTTGCTACCAGGCTGGCTGTGGTGCAGAGTGAAGTGATAATTGCCATTTTTTTTTTATTAATATTAACTTATTTTAATCGATAAGATTAAGAAATTGAATAATAAGTAACAAATCCGTTTCATATTTTTATTATTTTTTTGGTTTTTTTTATTCAATTACTGTCATAAGTTGATAATATTGATAACCGAAGAAGCAAAGTCCAATGAAAGTGGTTAAATTTAGTTTGGATTAAGTAATATAAAGCAATAAATTATTTTTAATATATATTTAATACTTTTATTTTGTATGTTCACTTTAAAGATTTATTAAAATTTATTTTTTTTTTCAAATGTTATAGAATATATGTACAATCTACTCGATTGTATATTAATTGTAATGATCATTATAGATTAGTTATCAAACATTTTTTTTTTTGGAGATTATGGAAGTTGTCATCGCTACAAAATTTACTTACTAAAAATTTGATTTTTAATTATTAATAAATAATAATCTTGAAAATGTTATATACATGTTTTTCTATAAAAACTTTTTCGTATTTTATATAGTAGAAATTATTTAATGTCTTCCTATAGACATTTTTGTGAAATTGTTCTTCCTTTTTGGTGCTGTTAACTGGTACTCCGACTTTTTCTTGTTTTAATAAATATATTTGTGTTATATTTAGCATTGGATGTTTACATGAATAGATTTATTTTGAAACAAAAGCTGCAAAGTTTGTTTATTTCGTTCATATCAAATGCACAGGTATGGTTGGTTGTTCATTTCGTACCGACTAATTAAGCCTTGAGCCTTTAACTTACAGCATATTTCGAAAGCTAAGTTATATCGACTTATAATGAAGTGAAAAAAGTTACCAAGAATAGGCGACCTTTCGTAAACCACTCTTAAAGAAGGGCGCTCCAGAATTGGGAATCTTTTCATTAAAAATATCATTATTATTGTGGATTATTGAAGAAATTGGGACAAGTCTAACTCGCGATTAGGTTGAATAATTGTGTTAACTGTAGTGGTTTCAACCGATTATTAGATTTTTAATAAATCTAGTTTAGTCTTGTTCCACATACTATGAGCAATAAGCAATACGTCTGTACTTCAAATGGATGTGTGTTGCTGCTCAGTTTTGGGCATTCACGAATGTGTTTTGACATTTCAATCTATATTTACAAAAATGGTAGATACTTGTCTCCTATTTTATTAAGATAGTACTTCAACCAACCATGCTCTATTAGAAACCCCGTGAGAATTTTGAAATACTGTCTGCTCAGAGTAACGAGTTTGCTAGAGAATTTGTCAGAAGGGTTGATAAATCTCTTGTCTATCACTAGTTTTTGAATTCGATGTTTTCGCAATATCTGAGTTTGTCCACTATATGTGCTCTCGGCCGAATACATAATGACTTTCGACTTCTCTGTGATCTCAGATCCACTACAAGGTATCGTGGTTACTTTGTTCCAGTTCATTAAAGAACATTCAGCAAATTCAGCTTACCTAGAACCTGACTACTCGATTGTCAGACATTATATAGAAATGACGTAATCTTTTAATCTAGTGTAATATCTTATTGGCATGCCTTTTTTATAAAATATTTTTCATAGAAACCCACATTAAAAGCTATCGACTGCTTTTTCAATATAAATAAATTATAAGTACCAATTTTACCAATTTTAAACAACATTTTTCCATAAACTAACTTAAATTAACAACAAGATTTGTGGATAGATAATATAACTATAAATAATTATCAGAGATTTTATTATTTTTAATAAAATTTCTTTTGTTGCTAATCTTGCGATTGATTGAAAAATTCAAAAATTCAAATATTCAAGTGGTTTCATAGATAATAAAGCATTACCCTTTGATATTGACACTTATTCGAAAAATAATGATTTTGTAAATTTTTTTACCAGTTCTACCATTCATTAAACTACTTCGCATTATTTATTTTGAAAAATTTGTGCATAGAAGCTCCATTATGTATGGACACACATAAATTGACCCACATACGTAAAGCTATAAAAAGTTTTCGAAATGCTTAAATGAAATCATTTTAAATGTCATTTAAGATTTACTACTAATAAATTTTGATAAAAATTGGCATTTATTCGTATTTTTGATTTGGCTGTCATAAAACTGTACAGATCACTCATTACATCGAAAGACCTGGGCAATTTGATATATACTAAGGCACACCTTCTTTTACTGTAATAAGTGGCTCACATTTAGAAAAGACCAAAAGGCACAGATTAGACCAATAAATTCTGGAAATATAGTAGAAAAGATGAGAGCGAACCCAGAGAGCTGGCGAACGATAGAGTCATATGTGATTCAAGTTCTCAAAACGAAGAAATTAGACCTAGAAAAGAGAACCAGAAACTAGAATAATAATTAATGCAGACACCAAGAAAATGCAGTGAAGATAGTAAATCACAACATCATAGCTTGAAATGTCAACATAAAATAGACCCTCCGCGAAGTAATGCGAAAGCGGTTCCGAGGGGGAATAAGTCTCGTCGAAGTGGGGGTGTTTTAGTTCGCATACAACATATTAATGTTAGGGAGTCGGGCACACCATTCCGACGACGGTCGGTTTAACGGTACATAAAGCATTCCACCTCCTTACCACCAAAAAAGAATATACCGAAAGAATTGAATATTTTTCAACTACAATCAAATATTAAAAGAAGAGAAGTCTAATATTAATTTGAGCAAAACTATACAATTTATCAATAGAAATACTGTCAGCCCTAATTCTCATTTTTATAGCTACAAGTTTAACTTACTTCAATTATCTATACCCGATTAGTTTATAGAAGATTAGAAAAATCCAACAATCTTTATATGACGCCTCTTTCCAAGTTGAAGAACAACAAAGTTATATTGGTTTTATTAAATATTTATCAAGCTTATATACTACTTATAATAATTGGAATTCTTTTAGCATCCAGCGGGTATAATAGTGTTCATTTAAAAGGGTGCAACTGCCTTCCATTCGGGCTAAAGGACATTGCTCTGACAAGCCTGTGAACTTGGCTATGTTCTATGAAGTCATTTAATGATATGCACTGATAGATAAGGTGGAGTACAGTTTCATCCTCATTCGCTGAGGCACAACCTCGACAAAAGTCATTAGCGGGTAGACCAATGCTTATTAGAGGACATCTTAATACACAGTGTTATTTCAGCATTGATACCATAGCTGGTTGCATTGTTGTTAAAGCATCTCACTGGTAAAAATTTATTCCAATTTGGCTTGGTGATCTCACGAGAACCTTCATCTAATCATGCTTTCGTTGCCACGCCTGAGTATTCACGTTTAGTTGACAGTTTACTGTTTAAGTGTACTGTTCAAATGGTATATAAATTGTACTGGTATATTAGGATCCTTCTTGCAACGGCTAACTTTTTATACAAATTATACAAATATTTTTTATACAAATATTGGGATTCTACTTCAGGTAAATTGTTAATTAAGATATTAATTTGTATGAAAACATTGACCTGTAAAAAGGTATGGACAAAAATCACTGACTATGTGTACGAATTAAACTATTTTGTTTCGTCAAATATGTAATAAAGCCTTAATTACTATGCGACTCAGAAATAATCGTTTATTCTTAATATATGCTTAATCTGAAGTTCGCTGTCTTTGTTTAATCTGTTTGGTTAAGTTCTCTATCTAGTTCTTGCGACTAACAGCACTAATATTCTTTTCGTTTATTCTCACCTCACTATCACAATTATATCCTAGAATTTTATTGCATCGATTATTTATCATATGTGCTAATATTAATGGTGAGCCACTTTCTATATAAAGAAATCTATCAGCCCTATCAGCTCTACCCTCCCAACAGGGAGAATACTAGTAGATCTTGTTAGGTTAATATAAGGACAATAAAAACACAAATAAGGGAGAATTTTGAAAATCATAAGTTGAATCCGTATGTTAAAAGAATATAAATTAATAAATAATAAAAGTATTCTAATTGTTGTCTCTGAAAATAACTTTTAAACGGGGGTTGCCAAAAATAAATTTGGCACATTTTTTGATGCTCCTGTATAAGCAGGGACATAAGCAACTAATTATCTTTGCCAGCAAAAATATTTACAATTAAATGCAAACGAAGTACTCAGACCTCTGAAACAAATACATAAACTTCTAGACGAGCACATGACAAAGAGAACAAAGGAAAGGTGGCGAAACTTAACCACCTGTAGAATAGCTAGGATGATGTATAGACAAATAAACGAGTAAAAGTACACCAAGGATGTTATATCGTCTAGATGAAGGAACTGTAGAACATTAATTGGTGTATTGACAGGTCACTGGTTTGGTCGCATTACCTGCGCACAAACTAAACCTAATTCACAGCTATGCTTATAGGAAATGCAACGAGTCGGATGCAAAGGAAACTCTAGAGCATCTGCTGTGTTACTGCTCGACTCTCTTGAGAACTCGACAAAAATACTTGGGGGCTGTCAGTTTTACTAGAGTGGAGCATATACCTGAGGTTTCTGTTCGCTAATAAAAGACGCATTCTAAGTGATGCACACAATCGCTAAAATAAGACTCTTATCTGGTATCGCAATGGACCTTAATGGTCTGACAGCATAATCTAATTTAAATGCGAACCCAAGATTATATTAAAGGCCGCAAAAATATTAGCAACATCTACATTTTCTTCCTTAAAAAATTCTAAATAATATAATTTTGTTGCGTACACATACTAATTTTTTGTCTGTAAAAGATAGAAATGTCGATCTTTGTTTTACAGTATAAGAGTGCGGTGAAATGAAATTATTTTTGCATAATGTGCTATATATTTTTACATATAATTTGGATATTAAAATCGAATTTTTTTATAATTTTTTAAATTTTTTATTCAGTTTTTTAAATATATATGTATATATACTCATTTTGTATATTATAAATTTGATGTTTAGCATTATTAAAAACCATTATTTTAGACTATACAAATAATGCTGTTTAGCTTAATATTCAATATTATATATTTATTGTTTTATTCCTTATGTATCTGTCATTTATATACTAAGTAAATAATTACGAAATACGATTAAATAAACAAAAATAACGGTATTTTAAATTAATATTTATGTACTCTAAACATATTATTAAGAATATGGTTTACAAAAGTTTTAAGATTCAGCGCATTTCCGAAACATATACATACGTAAGTAACGCAATTATACATGCATATATAACGTTCACACATTTATTCATTACAAATTACAAATAATTATTTAGAATGGAAAAGATGATTAAGTTAGATTTTTTTTTAATAAAATTATTTATAATTTATAATGCGCTTTTATTTTACTACACTAACATTTTGTTAAATATACAATTATTTCATGTGTATACTTTTAATTGGATTAATCTTTTCAAGTATTTTTATTTTAGCTATTCGTATTAGTTTTGAAGTTTTCATAATTCTTCCAGTGACGTTTCATATTGAATTTATTTACAACTATATTTAAATATATATTTTTTTCATATATATATACGTATAAATCTTGCAACTGCGGCTTGTTGCAAGGTTTATTTTATTTTAATAAGTTTTTTTTTACAACTTAATGTTAGCATTTAAATTAATTACTTAACAATCAGTGCAACGACATTTAATGTTCTAAAATTTTTTCAGCATTTTTTCAATTTATTTTTTGTTATTTTACTTAATCGTAACATTTATAGTTTTGTTTAAGAAAATACGTATATTTTAATGTAATGTCTATATGCTAATTGTTACATTATTAATATTTGTTGCTTCTATAAGATTATGTAAAGAACACGTAAAAAAATTAATTTGTTAACAAGTTATTTGAACAGAACATTCTTAAAAAATTTTCATAAATACAACTAAAACTATTTATGCGCATTTTTCTTAATTACTATTTTTAAATATTCTGCGCATATTTTATAAAAATTGCTATACACGATTTATCATCACAAAATTGGTTTGAATTAATATTTTTATCGTTTTACTGTTCGTAGTAAAAGTAACACAAAATAATAACTCAATTACCTTTTTTGAGACCTAAAAAAAAGTTTAAAACTTTGCATTCTCAATAATTGCTCATTAGGCGGCTGACTATTAAGGCAGATGGTATATGGTATGGTATGGTATGGTCATATAGCAGTTAATGACAAAATCAAACATTTTAAACTTTTTATAATTATTTGGCGTAGGAATTAATAACATTATACATATATCTATTTACATTTCTTGTATTGTTCTTGTTTAAGGCAAATATTAACTTTTCCTTATGATTATACAATCGAATCGAATTTTGGGCGGCGTATGTCTACAATAGCAAATCTTGATTAATGCATCTTTCACACGTTAAGACTTTTAACATACAAACAACAATTATGCATTACTAATTCCTTATAAGCAACACTTTACATATCTGACACATTCATATTTTTATTTTATTTTTATATATTATAATAAATTTACAAATATAAAAAACTATCACAAAAGAATACTTTTTACTATTTACAACATCATTTTTACCTTATAGCTATCTATTTATTACTATTATTTGCCCTAAATGTACATTCAACTGTATATGTTTAATTATAAATATGATAATATATTCATTCATTTTTGTTTTTGTTATTCAACTCAAAAGGTTTTTGGAAAACATTGTTATAAAAGTTATAGAATTAAAAAAAAGCGGCAGCTCTACATTATTTTTTATTTCTAATACATAACTTTTTATATTATTTCAATGTTTTATTTTACAATAAAGCACATCGTTTATTTTTATGTAACTGAATTCTTAATTTAAAACATTTAGGTTTAAATTCTAAGTAAGTTTGGCTTAAAAACTAAGTTTTGTGTTCTTATTAATTACTGAATAAAGTGAAATTGTATCTTTATTTCCTTTTTCTTTCGTTCCATATATTATATCCGCAATTATAAAATTAAAAATTTTTTTTTTCTCACAATTTCTAAGTTGAATTATTTTTTGATTAATGTAAATGGCTTTAACTATTTCAGTTACTTAGTTTTGATAGTGTTATGCATAATGTATATGTACAGTACAATGTAATAAAATATATAGAAAAATTCTATTTAATTTCCTATGCACAAAATGAAAATGTTTATTTACAGAAACAAATTACATATTATGACATTAGTTAATGAAATAGTTTATCAAAGCAATTTTTCTTATTATTATCACTAAGCACAGCTTAGTTTGAGTTTTGAGGAATTGTTGTCTATTCCATTGTTTTATTGGAAACTTGAAAGGTTCGAATTTAGTAATAAGTAGCATGAAAGACATAATTTTCTTTGAAGTAAGTACGCGCATGTGCTAATAAAGTATTGACTGAAATTGAGTTGAAGAAAAAAAAACATATTTTTTTCCTTATAAACTCATGCTAGCGAAAATGAAAATATTTCTTTATAATACTACATATTTATTTGTATGAAGTAATATGCTAAATTTAAGATGAAAATTATTATTACTGGGTTTTCCAAAACATTTCAATCAAGATGCAGTTTTTATATATTCGAAAATGTTTGTTATATAAAAAATGTTAAATACTGTTTAAAAGA
>NC_051846.1:196875519-197133707 GCF_002237135.1 Teleopsis dalmanni
CTCAGATTATCGTTGTTCATACAGAGACTAAAGATCAGCGTGTGCTATACAGCGCTGTTTAACATGACTCCTCTATTCAAATCTAAGAGTACCAAATAGGCAAGTCTATGAACTTGGTCAAGTCTCAGAATTTGTGGAATGACTGCTCTGTTACGTCGATAAGAAAAGAGACCCCAAAGATTTTAAGTCTTGGTATGGATCATTGTGTGTAAAAGTTTACAAGTAACTATATGCTAATTGCATTTTTAGACTTCTGTATTTAAATCGACAAACATGAAGCAATATTTGGCATTTGTTATCAAAAATTTGCAAAAAAAATTTATTCAAAATTTATTCAAAATCCATACAAAATGCGTACAAAATCTGTAAACAATTCATTTCAAAATTTGCTAAAGAGTTTCGATAAGACCGCGCCTTGAAAAGTTGATTATAACTTCATTAATTTAGTATTACATCACAGAAACTGGTTTGGAATTGAAAATACGGAATCATACAGAAAATATTAAACGTTTGTCCATACAAATTCAACTACATCCAATTAAGTCCAATTACATCCAATATCAAATGTATTGTATAAAAATGTAGGGACCGTAAAGATTTAAGAATTAAATGCGTTAAACAGTATATTGAGGATAACACTCTTAATCTTTTATCTAGAAGCTCACTCGAATAAAGACCTAAGTAGTCAGATTAGACAAAAACAAAACGAAAAGCCTTTCAGGCATCACCAAACCTGCAGTTCGTGTACTTACTAGAGTACTAACGGCGCACTGTGCCTATACTCCAACGGTGGTGAGCTCCAACAAATGGATTATGCAAGAGTTGCCAAGATGAAAAGGAGGTAGAATCTATCAACTACTTCCCGTGTCTCTGTACAAGACTTCAGATAAGGCCACTTCAATGTCTTGGAGATCGCTTTTTCACTGTCTTGGAAGAAATAACGAAAGCAAACTTATCGGATTTCCTCAACTTCATCTGGAAATCCAAATGGTTTAACCAGAGTAACAAAAGTTAGCAACTAGCGGCATAATTTTTGAGGGCATCACAATGGGCAATATATGCCTCCGGGTGGAATTGCTGACAGCTGTCATCACGCGCCTTCTAAACCTAACCTAACCTAACCTAAGTAGTCTTAAATCAAATAGCAACTTTATTATCTCTGGCAGATACATGGGACTTTAAACATTCTTTTATAAATAGGAAATAATAAACTTTAACTGTGTATTTCGAAATCCACCGCGGTATATTAAATGATTCATAAATGAAATCACAACCATAAGAGAGTTTAAATATTTGAATTCATTATCCTTGAGTAGTTTATTAATAGAACATAATAACAGCACGTTATTGTAATATATTCCAATAATATTATTGGAATACATAACATAATATATAACGTAAGGACTTGTAAACTCTTGAATAGGTTGTTCTTTACTCACAAAAGTCACTCATACGACACAGTAGTTTAAAATTTTTTAAACCTGTCACATTGAATTACAATATTATCAAATTAATAATGTTAAAATTAAATATTTTGACTTAAGTATAATTTTAATACTTAAAGAATTCTTTTAACACTTGAAAGCCCTTTGATGGCAGGATTGCCATAAAAACTTTTTTTCCCTGACAAAAGAAAAATTCTATAAAACAATCGAAAAGAAAACACTTAGAGATTCATTCAAATATTTGACGACGAAACTCAACGAAAACAAAGGGGATAAAGAAATATCCTATACAAAAGTAGAACAGCAAACAGCATGGCTCAGCAATTTCATTGAAATTAACTCAAAAAGGGCGTGGCATTTCGAAACATATATATTCATGTCGCTACAAACGCATAAACAAGCAATAGGACTTTATGTGTACGAACGCGGGTGCTGTCAACATTTTCACGCAACGCAACCAAAATGAGAAATATGTCAACCAAAGTGAGTGGAAATGTTGTCAATGAAACAACAGCAACAATAAAGAAAAAACAATACCAACAACAACCACAACCACAGAAATAAAACCACATAAAAACATTTTCCGCTTTAGTTGTTGTAGTTGTTTTCAATTAATTTTTATGATGCTGTCAGCAGAATTGAAAACAAAATCAAAAGAAAAAAGAGAAATAGTATCCAAAATAAGTGGGTTTCATTGTGCGACTTTTAATGAGTATCGAAATTGTGCTCACAAATCCTTTTCCTTGTACCACTTCCTCTCTACTTTATGTTCGAAGTGATATAGTTTTAATGCACATTTCGACTAAAACACAATTTAAATGCTAATTTAAACCTCGAATGTGTGACGTGATGCCACATTTATTACATTGCATCCATCAATAAAAGTGTCACAGCCTTTTTTATTGTAATTTTTTTAATTCATTATTGTTGTTGTTGTTATGATGGTATCAAAATTGGAGCTGCAATGACGTCGTTTTTTTTTCTCAGTGTGGTTCATGATTTGTTGTGACAGGTTTTGACATATGTCAGCGCTTTCATAAATTTTATTAACTCAGTACGTGTGTGTTTTATTGTTGAGTATTTGTTTTATGTCAGTTTATTTGTCTGAGTGACTAACCGAACAGATTTTCGAGACAGAGTGTATAGAATCACTAAACCGATTGATTTCAATCATATACTCATTTGAATGAGTTATTTTCTTTAAACATTTAAATTATAATCTTTATAATAAATATGTTCAGTCTCCACAAAAAGGTGTACAATTTAAAATTAATTATTGGTTATTTATTAATTAACTATAAATTATATACTATGTTAAAATGTATTTTATTAAATTAAATATACACTTAGTAATTTCTTGATAAATCAACATATTGCTTATTAGTTTCTGATGACTGGATATAGATAAGTTAGATCTACCTTTATTGCGGCCGTCACATATCTATACAAACTAGTGCAGCTGATATTAGATTTAAAAAAAAAAGTATTATATATGATTAATACATTCAGCATGTGCCGCACTTGAGAAGTTTTTTGGGATTATTTTTGTTGTCTTAATGTTTAATGTCTCTACACTTAATGGTTTAATTTATTGAAAATCCATATAGATGAACTCTGGTTGTGTGTGTGTGCTTTTTTTTTTGTCATGGAGATTAGGAATCTTCATAGATACTAGATTCTCGACTAGCATGCACGATTCGCAAAACAAGTTGCCTCACATTGCGCCTACATACTAAACCCTTAACCCCGCTATCTTCAACTACTATTACAGACAAAGTCAGCCTTAGGTATTACATCATGGGGATGGTTAGCTATTATGCTACTGCTTCATTGCTTTCCTTCTTAATTCGTTTTTTACAGATACGATGTGATCAATTTATGAGTTCCAGTCATCGCCTGTTGCTAACATATATCGTATTATATGTGCCAGACCTGGTAAGCATGAACTAATCGGATTCAATTGGCTACAGTGACATATTGCGTGCTCTGTATCTGCATCTATTCCACAGTTTGGACATGCCCAAATCTGAACAATCCTCAACGGTTCGACATGGACCTATGAGAGTATAAATTATTTTAAAGATAGAATTATTAAAATTTGATTGTGTTTGCTTTCAATAAGTATATACAGATTGTATGCAAAGATCGTAACTAAAACTATAATAATAAGAAAAAATCTAATTTAAATGCCTTATTAGAATATAATAAAGTAAACCGAAATCATCTAAGAGAGCTTTGAACTCAAAACTTTTTTTAGAGTTCAAATTTAATTTTTGCATTTTAAAAACAATATTTTCTAATAATACATATTTGAAACTTGCTGTTGTCTCTGTCGGTTTTGCAATTTAGCTAATATTTAAAACCGTTGAGATGGAATAAATCTATTGAATATTGTGTCTACTTCATTTTTTGTAACATAATGATGCACTGTTTTAGCTAGTGACTATCATACTATTTTTTCCATTCTTTAATAACAAATCTTTAATAATAGGACACTCCTCATTAAGGTTTCACAAACATAAAGAAATTAATATCTGATTTGAAATCATTCCAAAAAATTTTGAAATAGCTTAACTTTTAATCCTTGATAGATAGAGAAACTTTTTCAACAAATAAAATATTTATTGTTTCATATAAAAATAGTACAATATATTTACAATTTTTACTTTTAGAAATTATTAAAAGTTGATAAAAATTGTGCTCTATTATATTTTTCACTCCCTTTAGACTTGTACTGCACATACTTCTGAATCTTAATATTATTAAATAAACAAAATGATTACATAAATATTATGTGGACTATATATTATCCATTAACCAACAATGTTATCACAAAAAATCATCATTTATTTATAGTTACCTACAGCTTTAAGCCTTTTATAAAATTGTAATTAGGTTGTACAAAATATTTAACTTAAGACTCAGACGTATTGCTAGCAAAAACGCACTTCTCCTAGAATTAAGGTTCTTAACTAATTATCTGACGTCACAATCTGTACTAGGGCGACACGTGAATCTCACCTTAAAGGATTGTCAGCATTGCTCGGAGTTAATTGAGCAGAAGCTTCTGCCTCTTTTCGAAATCAAGAATGCCTTACCCTATAATATTTTAGTTTTCTTGTGACCTGAAACATTTTGGTTTTCTTCATAAGGCGAAATATCTTCTATTCGGTTATTAAGAGTTACAGTACAAAAGTTTATCTATTTATCATATTCATACCGAAAAAATCATTATTGTTAAATTGATATTAATAATAGTTAGAATCATATGCCGTACAATCCCATAAACTTAGATATCAGCTTAATATATATTTTAGTATATAGACGAAATCACATCTTTCTGTGTACATTACAATAAACACATTTATTTACTGCGATTTGAATTTTTAATTAATAAAATTTTACATTTAACGAAATCTTTCACATTACTTTTTATTAATAATTAATTTTGGAAACTTTAACAAAAAAACTTTTTGGTCTTAGAGAAACTATATTAGTCTCTTCCATTGTATTTGTGAAAGTATTCGTTATTTCCCAAAATCTTCTGTCTATTATATTTATTTACTTTACGTTTTTCCATATTTTAGTGATAAAAATTCTCACCGAACACAAGTAAATTTTTTGAGTTTGTCTTCTTTGATCGTACAAGAAATTCTTTTTGAAGCTCCTATTTCTTATCATATAATTCTATAATTCTTACTTCAATTTCAGTTTAATTGCATTCAGTGGTAATCAATTTTTTCTAGGTTTATATAGCAATCCAAATATATCCATATTTTTTTAATTTCCTTTCTACCATATTTTATTTACTATTGGTCTAGAAAGTATCTTACAGGATCTTTTATTTTATTTTTAACAAGTTATAAAACAATCCAATAGCTAAATCAGTTTGATACTTTAACCCACAAAAAACACTCCGATGTTCGACGTTTAGCCCTCTCGGAATAACCAATGTGGTATTTTGTTAAGAGCGGATCATGCATCGTTGGAGTGCAAGAGTTTCGTTTCGTCTAGTGCATGAAGATGTAACAGTTTTTTTTATCTACTGCCTACATTTTTAAGTCTGTGTTTTTTCATATATCATCGTTACAGTTGCATTACTGGAGCTGTCTTATTGGAAGCTCCCTCTCTGTGTATCCGAGTGGTGATAATGCTTTACGCTCCTTTACGAAATGTCTGAGGCGGCGCATGACGTTTTTTCTGCATTTCATTTGATACTACTTTCGTGATCTAAAGATACTAAAGCCAAAGTATAACGTACTATTGATTTTATTTCAATGCTTGTTTCAATGGAATAAAAATGGAGGCAGATAATGAATGAATTAAAATTTTGTACTGCACGGGATTATCAAAGACAAAGAAAAATAATTATTTTAATGTATGAACTTAAGTGCCAGTGTTTAAAATTTATGCCACCAGAACTGGAACTAAAGTCTTTTTTCCAAATGTTTTTCCATCCGTAAGATAATGTAATTTACATAAAAAACTTTGATGAAATTATTAGTCCGTTTAAAAAAAAATTTTATTCCTACTTGTTAAGTTCACATTTATATGCTCTCATGAAATAATAAATATATTTTCGGAAAAATCTCATTGAACTTCCTACCAAGTATGACTTACTCTTAAGTATCGTACACATATTGGCATGCTTCTAACGGCATTTCCACTTAAAAAATTTCCATTTTAAATAGAAAAAGTTACACTAAGTGGGAAAAAAAGAAAAAAATTAATAAAATATGCAACGGTAAGTAAAGTCTTTTAACTTCAATGAAAAATGCCGACACAAGTTTGCCATTTTGTTATGCAAAACGCGCACATTTTTATATAAAAAATTATAAAAAATTTTTCGCTTAATATAATTTTTTCTTCATTTTGTAGATTTTTTGTGCCGTTGTAGTTTTACTTGATTTACACAATATAAATTTAAAATCAACAATGCACCATAACTAAAAACTGCTACATGACTCTGCAAGCGAAGAAAGCGTTAAAACTGACTTTTAGCCGCAACAAAAACCAAAGTTGCCTGTTTAGCCGGACAAAATCCTTGCTGTCTTTCTGGCTTATTGTGCCAAACAGTCAACAAAAATAAAAAAGCCTAAAGAGCTCGGAGTGTATGCGAGTCGGAGTACATGTCTTCGGTGAGTGGAGTTTCCATATTTTCTTGCTGGCAGCGTCAGTACCGCTTACATTTTTTTTGTCTTAAGCATGGCCTTTTTAGACCATTTTTATTATTAACAATTTAAATATTTCGCTTGATTTTTTTATTGTGCAAATATAAAATCTTTAAGATACCGACGCGTTGAAGATTTTAAGCCAACCCACTTTTTGGCCTAAAAGATTTGTGAAGTTTTCTTTCATTGTAACATTTTTATTTATTTTTATTCATTTTTTTCAGTTGAATTTTAAGTTGTATCAACTTTTTTATTTGGTTAATTTTTAATTCTCATTTATTTTTTGCCATGAGAATTATTAAAAATTTTATTCGCATAATTTGTGAATTATTTTCGCTTGTGCGCGCCAAACCGCCTTCAAGAGTTCAAGCTCGTTGCCTTTTGCTGTTGTAACTTAGTCACATAATTTTCCTTCATCTGCTTTAAGCCATTTTACTACCATATCTGTTGTCTCTGCTACGTTCCGTACTGTGCTATAGTACTCCGGCTATAACCTTCCACAGGTCTACGAGCAAATGCATATTAGGCTGACTTAAAAAAAATATCACCAACCACCTCAACCACAACACGCGGCAATGGCTCACATCCAGGCGTGTGTCAGTGCCAGTGTTCCAGCCAAACATGGCGGAATTTTAAATACCATTTTTTGATTAATTTCATTTTTTTTTTGTTTTTTATAGATGGAAAATGCAACAAAACGATTTTGATGCATTTGATAATAAAATGCCATGCAAACAGCATTAAATTTTTAATGAATATTTAAATAAAATTTTCTAGATAATTCATGGGATTAGATAATAAATCAAGATAAGATTAAAATTTTATAAAAATTCAATTACTTATGTAGTAATCCCCGAGGATTGCATTAAAGAGAGATTAACGATTTTAATAAGTTTATTAATTGAATTTCAGTATTAATATAATTATAATATTTAAATATATAAAATTAATATCAGCACATTTTTATCGCCATGTGAAGACATTTAGTGTTCCTTAACAATAATAAACCAGAGGATATATCCCACTCTTACCAATATAAATTATAGACTATATATATATACTATTGATTGATGGAATTCACAAGGTAACCGACCGCTCCAGCTAAATTATAGCGAAAAACCGTGGACCAAGAATTTAAAGAAAGAGACGCACAGTACTCCTCGAACCGAATTACAAGAGAAGCAGGCAACAAAGCAAGATTTAGAGGAATCGTTAAAGTCCTATGCTCCAGTAGGAGAGAAGGAAAGCAGTAAGTAAGTAAGTTGATTTATAGTTAGTTTATAAATAAATAGATAGATCGATAGATAGATAAATGTATATATATACACTGCAAATACAAACTGTATAAAATTAATATTTCCTAGTATAAACCACCTTTGCCACAATCCTGGCCATGCTACTGCATTTACGATCAATTAAACTATAACGTAGTAAACAGGTCTTAATATATAATATCTCTTCATTACAACAGCTCTTCTACTATTACATTTATTTACTATATGTACCAAATGTACAATATACATAATACCAAAACACCAAATGTGGCTCTAGAAGTAGCACGAATTTACTCAACATGAATCATCTACTTAAAACCATATTTCAATTAAAAATAATCTCCAAACAACTCTTAAATCACACAATAAAGTTTATATGAAAGTAATGAATCTAACTGCAGGAAAATTATAAGTTTTTAAAATTTTTTAACCTTAAATTACTTATATTTATTGATTAAAACTCATTGTTTAATTATTTAGGTGCAACTTATCTATGCACTTCGTATATTGATAATAATCAGAATTTTATTTTCATTAGCAGGCAGGCATGCTTTCACTTTTATATTCAAATATACTTGAAAACTATACAAGAATATATACACTGAAATCGTAATGAAAATGGCTGATACAAATATTGTAAAAGTACAAGTAATTTTCCATCCACACCTTGTTAATACGAAATTAATGACTGCATTAGATAAATTACAATATACTTTGCCCATGGCATGGTAAACGTATACGCGGAAAAAGGTTAGACAAGAGTTCGTATTGTATTAAGTGACAAACCCTCGATATTTATGAAACGATAACGTTGTCGATGTGTTGGAGCAGACGGTGAACTAGGACAAATTGTTGGTAATTTCGATGGTTATCAGATATACCGAGAACACAAGAAGTCAATATTGTGGAATAGAAGTGCTTAAAAGGAATTAATTTTAAGAAAATAGTAGAATACAGTATTTAATAAACTAAAAATATACATACTTTTACAAATAATTCTATCTTTTTATGCATTTTTTGAAAAAACATACATATTAACTAGTATATAAAAATCATTTTTAATATTTCATGTGTTAAGTCAGACAACCCAACCTACTCAAATAAATACAAAATTAGAAATTGAATGAAATATATAAGATATTGGATTGGTTTTTAATAATAGAGTTGGATATTAGATCATAACTGTCTATACCTACTTAAAGCCCTCATTAACAATTATTTATTTTTTATATTGGCAACATTTTGTTAGGGGCTAAAATACACGGATATCCATTAATCCATTCCCATTTATGTCCTTACAGACTCTAGGTTTAAAAACTGTAGTCAGGTGGTTAAGTTTTTAGTAGGACTTACTTGTGATGGATGCCAACACGCATTAAAACAGATCGCAATATTAAGGAAAAGTACGTAAATTATTTACTAGCCATACTATTTTTTTATTCAATTAACAAATATTTTCAAATATATTTAATATATTTTTTATATAATAAGTATGTAAAAAATAAATACATATACAGTCACAAAAAACTAAATCAGGAATTCACTGATTACTGAAATATCTTTTCTTACATATTGACAAAAGTGTTTTATAGTCTTAGCATTTATTTTTATAAAAAAAAATTAATAGAAAATGTTAAATTATTTTATATCTTCTTTAAATAATATTATTTACTAAGTTATTAAGCCGTTCTACTTACAATTCTTAACACTTATATCACAAATATTATGAATTGATTTCATTACGCAAAGATACATATATGTATATCATCAAAAGGTTATGACCCAATATGACTCTTACTCTTACTATGTAGATTACCTTACGACTAAATACTGTAAGAAAATTAAATTCGAAATTCCAATACCAATTTTAATTAGTCCTAACTAACTGCTAAAGGTACATAGTATTTTGCTATTGTGTTCTATTGTTCCATAGAACACTGGAACATTTACAATAGAAACGTTAATCTATTTTTTACGTGTTTGTGTTAGATTTTTACAACAAATTTTTCACGTCCTTTGAAAAATGTGCGTTTATCGCATGCAACACACTTTCTCTATGTTCACCTTGAATGATTTTTAGCAAACTACACACACTGCCACACACACTTTCCCAAACTAGAAACACTTAAAATGCAATCATAATTATGTGATTTTGCCTTTGTGCGTTCTGATGGGCTCGGTGGGTTCGGTTCGATTTTTACACATAATTTCTTGGTGTTAATGTTTGTAATAAAAATGACTTTTTTGTTATGAAACTCACGAAGAATTAAGGAGTAGGAAACCCTTACCCAAAATTGTCAATACAATCAATATTCGTTATTTCCGTTCTCCGAACTTTCTGCATTTAATTGTATTAAAATGAGCTCGCTACCTTAGTTGTGTGAGTGTTAGTGTGAGTGTATAAGTTTTACCCAGTAGTCCGTTTGGTAAGCACATGAAAAAGGTATGCATGACATCATGTTTACAAAAGAATGTGAGAAGTCATCATACTAAAAGAATGTACTGGTAATGTATCATGTCATGCGGCTAGCGAAAAAAAAAACCCTTACTCTTCGTGAAATTAACCGAACGACAGATATTTTTTTGTCATATTTGTTGTTGTTGTATTCCTTCCTGTACAATTATTCGAGCATGCTCAGTATTCGTGTGCATTTAAGTGCGGTGCGTTTAATTTTTCGGTGCGGATCGATTTTATGAATTTTTGGTGTATTGCTAAATTTATTAAATTTAATAAATGAATAAACGAATATTATTTAACAAAAGAAATTTATAATATATTGTGAATTTGTGTTTAACAATATTAATTATTGTTTTTCCTTCGGAATTCCAGTGTAAGTTGAAATTTAAATTGAAAACATTTTTTTTGATTGCGCTTTATATACCTGGCGTGTTTTTTAAAAACTATATTTATTATTTCTGTTTCAGTCTACAGTTCTGTTGCTGTTTCCAGTTTATTTACTGGAATATTTATTTATTATTTTAATAATAATTGTTATTATTTAATTATTTGTTTATATTTTAATTTAAGTTGTTAGTTATTATTTTTCATTCCGTTTTTGTGTTTTTTTTCAACAGTAGTTTATATATTTGGTTGTTTCCTAATTATTTAAATGGAAGGTTTTTCAAATAAAAATAAATAAATAAACTTTCTGTATTTTTCTTTACAGAAGCCTTGCAAAAAGATGGCTATACAGAAAAGGAGTATATTTCGGATATACGAATAGCCATAAAGAATGTTAAAGGAATTTATTATAAATAGCAGTACAACGACCGGAAGAAGCACAGAATGGAAGAAAGCAGCAAATAATTTTTATTTATTTATATAATATTTATAATAATAAAAAAACAAATAAAAAAAACATAAAAAAATTTAAAATCTATAATTATAATATCAATAAATATTGCTTTTGTAATTTTTATTTATTTATATTAAAAAAAATTTATATTTATATAAAAAAAAATTAAGACAAAAAAAATTATAATTTATAATATTGTAATTTTTATTTATTTATATTAAAGAAAAAATTAAAACAAAAAAAATTAATAATATTTATATTTAAAAAAAAATTTATAATCTATTGTTTTTGTAATGTTTATTTATTTTTCTAATAAATTAAAACAAAAAAATATATTGTTTTTTTATTTTTTTTATAAAAATTTATTTTAGAATAAATATATGTAAAATGCAAGAGCATGCATTTAACATCCTTACAACCTACTGACTTCGTAAGCTACAAAAGAAGGTGACCACCTTCTTTGGAAGCAGGTCGTAAGGCAGGAAATGATCACCTCATATTTTGCGTGCACAAGCATCGCCCATGACGATTTAGTTTACTTTGTCATGCTTACAACATGCTTCCATCGTAAAGTGCATTTGGATTCGTAAACGAAGTTTTACGAATGTCAATTCCGTATTTCGTGCCGCATACCTTTTGCACTTTACCAAGTCATGCATGATTTCGGCGGCCAACTGCTAATAAAAGTCATGGGAATTTGGAAAGGAACTCGTCATGATGACCGGCGAAAAGTAAGCATGATGTAAGGGAAGATAGCAGCATGACGGTCCCTACTGGGTAATGACCCAGCACAGTGCTTTTGCATTTTGTGTGTCTACGAGTTGCTCGTATTTGTACGACCATAAAAACATTTTGTTAAGAGGTGACAATTAATTTGTCAATAATAAAAATGGTGTACAGTGTACGTTGTCGTTTGTGCTGCCACTCGTGCTCGTGCTTACTTCTCGTTTTGTCATAGGCTTTGCTCTTGGCTGTTGGCTTTGGCTTTGGCTAGTACGAGCATGTAATGAAAATTGTTTTCATGTTGTTGTTTCTGTTGTTGTTGTTACTATTGTTGTAGCTGTCTCATTAATAAATTTATTAATGACATACGCGTCTGCTTAGCAGCTTTAAACGAGGCAATTTTAATTATTTTGTCATTTTTATTTATTAAATGAGTTTTCCTACAACCAAATAACAAAAAAGGGTTAAATATATTTAAGTATTTATTGATTAATGATTATTGTCAATTTAGGTAATTTAAGGTAGACAACAACTTAATCAATATTTTCATTAATTATTCAGAATGTGATCAAATTTGGAGTAAACAAATTGAATTTCGAAATTAAATAATTAAGTCAATTGGAATTAATTTTTTTTAAAGTAATAAAAAATATATATTTTTAAGTTCATCACTTTATTTAATTATAGTAAAATAAAATTACTATGGGCTCAGTAACCAATTGGCATTTTGAACTCTCTGTCGACAAATACAATTTACTCTCTATAGATCCCTCATACTATCTGTCCTTCTGTGTAGCACAAAAGCATGGACCCTATCAAAGAAGGATGTAGCAGCACTAAGAGTTTTTAAGAGAAAAATTCTCCGTAAGATTTTTGGTCTCTTATGAGTTAACAATAACTACCGTATCAGAATGCATCACAAGCGGTACAAGCTTTACGGCACTGACATAGTTTAGCAAATAACCATCCAGCAATCTTATCGTGAGAATTAAAGACGACACTTCTAAGAAAAAGCTATTTGAAGCGGTAGTTGGCAAAAAAAAGCTTAGAGGTAGGCTGTGTCTCCGGTGGAGTGATCAAGTTGATGGAACACTATTCGCACTTAATGTACAATATTAGAGAAAGTGTACACACTGGAAGGGAGCCTGAGGAGATATGCTGCATCAGACCGAAACCGCGTAACGAGTTGTTATGGTCATATAAGTAAGTAAGTAATATTAACAAATTCACTTAAGTTCAAAAATGCCCATGTAAGAAAATCAAAAGTTCGACAATAAATTAATAAATTTATTTCAAATTTTATTTTGTATATTTAGAAGAAATTATTATAGTTTACACTGCTAAAAATATCCTTAATTAATTAGTTTGAATTTAAGTTATTATAATTATACTCATATATTTGAACTAAAAGCCATGTTCAATATCCGACTTAAATACTTATATAATTGGTACTGAAGATACTTTAGTACAATAAGGGAAGTTTGATAAACCTATCCATGTATACACATCATTGATGACTCTAGTTTTCATGATGTCCAGGAACTTAACATTCTTCTAGTACCATTTTCATAAGTTGTTAAATGTTATAATTTTCGTTTTCCTGCCTGCTACACTCGTCAATACTTTTCAGCGAATCAGCATAGATACATCAAAAAATAGTACCGTTACAAAATTTTATATCATCTAACTTCTAACTACTGCATGAGTATAAATTATAGACATTAATACAAGTAAGAAGATCTATGCAGTTTTAATAAACTTCATGAAGTTTATATATATATGTAAACGAATAAATACATATATTTAGTCGTTAAGTACTATATGCTTTTGTATATTAATTATATTAATTGTTCTAATTTCATAGTGCATATATATATATCTACATGTATATTTAATCGTAAAGTACTCTATCCTTTAGCTCATCTTTTATATAAATTGTTCTGATTTACTTAATTTTAAATATGTTAGTAAACAGTAATATTATATGTTAAAATATTATGTGTCTAATTCCCACAGTATGTCGGCATTAACAATACATTTTGTTTGTTTTTTCCTTTTCCTTGTTATGAAATATAGTTCCTCGGTATATCTCTCATCCTTTCGATTACTTTAAATCTACGTTAATGATATTTTCTGTGTTCTTTCTCATTCCGTAAATTTATTTTTTCTAAACTCATTTGACTTATTAACTCCTTTTTTGCCTTTTCCTTCATCAAAGGTGCACGTTCGTATCTTTATACATATATATTATTACCATATATATGTTTATAAAAATATATATATTTTAAATATATTTAAGTATGTAGGTGGTACCGATATTATGACGAACTGTTTATGTTGCTTTCGTTACAGTTTCACTATAGGCCAGGGAATTTTTTATTGGGCTTTGTTCTTTGCCGCATTTTTGATTTGATTTGGTTTTGTGTTTAGTTTCTTTCCCCGCTCCTCTAGTTTTATATTTCATATTTTTCATTAAGTTAATTATGCGAAACCTTCTACTGGCGCCAATGAATCTTTTGTTCTTTTAATTTTTAATCGATTTCTTTGGATAATTTTTATTGACCTAAAATCAATTATATTTCAATGCTTCTCAAAAATTAATATGAAAATTAATTTTCTACAAGTTAAATACAATGAATGCAACCGAGTCTGACTCTGAGCCTGAACCCGAGCTTGAGTCTATGTTGTGGGCAAGTGTTGCATAGTTGAACTGCATAGCAAGAGTTATAATGCATCTGCGTTATAAACAATGCAGCAATAACACAATAACGCAATAACGTTGTTGCTTTATGCAGCACTTAAAAAATTCGTTAATGAAGTGAGTATTTCTTAAGCGTTTCTTATTTAATTTTTCATTTTAATTTGGTTTATTTTATTTTTCCGTGGAAATATCTTAAAAGCGTTCCTTACGTTGGCACCCTGTAATTAGTAACTCACAAGCAGCTTTCAAAAATTTTTGTTTGTTATTACTTTGGAATGGTTGCTTTTGCCATTTTTGTTGTTCTTCTTAATGTACTGGACTGAAGCCGAAAATGCACAACACTTAACCTAGATGCAAACTTTTATGTGTTCCTATATTGGCACGTAGTTAAACAGCCAGCGCTTCTTAGAGAATTGCAACAGTAGAAAAAAATCTTCGCATATTCAGATGAACACATGAACACATGAGCACATGAACTTACTGACCATTGACCAACTACGAAATCATCTGCAAATATATATTATGTTGTTCAAAAAAAAAATAAATAAATAATATTTTCGTTAATATATCGTATTTCTTGCCCTTTTAAGTATCGCAAGACAGCCAAAACCACCAAAGTACCAAAGTATCAAAAAATGAACAAAAGAACAAGTGAAGAAGAAAAGTTTTTAGCCATGTTGCTAAGAGTTATTTTATCTTGTCTTGGCTTGGCTCAGTTTGGTCGAGCTTGCTTTTGATTTGGATGGTATGGTTGGTTTGCATTTTGTAGGCGCACCTCGTAAAGTCTAGACGTGATGGTATCACGATTTCTATCGCCATTTTTGTTATTCTCTTTATTGTTAGTTAATGGTTTAGTTGTTGCTTTTAGTTTTAATTCATCTAAATGAACAGCCCTTTTGTGGTTGTTATGATTTTAAGTTAAATTCCTCAGAAAAATCAAAAGATTTATTTTTTGGCTCTTTAAAACTTTCTCAGCGTTTTTACACTTAATTACAATTAAAATAATGAAGTTATTTTCTTTAATGATTGCGTTTTAGAGCTCATTAAGATATCTACTGTTCCTTATAAAGGAACAAATGTTCGAAAAATACCGAATTAACCCAGCAATATCTTTCAAAAGTAACACATTTTCACCAGTGTTTGAAGAGCTGTAGCCTATCCTTCGCCCTGTCCCAAAATAAATCTAATGATTGTATTTGTATATATTAATATTAATTATTACTGCATCATAACTGTTTAGAGTTAAAATGTATTAGAATTTTTTTAAATTACTGAGATTATCTGAAAGCATCAAACACCGACACCATTCTTCGTCCTGTAAATTCTTTCCGATGAGCATTTTTCTTCAAGTGTGATACGAATCGCAAGACTATATTTCTATTGTATGTATATTCATTATCAATGCATCATGACTGTTCAATAAAACAACAATTTTTTTGTTACTGATATTATCTGGAAGCATAAAACTTCCTCACCACCCCTCCTGTAAATTCTTGGTTATACGCCTGTTGTGCACTCTTCATTGAACGGGAGTTAGCCCATTTCCATATTTTTTATATAAGACTATGCTGATGCGATCACTTCCTTATTTCTTGGAGATTGCTGTGTAGATTAGATAGATCGGTAAAATTGACAATATAATATTCTTTATATATTATGTGTTATTATTATAATATAATAACTTTATAGTTACATAATATTTTTTTATTATAAAGAAAAATATTATTAGTGATGTTGGATACACATATGTATACGAGTACAAAGCAAGTACGAGTATATAGCAAGAACGAGTATACAGCGAGTACAAGTATATAGCGAGTACGAGTATACAGCGAGTATGAGTATATAGCGAATACGAGTATATAGTGAGTACGAGTATATAGGGTCTAGCTATAGCGAAATAAAAACATAAACTGAGATGCCGTGTTTTGAAGATTACAAATCAAATATATAAAATTGTACATTAAAAATAACATTAAAATATTATTATACAACTTTTCTTGAAAAGCTTTTAAATATAACTGCAAATGAGTTTTATTTTCATCACTTGTTTGATTTTTTTAAATTTCAGGGTTTTCACCGAAGCCTTCATGTAGTAACACAAATCTTGAGTACTAAACTTTATTTTTACGTCATCTAATATTTGGAAATGTTTTTCCTGTATTAGAACTATAATCTATATTTTCTATTAATAAAATAGAATTAACATATGCTAATAGTTAAATCTAGTCAGTAAAAGGTTATGTACTGATCGGTTGGAGTGTTATTCTTGTTTTAACAGATAATGACAGCAATATCAAGCAACTTCCACTATCATTATAAACTGAATGAATCTTGGCATTCTCATGAATATGTTTCATGAAAATCAGACGGTTTTAAAAAATTTCTAAAATTCCTTTTCTTTTATTCTATGTTTGGGTGGGCAACCTATTACAGCGATTATGAGATTTCCAGTATCAAATTAAAAAATTTCCAAGAGTTCCAAAATAAGTTTATAAACACTTTTCCAAATTTTGTATACATATACTTTTTTGCTTTATAGTTTATTATTCATGAAATAAGTTTATAAAAAATCACCTTTTTTTATTTATTTTAGAATTTTCATACAATTTCTATTAATTTAGACGTTACAACTGTCTTGAATTAAAAAGGTATTGCCAACATTTCCGATTCATTAGTGACTCTTTGATGTGCTCTCACCCAATATGCAACACAATAAATAAACATGATATCTGTAAAGATTTTAATAGTTTTGCACTGTAAAGCACAGTCAGAGATCTAAACAGCTAGGCTATTGTTTAAGTATACTTTCCCATCCATTTTCAGTATAGTCTTTTTAAGACAAAGTCGTATCTGAGCCCAACCAACAGGATTCCAACTAAGTCATATAATAATTTAATACGAGTGTGAAGCATCCAAAAACAAAGATTAAGCAGCGCAAACAGGTAAATTCAGGTAAAAGTACTTGCCAATATACACTGGAATGTGTGTAGGTCAAAATTCAAAGACGTATAATTACAGGTTTGTTGCGCCTTAGTCCAAAAGAAAAATGAGTGAAGTAGCTTGCAGTCCTTTACAAAAAAAATACTCTACCGAAATGATGTAGTAAAAAAGGATATCAAAGCATCTCTGAAAGAACATATGAAACTACAAACCATTTTCGGCTTTCAAATAAACGTACTGGTTCTACATGTTCTTCCTGTTGTAGCTGTTGTTACTGTTGTTATTGTTGTTGCTGTAAATGATGTTGATGATGATTTTTGTTTGTGAACTGCAATGATGGATGAATTGTAGACAATATTGCAGTGGGCAAGTATGTGCATCAAGACAAACAGGTGTCAAAAGACAAAATTTCGCCCATGGCCTCATTCTGACATTCAAACATTAAGAAAAAATATTTGTTTGTAAAATGTGCAACTACGAGTATGGAAAGTGGCTGTTACTTGGGAGCTGAAGAGCTGAAGTGCAAAAGAATTGACATACAAATGCATTTATGTTCTATTCAAGAATTTTATTTAAAATATTTTTCCGAACTTACTTATTCACTTACTTGCACTCTAATACTCTTATGTAGTGCAGTTTGTTTGATGAATTTTTGTTAGTTGATGGGCGTTGTAACTAGAGCACTTAGTTGAGTTACATTCTAGACCAATTTCTAACCATATTTTTTGTAAACCAACACATGATGTACGCCTACTGTTTGTTGTTCAAATTAATTTTATTAGAATTTTTAAACCTGCTACTTTGCAGCTTGTGCTTTAATAGAACCAACACAAGACCCGACATACAAAAACCGACACACCGTACAACAAATTACTGTCAAAGAAATAATTGCAATTTGTCAATGGAATTAAAAAGAAAAACAAATGACATTGTTATCAAATTTGGCAATTTGTATAAATAAATATAGATATGCTAACTATATTAAGAATCTAATCGGCAACAGTAACTTTTGACTCTTTGTTATATTTTCTCAAATGGATGCAATGATTTAATGTATAAAATTGATATTAAGCATTGCAAAAAATGTTAATAATTTAAGTCTACAAATATTTGATATGAATATTATAGTTCATTAGGATAGAACAAACCTGCACACACCAAAACAACTTAAGCCAAAACTATGCCACGAACAGAGACTTTTAAGTACTAACAAAAAGTATTGCCAACCTACGAACATTTGATAGGTAGGCACGTGATTAAATTTGGTACCCCCAGTAGAGAATTCGAGATATGATGCTTTTTATTTCTTTTTTTGCGGTGGGGGATTGGTGGGGGATTTCAAATTATCGAAAGCCACGGTGTAAGACTTGAACCCACTAAAACCGCCTCTTAGGAATGAATGGAGAACATTCCCATAAGAATGTGCAAACTTCAATATAGTAAACAAGAGAGAGAGATGAGAGCAGTAGGCTTAATACCTAGCAGGCTGGGTTCATCTAAACCAGAAAGCCAGAAAAGGTGAAGGGGGTGGGGGTTATGACGCAAGTCCGGGGTAAGGCTAACGGTAGACTCTATGACTAAGATCACGAGAACCACGGTTAGGGATGATGGAGGGATCCGAGTCCCACTTATGGAAATAAAAAGAGAAATATTGAGAGGGACTAAGGCACAAGGCTTGGAGGATGTGCGGTGAGAGTGTGCTAGGGACTGAGATGTCAGGGGTGAGGTTGTGTAGCCGGGTGAGATACCTGAGATATGGTGCAGGAAAAAACTACATAGTAACTTATTATGTCACCACCCTTCTCTTTGTAGACTAAGAAGACTACTATTGATTTGTAAACAGGATAAGCTAATTATTTTGCCAAGTTTGAGTCATTTTAAATAAGTTCTAGTCAAATATGTCTATTTTAGAATGCCTTAAAAGCAAATGCAAAGCTCCCGCTCATATTGTTATTATATATTCATATAGTCAAGCAAATTACCTCCAAACATAAACAACAAAATCCAAATTAGTCAAGCGGTAAAAATTTTATAGCTGGATTTACTAAGAGGAATAATAAAGTAATCTTCTGTTGTCTAACATAGCTGACAAACTTACCAAGAGGGCTGTACTAACATTCTTTACGAGATTTGAATCCTTTTGCGGAATTCTCACTTGTCAGATGACATCAAGACTTGAAATATAGAATATAAGCTATTCTAGTTGTCTTAGTCAGACTTCAAAGAGCTAAGCCAATCCAAAGAGCTCATTCGAATCAACAACTAAAACATTTGATTTCACGTTCTAAATAAAGAGTAATTAATATTTCTTAAGGAGAAACTACGGTCTTTTAAATTAAATTAAATTTAATTTAAATTTAAAATTAAATTAATAAACACAATCACCTTCGTGAAATGCAATAGCTAACTTTTATCCACTTTATTTAAGATCAAATTAGGTAGAAAATCTTGAACCAAGAGACATTGTTAAGTTTGTTAATGAATTGGTTTAGCTTAGCTAAGGAGACTCTCTAAAATAATAGTATAATAGATCTAATCACTGTAGCTTCTAATAATCTGATCCACTATGTTTTTAACATATAGGAAAGTGTTTAATTATATGAATTCTATTCGCTTTAAGTATTCTTAGGTTTGTCAATAGTCTTAATTAGTTTATGTTACCTTAAGAGACTCCCTACAGTTGCAGCGGAATAGATCTGACCACTACATCTTCTAACAGTCTCATCTAATCTTTTCTAGACTCATAGAAGAGAACTCAATTATATGAGTTATATTAATTTAGAGTTTTAACTAAACAATTAATGAAGTGTACATTTGAGTAACCATACTATTATGAATTGTGATATAATTATTAGCTGAAAGTTTATAGCAAATCATATCAATCTGTTTATCAGTCTGAACTCAAACATCAAAACAATTATCTATGATGACACCATTGTAACCATTAAAAGATTTCCTTAGTACGCGAATTAATAACATTCTTAAATATAAGGATGCTTCTTCAGCATAAGAAGCAGTCTGTAGAAATTTGTAATCATTTTCTAATTTGTCACTTTACGTATTGCAAATGCAGTATACCTTTGGCAGTTCTGTATCAAACAAAACTTGTGCTACCGCTTAGCCATTTCTTACTTTATATCACGCAGTATTTTCAGTTTTAATAGAAAATTTTATCTTAAAATATCTTACAATAGCAAGCTTCTTGAACTCATAGAACTCGTTCCAATAATCAGATTACAAGACGTGAGCCTGTTTAGATGCGTTGGAGTTCCCTTCTACAGAAAGCAAACTCGTCATTTGCTTCTTCATATACATTTTTTATTTTCTATATATTTTTATACACTCAAAAATTTATATCTTTTATTTTTATTACACGTAATTTATTTAAAATTAATTCATTTTTCATTTACTCACATTAAGGAAACTTTTTAGGTTTAAGTTTTAGGCTTACAGTAATAATATTAAATTTATTTGGAACATGGTAGACAACACATTCTTTCCCTCTAAAAACAAAATTGCATAAGTAGGAATGTAGTCTTTAGTTATAAATGGTTTTATGGAGAAATTTTCTATTTTTCACCCAAAATATTTTAATTAAAAGCTCCGACTTGCTTTTCCTCACTGTGATTTTCCTAATTTTTGCTTGAGTGTACATGCAAGTATGTATAGAGTAGTACAATGTAATCGCTTTTTGGAGCGATAAAAATCTAATAAAGTGCAACGTCTAAAATTCAATATTGAAAAGATATATTCGATGCAATGCTTGCCATGCACCAAACTGCAGTTTATTACATTAAAAAATAAAAAATATGAAAATATTTATGCACATTAAGGCGAACTTTTTGTATCTAAAGGTGCGCGGCACACTTTGCTTTATCAGGCTTTAATCTTTTGCTGCAACATCAGATATTGCAGCAAACACAAGTGATGCAAGTGATGCAGAATTTGCAGATGTGCAATGAGAAAATTAATTTCAAGTCTATAAGAAATTTTTTAATTAACTTACGCGCACTACAAAAATTTTACAAAAAAAACACATGAAGATACTTTTTATATGGTTTCATACATAAAATACCAGAAAATAAAAGAAATCAAAACTCTGTCATAAATTTGTTGCTTTTACTTTAATGTGCGGGTTAATGGTTGTATTATGGTTGTAACATTTAAGCTTTAAATAGAAAGCAAATGAAAATTTAAAATGAAATTTTTAAATGATTTTCGCAATCTACTATTTGTAAATTGGTACGCTGTTTCTATAATTTCAAAATCAATAAAAATATTCATTAGTACTGCACAGTTATCGACACGTGTGAGCGCAGTTAAGGATTGCTATAGTCGTATATCCCACACTACTGTTGACTCACGAATGTTAACTTTAAATTAAGCTTCTACTGTCAACATCTTTCACTACCCTCTCAACCAAATTACGTCCTTCCTCTAACCAATTAAAGTAAACATTATCCTGCATTGAACTATTAACAGTTACGGTTCGTACATACACAATCGAGCCGCACAAATCTGTGAATGGAGCGCAATTGAAACTCATTACGCGGTTTTCAACCACACCGCATCCTTTGCCTTCGTCTTTGCCTTTGCTTCTTCTTTTACTTCTGCTCTTGCCTGGCACTGGAACTGGGACTT
Source organism: Teleopsis dalmanni (assembly GCF_002237135.1). Taxonomy (NCBI): domain Eukaryota; kingdom Metazoa; phylum Arthropoda; class Insecta; order Diptera; family Diopsidae; genus Teleopsis; species Teleopsis dalmanni. Next base: position 196,897,714 of record NC_051846.1, read on the forward strand.
TTTTCATTTTAAACTGAAATTTCATGCAATCGTCTCGCTGTAATCAAGCCGTTGTCATTAGTTTCATTTTATAATTTATAACCATCAACAAAGCCGCCCCTTTTGCCCACAAATTCAGTGCATATCTTATATGAACGTACTTATACGTCGTCGTAGACTTGAATTAAAATACGCTCCAGCACCCATTCGCAGTGCACCCGCCGTTACGAAATCACATACGTTTTGTACGTTCAATGGTGGGGGATTTCAAATTATTCAGCATTTCAAAATTTATTTTCAAAATACAAATTTCAATTCTGTTTGCTGTTCTTGAAAACCGTGGAAGATGCCTTTCGCTCCCTTTTATATGCTTTATACGACAGACTTAAAGTGGCCAACCAAGCGGATGCACTTTAATTTGATGACAATTGTGTAAATTGCGTCGTCATTCCTAATGTCCTCTTCGAATCATGCCAAACAAGTTGGTTAGTCATTTGTTCACTCGGTTATTTTTACCGCTTCTCTCCAGTTATTTTTTTTTTATTTATTTAAACAACTGACACTAATGTGTCAAAGGTCACGTGGCTTTCGTTTACGACATTCGTACATTTATCTTTTAGATTATTCGTGGATAATTGAAACTATAAGACCAGAGATGTTATCAGGACTGTGAGAGCAATAACATTTATACATTATTTATAGATACATAATTTAATTTACACATTCAATAAAAATACATTGTAGAACTTTAATATTTATTTGCTCAAGGATTTGCATTATTCCAGCAGTTTCTTCCTTTAGAGTTTATGTTCAAAAATCCTTTCTGATTTTAAACATAACACAAAATGATATATGGGTATTTATTTGATATATATTTGAAATTTGCTAATACTTCTTGTTAATTATTTTCTCTACTAAACAAAGTATAATTAAAGTATCTAGCGTTTATTGTCATAAAAATTAGAGATTTTAAAGATTTTATAAAGATTAAGGATTTTATAATAAATAAAAATTATGAATTGATATTATTGCATATTAGTTACTATAGAACTTAATCACTTCTAGGCAAGAGGCAGTGGAGTTTTGAGCCCTAAACACCAAGCTCAAATAAGGCCGACAGTTGTTGAATTCCAGTTGTCAAATTCCTTAGTTTTCGAAATAAATCTAAGAAGATCAGGCAGATAGAAAGCACGAACATTATTCATGGATAAGACATCATAAGCCAGGAATCTCAATCTAGTTCATACAAATGTTTGCAATAACTCACTATGTTGCCCAGATCGTGCAAATATGTTTGGCAAGTTGGAGCCCCGATGATACCCACAGTGGTCATATGATGTTCACTTGTGATATTCCTTATGATTATATTCCCTGATTCTATAAGAAATTTTACTTTAAACTTATTTTGCAAGGCTTTTCATTATTTCACAGTTTTCCATTTTGGCACACTTTCGGCACAAAATTCACAAAGTTATTAATCGAACGAATAAATTGTACAAAGTCAACTCCAAAAACTAGTTCTAAGCCTATAAGATTCCTAACAGAAAGGTAACTTTAACTAAATCGTAACCAACTGCACCACAGTTATCAGGACCACAAATAGGATGTAAGTTTGAAGTTTATTTTGAGAAGTTAACAATAACTTAAAGTGTGATTTGACTGTGATAGCAGAAACCGATGCATATTCAATACCATTTCTTCCCGATAATCCAGCAAACCACCTTAAGTATAGTAAACTCTTCTGTTAAGAGGACTGGCATTATACTTTCAATTAAGAAAGAGATTACTCGATTTAATCGTACAAATACCATCCAGACAGAGAACTAGCCGGGGTTTCGGAGCGATCAGTATAAATTACATTAATTAAAACTGGGCAGGATTTCTTAAATTCAACACTAATCCCAGTCTAGGAATAACACTATCGCATTATTGCAACTGAATTTAAATTTTTTCGTTTTCATAATGTATTTTTAATGTCCTTTATGTTTCTTGTTTCGACTGTCACTTGAAGTACCATTTTTACGGGTATCATCTTCCACTCTCATTTTATAACTAAGCTATCGGAAGGAAAGAATATTAATTCATTAACATTGTTGACGATGAAATGAAATCAATTAGATACCTTTCCGGTGATCCAAAGGGTTGAATCTACATATTTAACGTTAAAAGCAAGTCCCATCGATAAGTATAAAAAATGTTTTAAAAGAGTACGTCGAACATTACCAGAATTATATTGGTTCGGAAGGAAGATATTTTGAGTAAACAAGAATAAAGAATTAAGACAATAATTGCTTTGTTTTTCTTTATTTTCGACGAGTCCTATTGAATTTGGGAGAGACTATGAATTTTAAACCCTTCGATCACTATTACATATTAACTGCTAAAAACTGATTATAGTGCTAGAATATATGTGGCTGAATAAAGTGGAAGTAAACACAAATGAAGATGTATACAAATTAAATGATCGTAGCAATTTCAAAACTAACACGAATGTTGTAACTCATTCTGCATGTGCTCTAAGGAGTCATTAGAAGTAATATCATCACGTTTGTACTGACAACAATAAGCACATCTTCGTTAAGCTCACTAACAACAACATCAAGGCAATACTTCAACTCAATTTTCGGTATAATAAACCCATCCTGTTGGCTGACACCCATCATTCAAGCATCAATTGAACGTCCTCATTTACTCAGCAATATTCGTGATGAAATGATCAGATGCTCAATTTGTATGCGCTGTGCTACTAACTAACGACAGTAGTTCCTATTTCAAGAAAATATTAGGATGAATGTAGCTCACACGTGTATAACATTGATGATGCGGATAAAGTTGCAAGGCTTTGATGCAATTTAGCTATCAAATCACATTGAAATCTCATTTTGTTAAATTAATAATTTCAACACTTCATGCCTGTGCTCGGATATTCAAATCAATACATCAATGCATTTCATTGAAGTCGATGGGAAATGTGGGAGCAATATGGACGCACCTGTGCTTTGTAACGTGCCTGTAACATTAGCGCACCCGAAGTGCTCATTCATTGCAGACTGCGCAGGCGGCTTCTTTGGTTTTTGGACAGCAAGACATAAAATTTAATAAAATCGTTGGTCATCTTTTTAACAGCAATAATCGATGATGGTATTCATTTTTTTTTCATCATCAGCAGTGCTGCGTCATTCCGCTATAAAGCTAAATTTTTACGTACTTTGGAATTCGCAAGAGTTAAAAGCATTTCATCTGCATACAGAAGCCGAAAGTAACAAAATATTGTAAATTTTGATTGATGCTGACATTAAAAGATTTTATCATGTCAATAAACTACTAAGTAAAATAAATTTTAAACTTCAGACATATAACATATATGAATATATACCTATATCTTAGCGATTTATAAACAAAAACTTTTAATGCAGTATGATCCAAAATAGCTCTATTAATAGATCTTTAATTTGTAGACTCTGTAGTAGAATTTTCATATAAACAAATCATAGATCTGAATACTAATAGTTAGTATATGGTCTTAATATGCCGCGTGATAATAAAAGGATAATAAAAATCTTATATCTACTGGAGTTAATAGTTTAAAAACTTTGTTTTAAGAGGAGGACATCGCACATATTAGAGTGTTGTACTTTTCTCTCCAATTTTAGAAGTTTATCTAAATATTGACTATATCTTTTGCTGCTTTCAACTTTCTACCGACTTTTGTTAAACCGGAATAGAACTTCGTAATTGCTTAGTAACTAAAATGAAAACTGTATATTCGGGACAGTCTCAACAACTTCGACTAGTATCTTGCTTTAGTACTTACCATACATCTATTTTATCCATTGTCAAATAATTGAGCATTCAACAGAGCCTAATACTAATATTATTGTGTTCCAAAAAGGTATGAAGTGTAATGCGTCTGCAGTTATCTCAGTTTTTTATATAGCCAAAGTATTAAAATGACGGACTTTATTTCCTAAGAGTGTTTTAAATGTGCTTCAAAACTTCGCTTTCAAAAACAGAGTCAATACTTTCAGCAATTGTAACAACAATGCAGCACAAAAAACCACACTGAGAAGGAGATCAATGTTTTACATTACTGCATCAGGCAAAGTACAATATATATGTTTGTAAATATTTTTTTTTAATATATCTAGAAAATCCCCAATATATTTTATATTATGAAATTTTCTACAGCAATTTGAAAGTATAGAATATAATATTAATATATCATCACTACTTTGATTGCTAAGCTTACTTCATTCAACATTTTATTGCTCTAAGCCATCATCATCTCTAGCAATACCACGGCATTGAAAGCTTTCTCTGCTCTTGGTTTATTATATGTAATTTGCAAAAATTCTCATATCCTGAGTTGCTTCATAGATTACATTATTATCCTTATATTTTCTATTGAAATTAGTTTAAACATTTTCCTGTCCTAACTTACAGTAAAAACGAATATCTTTACAAAAATGATGTATGCGTTCATATTATAGAACTATTGTTCTATAATTCTATATTATAGAAGTTCTATAGTTCTATATTATAGAGCTCATAGTAAAAACCTTTTTTTTTTAATTTATGAGTGCAATAAAATGCATCTATAAAAACGGCATATATGTCGCTCTCTAATATATACCAAGGTTCAAGGTTTCAAAGAAAATTCTACCCAAAAAGACCTTCAATTATGAACACTTCAAAAATGACGTAATTAACCGTAGCTATACTTAAATATACTTGATACTTGAAATCGGTCATTTTAATGCACTTGGAAAATTACAGTATTTAAGAAGTTAATTTCTTTTCAAAATATTCGGTTATTTTTCAGAAAGACTCAATTACCTCCAAATTTGTATACATTTAACCTTTATCCTGTTTTATACATCAACGCCTTATTATCTTTAAAACATTTTCTATAAAAGAGTTTTACATATATCATTAACCTCTTTTTTAAAGTCAACTTCGCAATTTAACTATCTTATACTGAGAACAATAAATTGCGTATCTAATCAGGTCATTTTTTTGTATTATAAGCTAAGTACGATATTAAAAACAACAACAACACTAGTAGATAGGTCTTCAAATAAAAATTTTTTCATCGCAGGTAAAAGTACTTATGATATAATAGGATCAAAAAATTTTGTTCAGAGAATCGTTATGAAGCAACCCATTTTTACAATTCTAAAAAAATTCTATTGTTAAAATTGTTAAAAATTGCAAATTCTAAAATTTTTGTCGTTCCTTAAATGTTTATTATATTGACTAAGGTCATTCACTATTATTATAATTTGGTAACCAAAACTTCTATGGACTAGACAACTATTGAAATAGTTAAATTAGGGTATCAGAACCCTTATCCAAACCGTCCTATGTTGAAAAGTAAAGAGCTGCTAATTTACCGGTAATATGTTTAAGTTCAATTGAATGTATTACAATGGATAATATCCATTGACTAACAGACTAATATATTAAGTACAATAGTGTTTAGAATTATTTATATAAACAAAAAGAAGCAATTCAACAGTTTCGAGAAATTGTTAATAGAACGGAATATTGACTTTCCCAATGTAATTTAGACCAATAAATCCTCATATACAAGAGATGATATTACTAAGTTTACAATTTAAACACAGCAGAAGAAAAATCTTTTTTACTCTATTAATAATTTTAATACGTTTAATTTGAGATTAATTTTTAGAATTTAGAATAATATATTGGTTAATCCTTCTCAATTCCATATAGTCTCAGATATGTTTTTGATTTGTCTTGTCTGTCCCAATAATAATAAAATAATAAATACGAAAAACCAAAAACAAATTATTCAAAAATATTAACTTTAATCTATCATTAACTCGTTGAAAAAACAACATAATTTACAGCAAATTAAACTTGTAATATGGCTTTCAAACTGAAGATTCTTGTCAAATAAATATCTTATAAGCTTTTATAATAGTACAGTTTGACCAGTGCTAAGGTCCTGGGGTCCTTATCTCAGTGCACTAGCCGCAAATGATCCTCGCTCTCCTTATTTGCTTTATACTGTCCAAGTTTAGACCACAAAAGGGTTGAAAGTCTGTAAAAGCAGTGTTTGATGCTAGCTCATCAGATATTCTAAAACTCCCCTGTGACCCGAAAACCAATAAAGACTTACCTTAAGATCGTAACATTCGAGAGAAAATATCTTAATATGTCTTAGCATAATAGAGAGTATCCCAAATGTACAGTTAAATCCATGTCTTTCATGTTCTATATACTGTCTTTCAAAATTATATCGGTCTAGTTGTTATTTACATTTTTTTAAAATTCACAATTCTTCTTTGAGTATATAAATTTTAAATCATATTTAGTTCATTAAGTTCTTTTAGCGAAATACATAATCTATCCTATTGTTCAATTTACTGCTTTGTTGGCAATGAATACATACTGTAATTGTTGCCGAAAATAAACTGTTAATCAATCTCTTATTATCGAACCTCATATTACCACATTTATTTTAATGATATCAACCCCAACGATAAAGCTAATTTTGAATTAGAAAACCAAAAAAGCTTAACCCTTTATTGTGCAATCAAAACAGAATTAACTCTCACACTTTGCAATATAATTTTTTTTTAATTTAAACTTGCCTCGTATGCCTTTTTACCACTCAAGTTGCTTCGCACTTTAAAGCTCGTATGTCTTTGATTAAAAAAGAAATCCATATTGGAACATTACAAAGTCGGCACACTAAAATGGGTGTCAACCCATGAAACGCATACAAACACTCACTTTGTATGAAGCCCACAAAAATTCACAAGCGAGAAGGAATCAAAAATCTAACAAAAAATACACTTCAAAGCAATTCAGTTTTATTGTAGCGCATTTTAAATATATAAATTTTATATAAATTTTCCTTATGCGATGTATTTATGGTGAACCAGCCTCCCCGAGAAAGGGTTCAAATCGGTATTGCTTAGATGAGATGAAAGTGTGAATGTGTGAGGCATGAATATTTAGTGACGCATGTGACTGACTAAATTTGGGTTTATTCAGCGAAAAGTTTCACAATATGAGAATTGTAATTGTGCTGCTCCTTTGAATTTTCGCTTACGTAACTTCAATAATACAATACTCGGTTAATGCTAATCTGTCAGGAAAATGCAGGCAATTGGAAAATTTATTCAATTGTTCCCAAGTCAAGTAAGTTGCTTATTGCCTTATTAAATCATACCCTTTGACATCTCTGTGCTTATTGAAGCTATTCTTTTAAAGTCGTTTTAAATTATATTTCTTTATATTTGAAAATCAGCATTCGAATGCTAAAAATATACATAAATATGATAGGTTTTAATCAATATATGAGAATCATATGTAAAACGTCCATATTAGATGTGTTAACGAATCCAATAGCGTTAATATACTTTCATTGCATCGAATAATGTCTAGGATCTTAAAACAATAGACATGATAATATTTTCCAACACCTTTTATTTCCCCATATTAACTTACAAGATTGTCTCCAGGGATTATGATAGACAATAGTACCATTGTTTCTTCTTATAATAATAAAAAATGGAGAGAAAAGGCATCAAGCTAGGATCCAGAGGGATCCACTTAAGCCTATTAGCCCATTGTGCTATCGTATAATGGAAAAACTCAGGGTTTAAAATCACTTGAAACCTTTGACGAAGCTTAAAATGCTATTTAGTTTGAAGTCTTGTAGTTGATCAAGATCCTCAAAGAAGGAGGTTTCTAAAGTAGCGAGTCGCCGCCGTGTATGAGCTAGGCAAAAACGAAGCATATGAGAGGCATTTTCTTCGTGCTCACTACAACTACGACAGATATAATTGAAAGGGAGATTCAATCTTCTAGCATGGTCACCTAATCTCCAATGACCTGTAGATAATCTATCAGAAGATTGATATCTCTACGGGGCATCTTAATATTGGATTTCCTGAATAACGAAAAAAATGGGACTGAAGAAAGTGCGAAAATGCTGTGAGATTGGATTTGTTTTAGGCTACTTTCTTTTATTCATTTTTCTTTTTGTTCGAATCTAAAATCCAAAAAGTAAATCTGAAAAGTAAAACTAATATATAAGATTTCATGGAAAACATAAAAATTATTTCAACAATTTTATATGATTTTCCCTAATTTATTGAATTTCTCATACTAATAATCTATGAATTTACTTTACTTTCCGTTGAAGGAAACGGAAGCTTTTACTTAAGTATTTATGTTAAAGGCTCATAAATCACATCCTAAAGGCAGATCAACAGTATAAAAAACAAAAATTACTCCATGAAAAGCTTTTGAATTTTTATGTACTCAAAAAAATATATATAAACAATTGACTGCGAATATACAAGGGTCCTTTGCGCGAGGATAAATCCATAAATAAATAACAAACCTACTAAATGCTGGACTTAACAGCGTTTTACGTCAGAAACATCCTGAAGTGAAGCACATAAAAATAAAAATTCTGGAAAAAAATACAATTTTCTGAATTACACACAACAATAAAAAACGAACAATTGTCAAACGATACTCAATAAAATAAGTACTGCATAAATCTGAAAATGTTATTAAAAAAAGATAAAAAAAACCAAAATAAAAAAGATATTCTATCAAATTGGACAAAAGGATATAGTAGAGCAAACAAACCAAACAAACAACGCAACAAAGGCGAACAAGTGTGAGTGTGAATCCGGTGTGGAATCCAACTATTCGGATGACATGTTTCCTGCTGTTTGTTTCCCTGGCTATCTGCGCTACATTGTGTGTTGCAATTGCTGTCGCTACTGAAGCTGTATCTGTAGCTACTGCTGAGATGGTTCTGCCATTGTTGCTGCTGATATTTGTTATTATAGCAATTGTGTCATGAATTTCTTTCGCATTTATCACCAGTGATGATAAAATGAAATGAGGGAAACTTTTTTGCTAAAGCAAACAATTTTTTGTTTTTCCATCAGTTATTTGAGCGAATTTCTTACCAGTGCTGTTAAGGATATCCTTGACATATCCTGTCAATGGCACTTAATATACTCTTCAAGTATGCATACATTTGAATTATATTATTTATGTGCGCATAATACATTTATTCGATATTTTCTTTTTAGCGATTTTGATAAATGATAATAAATTAGCCTTATATGCGCATTAGAGCAAATGCGTTACAATTTGATACTTCCATATTTCCAATGCATTGAGTCGGCATCTTATTTCTGTCTGCGCTCTTCGGATTCCCCAATGTGAAACTTAAAACCGCGTAGGTGTGCTGCCAAGAAAATATCACCTGACGGAAGTGTTTTGTCGCAGATATGGCAATATTTTCCACAATAGCAAATTTTTATTTTTAATACAAAGTAACAATTGCAATTTATTAACAATTTTTTGATTTTAAATTTAATATATTGAAGACAACGTTTTATTACATGGGTGTACACTAGGGCGGGTCGATTTGTACGAGAGAAAAATTGCAACAAAAACATATAGCAAGCAGGACACAATTGTATAATAAAAGCTATTAAGAAACCATATGTCTAAAGTGAATTTTAAGTTCTTTTCTTTATTAAATAATCGTACGAAATCGATTATTATTTTATCAATCTTGAAACGAATAATAAAAACTTGCTTTGAATTGATAATATATTAGTATGTTGAGGCTAGTTAAGTCAGTGCACTTGAGCATTTTTACTCTCTATTAACTGTGAGGTTTCTACATAACCTCTCTGTACGCCTTGAGTGGATTATTGTTTATCACTTCATCAGATTAAGCAATATTTGACCTCTGCATACCTCCCCGAGGAGCCTGTAACCATTCTGAGATTCGATAACGCGATGTTGGTAATAAAGATGCTTACAATAATTGTTAGCCTAAATTTATAAAAATTCCATATCAATAAGCAAAAATATTGAAAAAATTGTGACTCAAACCATTTGGCTACAGTATTTTTTTTTCTGAAATTTACCTACCAACACCAAAATTTAAACCTAGTTTTAAGCTTTAGGTTCATTTTCCAATACTTGAAAGACCATTGCGTTTACAAAAAGTCATTATATGGTGTGACATTTTGTCTGTAGATGTGACAGGTCCAACTATTCTAAACGCTACAGCCATATAACTAACTTTTAAAGAATAAAGATATGGGCGTGCGATGTATGTATATGTATGATGTGACATTTGGTCTGTAGAAGTCATTAAACTAACATTTTTGTGGCACTTGGTCTGTATTTTTCTAGATCTGGACCAGGTCACTGGGTCGAGTATTACTTTTTCTTATGACACTAGGAAAATGGCCGACATTTTTACTTTCATTCGAATGGTCTAATTTCATCTGTTCGGTTAAGGTCTGTAGCAGCACAAAATATCAACTATGGTTTCGATTATTCGTTTCGTCAGGAACCGGTACCATGTTTATTTCTATTCTATTCTATAGCCGAACAAGTGCCAGCTATTCGCCAACAAGTCAGTTAAATTTAACTTAAAAGATTGCACTACGAAAAGATGTCTCATGAAAAACATTTTAGTGATATGTACTTCGCATTTAATGACAGAGTGTAAGAAATATGTTATATAGAAATAAAAAGTTGTTCAAAGTCTACTTTTCACGTTTACTTTTGAAAACACAAAATGTAAAATTTTCTGTTAAAAACTAATAATAAGAAAATATTAAAAAATAACTAAATCTTCATTAAACAACTTTTTAATATGATCATATGCTATTTATGATGTCTTAGAGCCATCCAATTCGCAGAACTCTGAAAACCCCTTTTTACTTAAATCCTTCGTCATTAGTTCTGTATGAAGCAGGGCAGTGGGTTGAAGGTGACATTATAGAAAATATTAATAAATAACTAAATCTTCATTAAACAATTTTTTAATATGATCATATGTTATTTATGATGTCTTGGAGCCATCCCATTCGCAGAACTCTGAGAAACCCTTTTTACGTAAATCCTTCGTCCTTAGTTCTGTATGAAGCAGGGCAGTGGATTAAAGATGACATTATAGAAAATATTAATAAATAACTAAATCTTCATTAAACAATTTTTTAATATGATCATATGCTATTTATGATGTCTTCGAGCCATCCCATTCGCAGAACTCAGGAAAAACCCTTCTTACTTAAATCCTTCGTCCTTAGTTGTGTATGAAGCAGGGCAGTGGGGTGAATATGACATTATAGAAAATATTAATATATAACTAAATCTTCATTAAACAATTTTTTAATATGATCATATGCTATTTATGATGTCTTGGAGCCATCCCATTCGCAGAACTCAGGAAAAACCCTTCTTACTTAAATCTTCCGCTCTAAGTTCTGTATGAAGCAGGGCAGTGGATTAAAGATGACATTATAGAAAATATTAATAAATAACTAAATCTTCATTAAACAATTTTTTAATATGATCATATGCTATTTATGATGTTTTGGAGCCACTCCATTCGCAGAACTCATGAAAAACCGTTCTTACTTAAATCTTTCTAAGTTCTGTATGAAGAAGGGTAGTGGGTTGAAGAAGACATTATACTTCATAACTTTTTAATTTATATTTTATGTATATTAGAATTTAGCAGTTTAAGATATTAATAATTGAGCATGTTTTATTACTACTTGAAAAAAAGAAGTTTATTTTAAAAGATATTGAAAAGCCATTTATATTCTCCTTCAAGGAAAGTGTCAAAAAGTTCATTTAAAATATATTGCATTTTATACTAATTATAAAATTGGCTGATTCATTAAACTCTTAAAACGATTGCACTTTTAATTGACTTAATTATAGTGTTCCATATAAACTGAAACTCATAAATGATATTAGTTTCCTCAGAAAAAATTGCCTATTGACATGGATATAAATATAAACGTATAGATGGTAACTATACGTCATTTATATAGTAGGTATAGGTATATCCTTTTTGCCATATTATAAATTGGATTTACTATTAAATTTATTTGACTTAGGCAATTTTGAAAGACAATGAAAGATGTTCGAAGTTTTGAGTTGGAAACAGAAGAACTCAAATGATATTAAATACAAATTAAATAAAAAATGAAGTAAATGAAATGAAATGTGATGTTAAGTGTACACTATAATTATCGAAAAATGAAAAATTCACAGCCAAAGGGGTAATGGGAACTGATTTATCGTATCTGAATATTTTGAGTAATTTTTTCAGATTTCAGTTTTCTGTTGTTTTTGTTTCTGTTGTTGTTATTGTTTTTTGGTTAATTTCTTTTTGCTTTTGATATTAGTCGAACTGCAATATGAACGACTGTGTAGAATTACTTTTAGAGCACATGCGCAACATGCCGGCATCAGCTAAAATCCGACAGATACTCTCATACGCATATGAGTTCATGTTAAATGAATCTGTTTTTGCCTCTTATTTTGGCCCTTTCGAAAAACGTTCTTTTTTCGGTTTTGAAGAGCAGACGATACATACGTTTTGACCTTTGCGCATATGGCACTATGATATATCGTCATTGGCTGAAAATTTTTTGTTGTTATGATTTATACGTTCATGTTTAACATTATTTGTTAGTTAATGCGTATGAGAAATTTTATGTAAACCATTTTGGTAGGAAATTTATGTACAAACATTATTTTTAAAAAAATCTTTATGATTTTCGTACTTACCCGCGCACGGGAAAGGTTAATGTTGTCCATTTTCAAGTTAAAACGTCATTAACAAGTTTCAATTAATTTCGAAACAATGAAATAAAAAACGTAAATGTAAATGTAAGTGAAATTAAATTCTTTTTAAAATGAAAATAATCCTTAAAATATTTGAGCAATTAGAGTAATTAAATGGCGCCATCTATTTAATGGCTTGGCGTTTCCATGAAATAAAGCCAAGTCAATTGAAGCAAAATTTATTGAACTACAGAAAATCAGTTCACACACCCACGACACTCAAATGCATACCAAATTTACAACCAAAAATAAAATCAGCCAAAACAAATCGATTTTTTACCCAAAAATTTAATCAATTCGTTACGCTTTTTGTGTTCAAAATGTTTTATTATTCCGAACTATGCCAACGCTTAAATGGCTTTTAATTTACACAAAAGTTATAGCAGCACATAAATATGACTATGTACTCACATGCACTTGACCACAGGAACCCTCCACCAAAAAAAAAAAATTAATAATAAAGGACTTGCCATAATGTCCATAAATCGACCGCAACTACGTTCAAAGGATACACATGTACAGCATGGCCGGGGTGCACAGCGACTGGAGTTTGTTAACTCAATAATGTGCTCAATATAAATGACAAACAAACAACCGCAGCGGAGCGAACAGATGAATAAATATCTGACCACAACCAAAGGAGCAATCCAAACCAAATTTAAAACCAAATTCACAGAAAAAAACCAGTAAAAACTGAAACATAAAATAGCTAAAAACCAACAAAAATACTCGTAAATTAATTGGAGGTGGACAAACCAAAAAGCGCGATATCATTGTGGAGCCATTACCAGCGGACAATAGCACGCGTTACACCCGCTTTAACGACACCATGCGGTACCATGAAAATCGAAATTTCAGGGTTCACATATGTCGCCTTCTTTTGTTGAGCTTATGACTTGCTTATGTCAGTATTTTGATTTCTTTGGTATGAAAAGATACACAGAGCACTTTGGGACACATGCTGGAATTAACTAAGCTGATAACCTAATCAATGAAACAATCATGCGTGATAAGTATTTGAGTGAAAGGCGTGAGAAATTCTTCTGCTAATAAAGATAAACCAATTTAGATACAGTTTGCAGACATGAAAAAATGTGTCCATTCAGTTAATACTTAGCTATAGTTATCACCAAGCATAGCTTGTTAATAAATAAAATATACTTTTTAAAAAATTTACTTATTTTCATAAAATTTGAAAGATTTTATTTTATATTTATTGAAATATAAAAATAAAATAAAAATTTTTTAAAGTATCTTCTAAAATATTTTATTTCACAATACTTGAATCTTTTTGGATGAGTAGAACGCTAGAATTTGGAGCGCAAGTGTTTAATATAGAATCAAATACTTATCATTATCTTTATTTAGCATCAGTTATTAGTTACAAGATACGACATAGTACCTTATTATTAATACTGCCTATTTTTCTTTAGCCATCTGTGAGTGGCAGGTAGTGATCTAGAGTTATCAGGTCATACATTCTTGATTTAGCACAAATATTTTCTGGAAGACACCAGTTAAACCTTAATACTCGTTAAAAAGCTATGGACGCTGTAGTTGTCTTCCCATTACGCTAGTGCGTTTTCATGTGTGGCCCCCAAAGATTTAATGGTGTAAATGGGTAACTAAAATCTATTGAAAGTGAATCAAATCGATATTTTTTGAAGTTCATATATTTACACTATTTATCTACAAATTATGATAATGGCAAGACTTTCCTTCTTTGGAACTCAACCGAATAGTCAAAGAAAATCAGCTTCAGTTTTTGACAAAGCCTATACAGCTCTTTAAAGGAACGTCTTGGATCTGGCTGAGATTAACATTTTTTTCAATGACGAGACAATTTTTACTTGTCTGATATATTGACAAACCCACCTATTGCTAAGTATGTGTGATATAATGGCAAGATCCAATCACTATATTGAAATAAAAATTGAATGGAATTCTTAAGCACAAGTGTGTTTTATTATTTTTTGTTTCCAAAACCATAAAATGGATAAGTCTATATGTATCTGTATTTCGCCATAAAGCATTTGCATTACGTTTAGGCGCATAACTTTTGGAGAACCCTGCATAGTCGGTATTTTTAATGGATTTGTATATTCTCAAATAACGCATATCATATTGCTTTTCTTATTTTCTATTTCACGTATGTCTGAATTGCTAATAGAAAGAGGACACGTACATAGTTTGATACTTGACAGCAGAATTAATATCTAATGAACCTAATCAGTAAGGGATTTGCAACAGAATGTATTTATTTCAAAAATCAAGCAAAGAAAGCAATTGTGATATCTAACTAAAATTAACAATAAAATGAAACTCTGTTTTTTGTAAGAATATCTATAAACCAAATAAGATTATAACAACATTCTGATGTGGTAGTCCAGAATTGAAAACGTTTACTAATCACACATAGATTTTTCACTTAAGTAACTAATGTCCGCTGTTCCGTGAAGTAAATTATTAATAACATAATATAAATATATGCTAAGGTTACATAATTTTGCAGTCTATATTTGCATTGTCATGATTGAGTACAAAATGCGAATACTAACTTATAGTCTTTAAACTCTTCGATATATACTAATAAAAACGTCTCTTCTATCAAAAGTCTAATAAGCATAGCAGCGCATTGTCAAAAGTAAACACTATAAAATAGAAGATTAATCTTAATTTAAAATAAAATATTGGCTCTGCCATATGTTGTAAAAAATTTTAGATATCCAATATATACAAAAAAAATTTGTACAAATTAAAAAAAAAACTAAAATAAAAAAACACACATTATTTTATAAACGCCGTTGACCATGTTGTCAACGCCCACCATACCACAAAGACTAACCTACGGCTAAGACCAAAACTAACCCAAAAGCAGCAGAACTGCTACACTAATAAACAGCACTGCGCTATCTACGAACTATACAAAGTCATCAAATTTTCTAGTTGTCATGTTGCGTCTCATATCTTTTATGTAGGCATTTTTTGCTGCCTTTTTCACTTGTGACTCTTATCTGACCAAGTGATAATCTGTTCAATTGTCCTGTTTTCCTTTTGCATAAGTGTACCGACTGATCATCGATCGTACCATGGGCATAAGCACGCAACTGTTGTTGTTTATACATAGAACAAGCGTGGCAGCACCATAAATTAACCGAAAAAATGTCCATAAAAAAATGAAAGAAAGAAAGAAGTTCGTAGCAAAATTCTGCAGAAAAAGTCGGTTTGTAAGCTGAAACACAAAGCAAGGATCCCTGCAATCCTGTTGACGTTAGAACAGATATAATTTTTAATTTTGACAGGCTATTGGCAATGTAATTGCTACAGAACAAGTGAGCTACTTTCTTTTCAAGAAGCGAAGCCCTTTACTGTGCTTAAGTGGCATTGTGCTGTATTCAGTAAGTGTTGTGTAACAACTCTATTATTTACAAGTTTACAAGTTCGATCAAAATAGCTGCCAAGTGGGTTTCTACAAATGCTACAACTATCTTCATAGTAAGCCAACCATACGACACAGATTTACGGCAATATATCTTAATTTACATGGACACTCAAGTGCGTAATTTTCAATAAATACATGACAGTCTTATTGATAAAAGTGTCAAATCACAGAATTTCATGGAAATCCCAACAATACTTTTGCGGCAAAATAAAGGTGCCTCGGTTGCAGGCACTACTGTTGTACGTTTTCTGCTCAAGTGGATTTTCTTAATATACAAAGTAGGAATTTGTAAGTATTTATGGAAATGAAAAGTGAGTAAGAAATTCTACTTAAAACCGCCTTTAAAGGCATGTGTTTTAATTACTAAATTTTACACGATTTTCGATTCGAGAAACTTAAGTTAAAATTACCACGCATGAAACAAAGAAAGAACCACAATAAAAACCATCCGAGATTAACAAATTTTAACATCATCATTTATCATCATTAACTTTGGCCAATAAATGTGTTCGAAGTAACAGAGAAAAGTAAAGACTTAACACAGTTCTTAAGCTTTATTTATATGCTAATCACAATAACAACACAATAACAACACAGAATCCAGCAAATACAACACGCACAACAAGAACAACAAGAACAAATATTAAACACTTAAGTAATAAATCAATCAGATTTTTAGTTTGTACCTCGAGGCCTAAATTTGCGCCTAAAACAAGTAAAGTTATTATTATCATTATTATTATCCGAGCAAACCACATACCATATCTTTGTGTATTCCGTTTACTGTGTATACTGTGTGCCATATGCGTGCCTCGGTTGTGTCAGTTTTCAAACCTCACATTATGCCATCACCGAAATGATGTTTTACTTTACCAGAGGCCCACATGAGAGCGGAGTAGGGCATTTCCAAATCAATTGCTCTACTGTGCTCTACACTACTATGGGAGAGTTAAGTTACTGCCAGATTCACTTGTGTTCACCAACCAAAGTCTGTGACTATCTGTCATCACTGCGATAGCACCTCGCTTTCATAGCAGCTATACGTGCCTGTGACTGCAGCCAGATTCCTAATAGAATATTTCGTATTATTATTACTATTATTAAATCTAGTTTAACACAAAAGCCCAAAATTGTGTTTAGCCACAAGCTCCGTTTGATTAGATCGTTTTTTCTTTAAATCAGACTTTTTTTACCCTTTTAATTGTTGGCTTTGTTCGTGGTGGGTAAACGCCTTCATTGTCTTAAAATATGTAATAAAATACTTTGTGCCCAATTGAGTGAGGAGTGTGAGATCGATTGCACTGTTTAGTTGGTCACTGACTTATTCGGTTAGGTCAGTCAGTCAGTCACTCAAGTTGAAAATTGATTGATGCAACTTAATGGGCCGCCCTGCCTTACTGCACATAAATCATCATTGATGTGGTTGATTTTTATTAAAATATTACGATTTATTTGTTATTCTTCCAGCGCCGCAACTTCAGCAAAAATGATTAATAATTTATTGATATTATTAAATCAAAGATTATATAGGCACATGTTTCATACGTATGATATTCCGACTGAAGTAATTGACAAAAAAAAAATATTTAATTTCGCTGCATGTGAAAACTGCTTCACTTCAAAACCTTGAAGCAGTAAATGGAAATCTTTAAAAATATTATTTTATAATTAATAATAATTTTATAATTAAAGAATTATAATAAATACATTTTTATAATCAATGATATGATCTAATTATTAACACAGATTAAAAGAGATATATGTACATTTAAACTATAGTTTCTGACGTTAATTTGTAGTATACGATTATAGATCAATTTAGTTGTATTATCTAAAAGATGATTAGTTCAAATTATTAGTATTAATTTTGGCAATTTTGTTATATTGTTTAGTTAAGCTACCCCGACTAGTAGAGTTAGGATGATAAGCGAAAATTGAACTTTTATTTCATTTATCTTCTATTTGTTTTCCAACGAAAAGATCAGATTAGTCTAAGTAAGACTTAACTAGATAATAAGTTTAATTATAATATAATTATAAGTTCAATGTCTTGTATTTATTTTTGTGCTCAAACATACAGCCTCTTTTTTTTATCACTGTCATGCCTTCGTAACCAAATATTGGTTAAGAAACCATGTCCACAGTATATCGCTAAATAGGAATATAAAAAATCGATTAAAATCGAATCTAAAACTATACTTAACCCTATTCTGTCTTCTATATTGATGGTATAATTAACTCTATAATGCGCACTATCATCAAATGAATTCATATAAAAGAATAAATATTTAAAAACTTAGAGACATTTTTGATTTAGCAGTAATTGATTGGAATAATGTATATTTCCTATATGGCGCTTTACAACAAAGAGGAAGTTATCCCGAGTTCCGTGGGAGCCAGTTCTATATAATTATCGGTTCTTAGAATCATTATGACCTATTTTTATATCACATTTAACTAAGCAAGACGAATCTCAAAATTCGCAATAGGCCTCTAACAATACACTGCAAACCAAGATATCATTTAAACCAAATGGGGTTTTCAGTCATCAGTATTTACCTTTTTTGTTATATAGATATGAACACGGTTGAATTTATTGTCTGTGAATGCCTTAAACTGAGCAGTGACCGATTTAATTATCGTCTGGATATACAGCTTTCCACTAAAATTGAGTCTGAAATAATTTTTCGTGATAAAAAGAGGACTATCTCATAAGACAATCGCACCTTCTTTAAATGTGATAAAACTAAATGCGAAAATATATAAATTCGTTATAGAATAATAATATTGATTAAACTTTATTAATTATTTTTACAGAATGACGTCCTTTTTGTTTTTTCTCTTCTACATTATTCTTGTGTAGAATCTGTTTCTTGATTCATCCCGTTTCGATTTATTGCTACGTCTATATTATGTTCTTTAGTAAATTTGCATCGAATATAACAATAATAATAAAACAAATATTTCATTTAATTAAATATTGCTCTATTTAACATATATAGTATGTTACTTAATATGTATTACTTGAAAAATATCACTGTTGTTCCAAAAATAAGGATTTTATTAGTTAATTTGCTGGCATAGAAGAACTTTCACACTTTTGTTCTGAGGTTACTAGAAATTTATTGACAACTACTGTTAGATTAAACTTCGATTTTCACAAGATTAATTGGTTTATACTCGCAGAATATATACTCTTTACATACTATTTAACTGATCACCTCTGATCTTGGCCATCAGAGAAATACTGTGTCAAGTGACTTTGACTGAACGACAACTGCTCTATGAAAGTCGATTTGTGGTATTAATATAGAAAGCAGAACATTTAATACTGATTAAAGACTTTGTTTTAACCAATAGGTAAGTCAACTTTTTAATACTGATGATTTAGATTGTGTCTATCGAGACTAGCCCACTACATCTAAGCGGCTAGTCTCTAAGACTAAGGTACATCTTCCACTGGTATCGTTACGAATCTATGTATTTTAAATGTTACTCATACAATGTAGTCCAACTTTTCTACTAACTATTCATTATAATTTCATATTTCGTTCTTCAAAGTAATGTAATGTAGATATACCATAAAGTTCTAAAGAAGAATTTCCAGAAAATAGAACAGTTATTCAACTAACTCTTTTCCGGGATCAATTCTTTATCAGTTAAGAATTTTTTTAATTGATATCTAAAAAATTATTTAAACAAACTATTTGAATAAACCCTTTTTAAAATATTGACTGCAAGTTTTTTGGTAGACACTTCTTTGAGACCCTATGTTAAAGGAAGTAAGATATATTGGAAAAATATAATCTCTCGAACTTTTAAAATGCCCAACACCCAACACGTCTTAATTACTGTTTTCAGATACAATTTTGGACATTCTAAGAATTTTAGCTAACTTTATCAATATTTGATTGGTTTTATTGGAAAAATTATATGTCTTAATCCTTATATTTATGTTTATAAGAAATGTTTCATTAAACGATTTTACAGATAAGTCTGTATTTTTTTTCGTAATGATGTAAACCTAATCAAAACATCTTCTAATTATAATGTCATTTACATCAGGAACTAGCATTTAACAAGTGGACATCCAACATAGAGTGATGTTTTTATTTGACATATTCTGACATAATTAGTTAAAAGTTAAAAGTTATTAGCTGATACATCAAAAAATTGGAAGTGAGTTGGTTAAAATCACTTGCTTTTCAGTTTATGGAGTTTAAAAATAATCAACACATTTTAGATCTATAGATATATTGAGTTAGTAATAGCGAAGGGGCTAATAATACACATTGCAAACAAACAATGGACGAACTTCTACAATATTTCTATTAAAAATATAAGTGATACTGCAATATTTTATACGAATCAAACCATTTTACTTGAAACCAATGTTTCAATACAAAAAGTAAGGGATTGAATTATCACCAGGGACCTCCTAAGCAAATCAGATCGTCGCTCAGGGGTTTCTCAACCGTCGGTTTATAGATTGCTA
This sequence comes from Teleopsis dalmanni, assembly GCF_002237135.1. Taxonomy (NCBI): domain Eukaryota; kingdom Metazoa; phylum Arthropoda; class Insecta; order Diptera; family Diopsidae; genus Teleopsis; species Teleopsis dalmanni. Next base: position 196,918,302 of record NC_051846.1, read on the forward strand.
TCAGTTCGTGAAATAATGTGTTTTCTTCTTTAACAGTATTATTGTACGGAAAATCATCGTTATCGGTCCTTACAAAGGACATAGAACATATTACCAATCTGCAGTACGTGGTTGTCAACACAAATCTTGTCAATGATAAAGATGATGGTGCGATATTCTTTTTTTCAACGTTACCTGAGATTATTTTCTAATTAGGAACGATTTTCTTATTGATTTTGTTTTATTTTTGCAACTCCCTTACAAATCTAGAACACATTTTAGTTTAGTTAATCTCAATATTTTCTCTTGCTTTCTTTATTAATTTATCTTAAAGATATTTACGAACATAACAAGCTATAATAAATCCACTCTTTATATATTTACTTTTTATACATATGTATATATAGTATATTACAATTTATTTAGTTCTACACTAAATAATTATTTACAATAAAATACTTGATTCACTAAAACTTAACATCGTGAAGATTGAAAGTATTTAAATGATGAAGAAGTATTCATTAAAACTTAAGCAACAATAAAATCGACTAAGCGAAACACGCTAAATGCATAAAGAGTTCCTCTCAATATATTCCATTTCTTAAGCAGTAGCATGGGGATGTTGATATGCAGCCGCAGTAGTCCAAGGGTTATGTGGATGATGATGATGATGATGAAATGCCCCAGTAGATCCGTATCCTGTTGTGGATGCATAATCAGCATAAGTAGGATATTCTGATTTCATCTGTCCAATAAGTCCGGCTGGATATGAACTGGCAGCTCCTGATGCCGCATGATGCATATGATTTATGGGGGATGAATTACCACCTGAAGATGACATTGTCAGACCGTATTCAGCGGCAAGTTGTGATTCACTTTGCATAGCTAGTGCAGCGTAGTGTTGACTATTCGTTGTAGAATTTGCTGCACTTGGCTGATGTTGGTGATGTTGTTGTTGTTGTTGCTGCTGCTGTTGTTGAATACTTGAAATTCCTGAGGTAGTGTTTGCATCAGTGGCGGCGGTAATGGCAGTTGAGGGATTGCTGGAGGATGTTTGTTGTTCTAGTATGGCACTTCTACTATGATGATGATGAGTATTCCAGAGATCAAGTGAAGCGGTAGGTTGTTGAGCAGTGCTCTGATGTAAGCCACTGTATGAGCTTGTTGTGGACAAATGATGTGGATGGAATAGGGTGGAACTTTGATGGTATAAATTTGAGTATGGGTTATAGCCAGCTGGAATTTCTGGTTGCTCAGTTTTCAATTGTATTTGTGAACTTGGTTGTTGTGGACGCAAGGAAGTAGTTGGTTTAGCTGTTGCTGTGTTTAAAGGAGCAGCCACATTTGTAGTTGACGCAGCTGGAGTGCTGTTGTGAGTTACTTTTGTAGCATTATTAGTATTATTGTTGCTATTATTGTTGTTGCTGTTATTGTTATTGGTTTTCTCTACAGCTTCTTGACTTTTCTCTTGTTTAACTGCTCCTCCTTGTTCCTTGGCTTCTGCAGCTAAAACTTTCTTACTTTTTTTATCCTTGAAGTGTGTCTTTTTATGTTTGCTGAGATGATCGCTGCGTGAGAATTTTTTCGAGCAAATAGGGCAAGCATAAGGGCGATAATTGGTATGAGTGCGTCCATGACGTTGTAATTCATCTGAACGTGAAAAACGTTTGCCACACGTAAGGCAGAGGAAGGGACGTTCTCCAGTATGCCAACGTAAATGTGTTTTTAAATGTGATGCTTTTCCGTAAAGACGCTCACAACCAGGTATATGGCAAATATGTTGTTTACGTCCACGCTCATCTGGACCAACGATGGGTGGAAGACCAGACATTTCATTAGCACAATTTGGACAGGTACAACGTACTGAGCGTCGCTGAAGTTGTGTTTGAAATGCGATATCATCGAAATTGAAACTGGGATACGTTTGACTAGACCAAGGCTGATACAAACGATCCTGATGTGAAAACCATGCACCAGCTGCAGCACTGGCTGACATCCCAACATTGCTATAATAATCGGATGCATATTGAGCATATGGAAATTGTGTTCTGTAAATATCAGATAAAAACGGACACAAATATTAGTAAAAATTAGTGAAAGTTAGTAAAAATGGAAATAGAAGAAAAAAGAAATTTGCAATGTAACATGCACTAGTATTGATGCACTGCTAAATTGCACAGGCAATGAGTGGGTGGATAAACTACCGAATTAAATTTCAGTTGATTAACTTACCGAGTTGGTAGTGCTGTGTATGCAGCGGTGTTCCATGAGTATGCACTGGCTGCAGCAGCAGCTCCTATGTCTGTGTGTGCCGCAGTTGCTGGTGAGCCGGAAAGTGGCGATGCTGAAGTTGGTCCTGTTGCAGGCGGACTTGAGGAAATCGATGCAAATGACTGGGCGGGTGATGGAAATATACTTGGTGACACTGATGCAGATGATGGCGCAGATTGTATGCTTGAATTAGGTGATGCGGAACCTGTGGATGAGGGCTGTGGCGGATATTGCATTTCCATTTTCATTGCAGCAGCAGCAGACATGCTTGATTTGTTATAAAGTGCAATGGATGAGGCAAAATCATTTCCAGCGGCGGCAACTGCAGATGGTGCCATGCTTGCGCTTGATGTTTGAGAAGCAGAGGGCATAACAGCTAATGATGCTGTTGCATATGGATTAAGATAATTGCAAGCAGCGTCGATCATTTTATAGTTTTTTGTTATTTTATTTTTGTTTTTATATTACTAAGTGTATATAGAGTACTTGAAGTAGGTATGTGGACGGTTAGAGGTATTTGTGTTAAATAATGTTAATGCAATTGTACTTTAAATTAATTTAGAATCCACTTTAAATAAATGCATAATTGTTGTCACTGTGCTGTATGTTTGTTGATAATTCTGTGCACTTTATTTTATTTTAATTTTTTTATTTTTGTTGATTTATTTTAAATTTATGGCACACTTTTACTTTTGTTTTAATATATATTTATTTTTAATTATAGTCTATTTAATATTACTTGAGGGCACTATTTGTCAAACCCTTCTTTTTTATATATCTCATATATATTTTGGTATGGTGTTGTTCTCGCTTCTTGAGTTTATCACGATTTACTGTCAATTAAATAAATTCACTCCTCTTTACTTAAAAATATTTCACATATGAAAGAATGCTGTGCTTCTGCAGTGCAATTTGTAAATCATATAAAACTGCTACACTTAAAAAAATATTCGATATTCGTAAAACAAATGTGTAAAACTTAAAACAGAAACAAAACTTAAAACTTAACAAACTCGATCACGCACAATTTTTATAATTACAAGATATAAAATAAACGTTAACGTCTAAGGTATGCAAGTTCTTTTCGGTATCTCGATTTCGGTATTAACTTCTTAACTTGTGAACAATTTAATAATTTCAAAGTGTGGTAATATAGGGCTAGCAAACAGCCAACAGCAGACGACGACTAAACTGTAAGCAAGATACAACCACCGGTAATTATCGTTGTCGACTGAATACCAAAACGCAGCGAGAGAGTCCAATAACGTACGAAAGCAGAAAGCAGTTTCTCGCTGCCAGCAGCGACGCAGGCAAACGTTAGCGTAGTAAAAGTTTGTTTGCTTTAATTGGTGTGTGCGGTGTGTAGTAGTGTGTTTGGTGGTGACTGATAATGATGCAGCCAAATGTGTAGGCTTGTGTTGTGTTTGCGCATTTATTTGAATTGTAGTTGTGTGCGTTGACAAGTATGAGTGCGAAAGAAATGGCAGTTTCAAACAAAAATTTCAAACCAGACATATGAATACAATAGAAAAACAAATAACATTATTTATGTCTCGCTCTTGCCAATGTTGGCATGCGTACAACTACATTAAAAAACTAAAAGAAAAAATCAATTGTATTCATTTTATGAGAATGATAAAATGTTGCGTACAACAACAAGGCAACAAGCAAATTGCTCACGCATTAAAATACTAAAAACTGTATAATTTTCTACTTCTCTAACAAAGCAAAATACTTTATAATTAAAAATTAGTGATATTATAAGAACTTCTAATCATTTTTATATGTGATGTTAAGAATATTAATACTTTTATAATAATTAAAATAAATTTATTACATACTTATTATTTCATGTTTATTATGAAAAATAATTTAACATTTACTAATAATATTAATGTAACTAATAAATGTATCAATTACTATTTATGCCATATCCCCATAACAATTAAAAAAATATTAATTAAGTTAAAAAAATTATATAAAATAATAACTATTTTTATACAAACTAAAATAATATCATACAATCAAAGCATTTAATAACTGCTAAATAACTTTTAAAATATTTGTATTATATAGCAAAGCAAACAGACAATTAAATAACTCCTACTTAAATGCTTAATTTAATAATATTTTATATACTAAAATTACTTATATTAGTAAATAATTGAGAAATTCTTATGTTATATTAATCAAATTAATATAATATGATCTTAATGTAGAACAAATTAATATACAGCACATAAGTTTTTTATTTTACAATCTGAAAAACCTAGAGGCGTCGATAAACACAAAACAAAATACCCCTACAGCATAAATATGCTGCAAAAACCAAATTCCAACAATTGTTTGCATTCTAAAAAATTTTTCTCCCCTCAGCAACGAAATGTATTCAGCATCGAACATGTATTCAACGCACTTAATATCTCAAAAACAAAAACAAAACACTAATAAAAAAATCCTATACACATGCATTTTTACATACATACACAAATAAACACACTTTCGTACGTTTGTGGTCGCGACCCAATGAAATAACTGTATTTAAATGGGCGTGAACAAACACCGCCATATAGTCAAAGCGTATTACCGGTAGGTGAATTGAGCAAGTGAAGTCACAATGAAGAAAAATTACTGAAGCAACAAAAACAAAATCAATGTGCCACACTTACACTACGACTGACTACATTTTGTTGTATCATTGTTTATGCATTTATTAAATAAATCTAATGGTATTTTTTTATAAATTTTAATTGTTTTCTTTATACTCTCTTGAGTTAGCTCTCTTTGTGTCTGAGAGCAAATGAAGTTGTTCATGTGATGATATTTTTTTTCTCTAAAAAAAACTAGGATTTAATTTTGTTGCTCTGATAAAATGTCTAATGGCAACTGCTGGCTGACTACTCGTGGGTTACATCGCATAGCTTTAATGTAGGACTACATACATATGAGAAGCGATAGCGGGGATGCGAGATGTAAATTTGCAATTTTTTTGTGGCTACATAATTTATGACGCCTGGAGACTGAATATACAGTGGCACATATTTGATACTTAATTTTCTCAATTTCTCTTAATCAACTCAATATTTTAGTTATATTAATAAGTAATAAATATAATTTCTCCAAAAAGCATTGATAACAAAGACTTTAAGCTCAAATGTAGAATCTAATATAGAACATAATAATCAATATTGTTATTAAAACTGTAGTTAAATAATAATGTGGTCTTTCGATCTGGTTCGACATAATTAACTGGAGTAGACAGAGACGGAAGGAGTGGAATCTGCATGTTCAAAGAATGGTAAAGAAACCAACAGTCGCGAGGTTACCCGGTCGACCGCCGAAGATATGACTGGACGTCTGGCTCTATAGAAACATGATAATTTGAATATTATAATTTTACATAAATATATGCAAGTCAAATGTTGTAACAAAACAGGATTTAATGTTATTATAAAAAAAGAAGATCTGATCCACACATTTTTGGGGGCCACCAAGTGTGTAATACTGCATATATAAAAATCTTAATAATATTAGATAAAGAAAGACAGTTTTTATGAGTATTATGAGAATTTTTTTTAATTTGTGTATGGCACCATACACAATATTCACCACTAATGTTGCTGGACCAGCCGTCATACATGCTAAGCCATTAAATAGAAGTCGTTTATTTTTCAAGTAATGTTCATCACAGTGGCGTAACTACAGGGAAGTAACTGGAAGCAACGCTTCCGGGCCCCCGAATTTAGGGGGCCCCACTATAAATTTTTGTATTCATTGTATTTATTTTTAATAAATTCTCAAAAATGGGACGAAACGTTTTTTGTTGGAATAACTTCATATTGCATTTTATAAAAGATACGTAAATTTTAAATTTAAAGTACATAATATGTATGTACTTCAAATAAAATATTAAACCTATTTTTAAAATAAAAAAGTTTTTCTAAGAAAAATATGTGTCTTAATCGAGAGACTTATATGGAAGCTATATCTAGACTTAAACCCATTTGAAAATAATTTTGTACGTTGTCTTTTGCAAATATCAGTACTGTATACACCAAATTCCATTTGAATACCTTTATTAAAAACGAAGAAATCTCATATCCGATTGTTAAGTTTATATCACAGCTACAAGAAATAGACGTCCAATTTCAATCAAATCAAATGGTGAACAGGGTCGGCTCCCGAAAAGTATGCCTGTAAAGTTTCATTCGAAGAGTTCAAAAGCTGAAAGAGTAGTTTGAACTGAAAAAGTATATATATATTGTACTGATATATATTTAATGGTATTTTCGACGTATCCTTTAATGCGTTACGAAAATCTTGACAAACCTTATCTATTCTTTTCACATTTTTTTGTGTAAAGAGTATAAAAAGAGGGGCCCCTTAATATGTTGGTAGGGGCCCCTTAGTTAGAATTTGCTTACAGGCCTAAAAAATGTAGTTACGCCACTGGTTCATCATTACCATAAATGTGCTTAAAAGTACTCGTATAGCTAATGAATTCCACATCATATCCAAAACATCTATATATATTAAACTAAAAAAAATTTAGGCGTATATACTATAAAAATAGCTCTTGTAATTTTTTAATGATTAGCACAAATAATACAATATAACCTGTAATAATAATAACATAACTCAGCAGATATAACTCTTTTCATGTTCCATTAAATATCCACAAACTATTGATCACAGCCTATCAAATATTAACACACTATATGATTCTCTTCTGAAATCAGTTAAGCCCAACTGATTATTAGTCGCAATCCCTTTTTCGCAGCTATAGTATGGAATGGGCATTAAAAAATCTCTTCCGATATTATATAAATCTCTTCATTTCATCTACAATATATACTTTTCTTTGAAAGAATTCTTTGACTAACTCCACAAACAATATCTAGATTTGCAGGATAACCAAATACTCGTCTTTCTAACTTTTACTGTTCTCATAATTTGAAGCCTCAATAATATAATATATAAATGATGTTATAGTACTTGAAGTGGTTTGTATTGGGGATACCATTAGGCTACCAAACAAGTTTATCTTTAGACGAGTTTGAACTGTAAATGAATTATTTGCTGGAATAGAACGATTAAAACATTAGACGACTAGGTGCATCAACTATGAAGTTCTGAAAAAGAAATATCGGAAAACCAAAATGTCGGAGAAACACACAACACCAGATTCCTGATACACAATGCAAATTACTGTAATCAAATTACAGAAAAATAGGGATATTTGTAAAAAAGAGATTTGAAATTGATTGGATTGAAAAAATCAATAACCTGCCAATCATGTTTTTTTATGACGGATCTTATAGCACGATTAAGATAGCATTTGATTAGCTCATCAGCTATGAACTGAAAAAAAATATATATCGGAAAAGCAATACGTGGCAATCTATATACAGAGAAGCATTAATGTTTGATACAAAATGTAAGCTGCAGAGACGAAATTTGAGAAAATCGAATTTTTGGCACAGAAATGCATCTTTTTTCTCCATTCTCTAACAACTCTGTCGTAAATAGTTTTGCAGTCTCCACCAGGTATACGATTTCATAAAGTCGTTATGATTTTTCAATATATTTTACTAGACTAAATGAATATTTAAAATATTAAGATTTTTAAAATCATTTTATATAAATTCTTCGTTTCTGAAGTACCTATAAAATAATTTTTATTAATAATTTTTAATAATAATTTTAGGACATCCTCTATCTTCATACTGACTCTCTAAATCCACAAATTAAAGTGAAATGCTGCAATATTTAATCAATTTAACTGCACTGACTTTAAGCAACATATATACACAAATGCTTAAAAGTCTATTTACTACTATCCTTGCTATTTCTTCGGGTCAAAGATTCTTTAATATGTGTAAATAGGTTTGTCTATTTTGATTTGTTTTGACCATTTCATTTAAACTTTATTGCCTGTTTGAAGCTAACATTTCGCCATACTCAAAAGTTATCCGGAGCGGCGATTGTGGGTGGCTACGTGAATATATCAACTTCAGTTCATTTCTGTATTTCAAGAAAAAACCCGCAAAAATATTCAATGTGCTCCATACTATAGAAAAAGTTTGAAAATAGTAGCTGCAGTAGGAATAAATAGACAAACACATTACTATTTATGAAAGCAAGAAAAAAAGACTTCAAGGATATTAAAAAGTGTTTTATGGGCTGCAATCGAAACGTTTTATCCGTAGTCTGATTATATTTATTAGACTGTGAAATTAAAAGAATCAGATTTAAAATTATGTAGAATTAAATTGTTTAAGATGGCCTACTTTAATATACGGTGATATAATTTGAAATTTTAGTTGATATGTAATAACACAACACCAAGTACATCCTAATATTAATAAAGTCGCCTTGGAAACAATGTATCAATTAAATATAACAAATTCTTGGAGCCAAGGTGAGCCGGACTTTTTGCAGATTAACTGTCACTTGTAGCGAACCCAATTAATCCTTCACAAATAGTGAACACTGTCAATCAAAACGGACTTAGCATGCTTCCTACAGAGTAGTCTATGTTATTAAATAAATATTCAACTTACTCCACAAAAAGGTAGGTGATCAAAATGTCTATTTGACATATATTCTGAGATCAAGACTTCTCCTCTTCTTAAATGCTTGAACTCAATGATATGAAATAGCATGGGAAACATTTGAATCCTCTAAAAATTATGGAATGTATGAAATGGAATTAATGAAAAACATTCCATCTAATATCAAGTTTTATCTCCTCTAATATGCGATAACATATATACTTAATGAGATAAAGTATTTTCGGATTCATGGAGATAGGGTGAAAAAACCTGCAACAAACATCATGGTTTGGAAGCTGCAACAAAGAAAGGTTTTAATTTTTGAAAACTAATAAACACTAATAAAGATAATGGACTTAACACAACTTTCTATAGACAGAAAAAAGAATTTCTATAGAATTTTCGTCAAATCTTCTTTAATTTATTCAATGAAATCGTTTGCGTTAATATATCGATATTATTTATATATTTTATAGCCTGCATAAGAAATAGAATAGAATTTGCTTACTTAAAATGTTTATTGAGAAAACAGATCATTGATAAAAATTTCCAAAATGCGCAATCAGTTTTGAAGTTCTGTTTAGAATCACACCCACAATTTCTCCCATAAACAAAACTTTACCCTACAATCACAACTCCAGGGAATTAATCCGGATAAGTTGATCAAACCCCATTTAGGCAACGGATGTTTTGATTTTGCGCTAAAACTCCTTACCTATCGCACACTTTCCATTCATGTCAACTTATACAAAAACAAAAAATTTCGACGGGACTAGTGAAGTGTAACAAATAAATAATAACTAACTTAAACCCCCCAAATATTGTCGATAATCCTTTAACTGCAACTTGTATTCCGCGAATTTTTCGAAATATCGACTACAAATTGCAAACATCTTCCTTCTTCCAGGTCACAAATGACAGCAAATATTAACACATTTCCGAGTTGTCGACAGTCGTCGCAGTTAAGGTCAGTCAATACACAAACTATCTATGACTTTTCATAAATAGAAAATTTGGTTATTCCTTATTCTTTGAAAATCAATATTTACTACAGCATATAAACTTAAAAAGTAATCCTTTGAGGTTGTAACGGATTTAACCACAGGTCATAATTGCGAACGCTGTGCGTGCTCAGCGTATCGCTTCGTGTCCGAATATCGCAGATATGCAAATCAGGTACCAAGATTTGTACATTGTGTCTTTGTTCGAAGATCAGGTAAACATTGTTTATATTCCACATAGAAGAATCAATGCATTGATGACAAACGATTCTTCGTATAGTCATAAACGGACAATCTGTACTTTATTATCGCTTAACAGGAAAAGTCAAACTGTAACTGCTGCGGTGATCCGCATTGTTGAAAAGTAACTCGAATCGAGTGACTATCAGACTGTTTTGGGAAAATCGCGAGGCACATGTTGTACTTTTGTTTCAAAACTTTCCTTCATTAAATGTGCATTTTAAAGTTAAAATTTAATCCTTTCTGTCCCCTTTCCTATTCACAAACTCGAACAATGATGCGCCTTTACTGCGTTCTTTGTTGTTTTCTTGTTTGTACAGTCAGTGTCACACCTATTTATCTATAGAGATTTAACCCTTGACCTGAGATCGGTATTGCGTTATGCAGATTTGTTAAATGGATTAAAAAGATTGTCGCGTTTAATCCTTGCTCTGTCAGCAAATATTTGGAATTTAACAGCGCATTATTTGCACAAAAATCAGTCTTTAATCCGGGGGTTTTTACAGCAATTGACTTGTAAAGTCATGCATTCAACTCATGCAAAATATTCTCACCAGAGTTTAAATGCATTTGACTTCTTCTAAGACGGCAATTATTCATCTTCTTTCTTTTGTTTTTATTGATTATTTATTAATCAATGTATAATAAATAATATATTATTTTTAATTTTATTTATAACCAGTAATTTTTAAAAAAAAATATTGACTGCTCTAAAAGTGTTTATATTTTTACTTAAACTATGAGAAATAGAGTTAGAGTTCAACTCGCACATAGGATTGGTCCACACAGCATGCTTTGACAATATTTAAATTAATGCTTGGTGAATATAAATCGGGACAATTCTTAGATTCGCAAAAAAAAATGTATTCTACAAAATCTATATAGAAATTCAAATCTATCAGATAACCTTATACATAAAAAGTCATATTTAATTTTATTAGTAAAAAAACTCTGCAACACTATAAATTCAACAAGATCCAATATCTAGAAGCAGACACTGCTGTTATGTGCTATTACTTTCCCACAGTGTCATATTTAATGGGGTGATTAAGCAATATATACGCTCGCCTTTGCAATATAATACAAAATACAAAAATTTAATGCACTGCAAGAAGACTGTAAAAAATATATTTTATTTTGATCGTTGCATACCTTGATATGTCCTCGAAAAACTAGCGTAAGATCAGTACATTCAAAGATGAACTCCGCATGTTACGACATTTGGTCCAAAGGTATGAAACGCTTTCTTCGCGTTCTTTTTGAAAAAAACGAAGATGTGATTATTATTATTTAAGATTAGAAAGCATTACGATCTAAATAGATGTATAGTGCACAGTCTTAATCCTTAACCCTGTATATTTACTCTTTTTCAACAAACCACAGCTTGGGGTTTGTTGTTCCATAATTATATGAAGTCATAACAATATCACTTAAGTAGTGAAGCTTTTATCTGCCAAGAGCTGAACATTCGCAAGGAATACACTCTGAGGTTTCGATTTGATACAAACCGTCAATTCTGATTCCTACAACCACATGATTACCAATAGGCGTGAAAAGTATGTGATTTTAATAGAACGGTATCAAAAGTCAAGTTCTCAACGCTTTGAAATCGAACATGTGTTAATTTATAGTTGAAGCCGTGTTCCGACAAGTGATCCAGTACTGTAAAATATCTTATGGAGAGCATCTGAATATTGCATTTCAAACTTTATAAAGAGAGATAGGGACGTATGACAAACACTTTTATAATCGCCGATATATTGATATCAAATCTATATTTAAGGAAAATTTATTTCATTCATATATTTATATAGTCAACTTATAATGAAGTATTGATTAAATGGAAGTTCAAATATTTTTAGGCTATGAAAACTTTTACTCCAAACCAATTTGGACTCAGTTCCTTAACCTTTTATAACTTTTTATAGTAACTTTTAATTTGTGACGTAGACCTTAAATTACTTTGTGGTCCTTATAGTTCTCTATGCTTTAACACTATATTTATAGAAGTAGAAAAAATCTTTGTAAAAAGTTTGTCGCTATTTTTATCATGGTATCTAGGGTTTATATCAATTCTTTATAAGCAGTAAACACTAATAATAATCTTGTTAAAAAGATTATCACCAATTTTCTATTATGTCTATACATACTAGGGCATCGCACGTATTCAAATTGATAATCACAGTACAGAGAGATGTAAAATGTAGAGAGCAAACATGGATAAAAACTTTGATTCACATTCACGGTTGCCACTTGAAAATTTTTTTCTGTACCAAAATTGGTTTAAAAAGGTACCATTTCTGTAAAAAAAGGTCCAAAATTTTTCTATTGTCTATTTATAAGAAAATACAATTTATATAAAATGTACAAAAAGTATAAAACAATACAATATCCACAATAAAGTTGGGTCGCAGAAAATGTACCATTTTTTGAACATGAGTACCAGAGTACCAAACGGAAAAAAAGTACCAATTTTGGTACTAAAGTACCATAAGTGGCAACCGTGTTCACATTACCTACTAGAAATCGGGTGTCAGGATAGTAAGATAAAATCATCTCAGAGTATCTACATTCAAACCGTTTCCCCGACTTGACAAATTTAAAATTTTGCGAAGTACTAAATAATTCTCTATAATTCTGTTTCTGTGATCCTTGTACGGATAAAAGTTTGGTACCGATATCAATATTTTACTAGCAGAAGAGGTAACAATCTTGTTAATATCAGTAAAAGCACATATAACAGAGCTATGAAGAGTAATACTCTCTTCACTATTGAGTTGACTACAGAGTACTTATGATGATTAGTAAAACAAAACTATGATGAGTGATATTATAAGGAAATCTAACCACTTTAATTTTGTGATTTAAGTAAACTTTATTGTTTACTTTAGAAAAATAAAAAGTGTACTCAAATCGTCATTAAAACGTGATTTTTTCTACTTAGCTACACTAGTAAAGATTGTATTGTATACATATATATAATATGAAAATTCCACTTCAGTTTCAAACACTTGTTGCTGAATAGTGGAAAGGAGCTGCAGTCATGATATATGACATCACCTGTTGCAGCATCTGTTTTGCTGTTCCATGGGCCACATTTACAATTAAGTATAATTAATATTGGCAACTCCTTCTCTTGATTGCATTTATTTCTACAATTTATTATTTCTTCTATAGATACAAAATCTTGAGTAACTTGTGCCGCACATAATTTCTGAATGTGTCTACGAATTCCAACGAATTGCCTAATCTAGCGGCTTTGATGCAAAAACGGTCATCAAACAATAAAACACAAACCAGAAAAAAAAAAATTTAATTTAAAAGTAGAAAAAAAAATAATAATAATAATACAAGTAATAATATGTGACCAATAACAAAGACACACAAACTACACACAAAACACACCGAAGACACACAGAAGACACACAATGCGTCACACAATAAATTTCAATAATAATTTTTACTATTTGAAACTGTCGAAAAAATTGTTAATTTATAGCCAACCATGAACCCGAATATGATTTTATTGAACACATAAATAAGAGTACATGGGACGCATATGTACAACCTCATATGGGTCTCATAAAAAATAGTTCAGCAAACCCTAAAAGAAAAACAAAGGAAAAACACACAAATTTGGCCAAGCAAAATCCCACAAGGACAGCGCCTAGTAGAATCTCACAAATTACTAGGAATTTTGCTGTGAGGGACAGTGAGAAATCTCATCAAGTCCTGATCACTTAAGATATTAAACTCTCACACTAGCACACAAGCAACTGTTGACCTCTGATGGACGCACTTGTGTCTGAGCAAGTGCAGCACAACCAAAACAACAAAGACGCAATTGCCGCCAGGGCAACAGCAGCGGCAGCAGTCGCAGCAACAGAAGTTCAAAGCGAGGAACAGACAAAAAGTCGCACAATTACTGAGACACATTGACTCACTGGAATGACATAATTTCATGCTGCAATGTAACACCAACGACAAAGTTGTTGTTTTTGCTCGAATTTTAAAAGATACCGCTCTCCCAAAACCAAACAAAAAAGCAACAAAACAAAACAGTAAATCACAAAACAAAATTGGCAAAAACAAAGTTCGTATATTGCATATTTCTTCCCCTTCTACTTGATTCAGTTGAGATGGTGCCTTAGTACATTAATTGATCCATTACCAGAGACATCTTTTCTGTAAGTACATTTTAGCATCTCATTAAATCTATATTTCTATCATTTTGGTATTTTAATATTAGGACTAAAATCCATGCCCAGCTCTCTAAAAGCAGACAGTAGTTACCCTAGGTAACTTAAGCTCGCTAGGCAGCCCTTTATGTACCTAAGCCACATAGACTGAGTCTAACCTTTCTGTCTAAACAAACAACAGAACAATCAGTTGGTAATAAAGATGTGGTAACGCAAACCCCGAAAGCGCTATCATGGAGAGTCATCACTTTAACTAACCACCCAATCAACTATTCCATATAACAAGTTTACTAAACTAATATGAATGCAGATCGAACAATCAATGGCTTAAGAGTTGTGTTAAAATTCACAATTAATTTGGACAAAAGGGAATGGTTGCACCTAAAAATAAAAAGAAATATTATTATATTTTAGTTACAATATATATTTCAGATAGCAATGTTTCTTTTAGATTCTTGTCCGTTCGACAAGGTGTAAAAATAAACGCTTGATACAACCCAACCTTTGTTGAATGAGTTTCTTAACCTCAACTCGGCGATGAACTGAAGTGTTTTTCAAATTATGGTGTATAAATATCAGAACTCCAGCTCTCTGCTCTGTGGAAACGAAGAGCAGCACGGTTCTTCAATATCCTTAAGAAGATAGCAATAATTAATACCAACGAATTGTACAAACTCGCAAGCCCTACCAATTGGATCTAACCGTGCTGGCTTAACAAACTACCAGACAATCGAGATCCTGTTGGTAATGAGGAAATGGCCACGAAATGGATCGAAAGCGCTAATTGAACTCATAGAGAGTCCATTCTATACAATAAGTTGATTGAACAGCAGCGATTTAAATGCACAACAGGCAATAACTAACTGAGAAGTTGTGTTAAAACGTATAATTTTTCCAAAAAATAATGGCTCTACCTCAGTGACGACGCGTGCCCTATCTGGAAGGGTGTGCGGCCCTTCTTTAATGTTGTTTTTACATGTACCAATTATATTAAAATATATGAGATCTTTTATTAATAATAACTATATTATATAAGGCAATAATATAGTCGCAATATTATATTAACAATTCATTAACAAAAGAACATATTAAACAAATTAAATTAATAATTTATATATAAATTTAATATTATATCAATATGGAAGAAACAAAACTTTTTACATAATTCTCGTAACATCAAACCAACTTTTTTCAAACAAAAGAGTTTTAACTCAGAACCATACATGTTTATCCAGTGATCAAACAAAATCAAACCCACTTGCAACGTACAATTGTGCGCACAAGTACTCCGCACAGTAAGAACAGAAATTCGTGGGTGCTACTATTAAAAGGGGAGAGACGAAATGTGATAGAAATGTATGCTGAGATGAGCTGCAAACTTCAGCCGCTCACGCAACCACTTTGGCAAATCATTATGTTGGATTCGTATGCATGCAGTTGATATTCGAATACAACAAAAATTCACTCTCATACAATTCCCACTATATAAATCTCTATCTCTGATATTACGAATGGGAGCACACGCACATTATTTTGTTCATATGCAACGTATGAATGTGCTGCCAACTTCTTTGCACACAAAGGGGAGAGACGAAATAAAATAGAAATGTTCTGTGATTTGAACTGCAAATATATGAGCACAACTAACAAGTATAGCAGCTAACAGAAGCAAATTGATTGAGTTTTCATAGCCAATTATATTTAATTGTTTTTGCTAAAACTTTAAAAAAATATATATAGAAACGTAATAAATAATAATAATTCTTGATGTGAAGATACTTAATAAATTTATATTTCAATGTTATTTGACATTTTGGAAATTATGTTAGGGTGTTCACCGCACACCTCCGCACCTTAGAGCAATCGTCACTGCTCTACCTATAAATAAGAAGAAATATTATTTATTTTATGTCAAGTGACCTACCATAGTATGCATTTCAGTTCGCTATGCCTCTATGAGGTTCTTGTCAGTATAACAACGTGTGTTAGTGAAATTTTAATTTACAAGAAACCCATTAGATAGCCGTCGTGGATGACTTTCTTAACTTTGACTCTAATTCTCTAGTGAAGAATTATTAGATATAGTCCGAACTTGTTGCGTATTAAGCTTAGTTAAAAAATTAAAGAAAGAAAAATTTATATGAAAAATGCACTAAATAAAATAAATAGCTAAACTCGCGCCCTTTCTTTGTTTTCTTTTTGTTTTTTGTTTTTAGTCTCACACAGCTGATAACATCGCTGTCAAAATGACAAAAGATAATATCAAAAATGATACTAAATTAGATAAACAAATTTAAACAAAGATTAAGATAAATTTTTGAAAGCAGATATTATCTCTTATGATAACACATGCAATATAATATCTCTCACTAATATTTGTCCTACCGTTACTATTTATTTATCTCCATTTAATAATGTTTCTTTAGCTTGTCTCTCTCAATTTCTTTTTATCTCAAAAATTTTAATAGATTTTTTTGTATTGTCTTATATAAAAAAGAGAGGTTCGGAAAAGTAGTAAACTACAACAACAAAAACTTTTTCTATATTATTTTAATTAATTGAATTCTCGGCTGACCATACAGCTGTTTCGTCGAGTATTGCCAAAGACTCCCACCTGTAAACAGTGGTCTTGAAATTATTTCTTATATTTAATTATTCGTAAATATTTTTTTTTGAGAGTGCAAGTACCAAGGGTTGAATTCGTGCCCTACCACGAATGTTATTATAGTTCACTTAATTTCCAAACCTCTATATTTAATTCAATAGTGTATATTAAGTAAAATAATCACTGCCGTCATACTGACGTTTAAATAAAATTTAATAAAGTCTTACAAAATGTTATAAGTATTTAAACCAATAGATATTTATATTAGTATTTTCAATTAATTAATTTCATTAATATTTACATTAATTATTAAATAATTTATACATATCTATATATCGTGAATCAAATTTACAATCCAAAAAGCGTACGCACCTTAACCATGCTTATGTATGTTACTTTGACATAAAACAGACTAGATCTACTAACAACTCGTCTTAGATTAGTTTTACTTCTATATATTATTTACTACTCAGGATGACAATGAGTTCTGACTTAGTGGAAAATTTATCGATAACACTTCATATCTCTAATAAAGTTATATTTTACATAAATTATACAAATTAGATCCAATAAAAACTAAGCATCGTACTTGCTTTCAAGGCAAAATATTTTAAGTATCTTAGAAAAGAACCAAAGATTTTTATAGTCAGGAATATAAAATCCTGATATTATGCTCCAACTAAAAGTAAGGAATGATGCCTTAGTCATATTGAAAATTAATTAAATTTGAAATCTAAAAAAGAAAAGGTCCAACTTTATCAATTTCAAGCAAATAAAAATTTTAATTCTAGGATTTCAAAATGTCTTAAATTTTAACAAAAAAAAAAATACAATCTCCATCAACAATTAGAATTAATTAAATTTTTTTTCTAGGAATTTGCCATTTAATTTGCTACTGTAAACTACAAAATAAAATCATATTAAACAATTTACCACAAACTTCCAATAAATTGTATGAAAATGTCAACGTACAAATCTTCAGCTAATGCATTTTGGAAGATAATGATAAAAATTACCCAGAAATCTATATCGATCTTGTAATCAACACTAAATGGACACTATTACATATTTGCCGCTACGCACTTGCCGTACTGCGAAACAATCAAAATAATGGAGTGTCGAAAAGTCCAGCTGAGTGCCGTCTCTGATCTATGATCGATGTCGTGCTGAGAGTGTAGGTTTTCCTATTGGCGTGCTGCTTTAATGTTATTTCACAAAACATTATTAAAAGCCTAACAGAACCTATAGGAACAATTGTGCGAGTTTATTTCTATTTTTTACAAACAGTTCCATATCACATTTTCTTTTTTATCAAAAAAAAAATATATAATAATAAAAAAAACAATAAAATATAAAAAATATCCCAAAAACATTATTATTATTTAATTTAATATATATGTATTTTTTTTAAATATGTAAAATTTTTTCAGTTTAATTTTATTTATTTTTATATATAACACTGCTGTTGGTTGAACTGAGGCACTTATTTAAGTTAAAAGCCACTATAAAACTCTTTAAACAGAAATAAAAAAATATTATTGTAATATATAATTATATATTATAAATTTTAATAGTAGTACACAGCTAACGTATTATTAAAATATTAAAACTTTATATAATTTTATTAAGAAATATATATAGTTTTAATTGAAAATATGTAAGAAACAATGAATGTTTACGATTAAATTAATATTATTCCTGAATGTTTGTTAATAGGATTAATTGTCAGATATGTTCAATAAATTTTTTAATACATTTTTCATGTTATTAATATGTACAAAAAATAATTGTTTATTATTTAAATGCTATTATCGTTAAGTTTTAATATAGAAAATTATTTAAAATTTTTGTTTTTGTTTTTTGTTTTTATTTATACAATCCTTTTCAATATGAAATTGCCAACGTTTCAAAGGATTTTGATTTCTTCTTTAGTTGTGGGATCATTGAATAACTGGTTACAAGCTTTTGATAATAGCTTTTAAATAATAAATAATTAAATTAAGTAAACTCTAAAGAAATAAAGCAGACAAAATAATTGCATTGGAATAGATTATAAGTTAATTAAATATTTTAGAAAAAAATTAAATAAAATATTAAGCAGAAGACTCGGCAAAAGCAATAATGATTGTTTCTTACAAAAATATTATATTAAAATAAAGCATATTTTTTGGCTGAACAGTTTTGAAATTGCTAAAGAAAATTTCTTTGAATTGGTCTAAAGAGTACGAAATTTAAATTACTAAAGCTTGTACAACAACCATACATTAATATAGATTTTTAGATAAGTTATTAATAGATGGCACTATGTTTGGTAAATGAATTTCATAAAGTGTTCTCATGTAAAAAGAAATTTTCGTCTTATACCATTTATATGGTTTAAGTCTAAACTAAATTCATAAAATATCGTTGACGTTAACATGAATTGCAAACAATATAATTTCAGATGGCGCTATAACTCAAACTAAACTGTCTTACCGACTATGTTTTTTCAAAAGGTAAAGATCGTAAATATTGCGGTGTTTGATGAAAGTTCTATAAGATGTAAGCACAGACACAGGCAAATAATATTATTTGTTATAAGTATAAAGCTTGTAAGTTATAAAGCTTTTAGCCAAATTTATACAATTATCTTTCCAAGCTCAAGCAAGTTTGCTTTATTCAAAAGCTTTGCATCTGTAAAAACTTGTCGAAGTTTTGTTAAATTCTGATAAGAATTTTATAACTTATTTGGAACTTTGCCATAACAATATTATAAGAGCGCCAAAATTCTAATTTGAAATATTAATGTTCAATGGATTAACTTCATAATTTTATATAAAAAACATAAAACAATTAAAAACAGTTTAATTTGTTACAATGGAAATCGTATTAATATTTTTACAAATATAAGATATTCTTAAAAATAATAATTCATAAATTCCATGTTTTAATAAATTCAATTGTATTAATTATTTTTCAGATGTCTGTCTGTTCTTTTATAATGACTTTGATTATATATGGATATATATAAACACATTATAAAACAAAAATAATGCAAATGACTTAATTTATTTATTGTTAATGTTTTAACAAAGTTAATTGTTGCTTAACGCACATCTCTTTCCATACTGAGTGAAAGGCAATCTGGAATTCATTTTGCTAATCATTTCTACAGAAGAAACTAGCTTTCCATAAACTTTGATTCAATGATTCTGCTTTTAGAAAGTTCTTTTTTAAAATATAACGACATTCAATTAACTGACAATGTCCCACCTAACATCGTATATTTATCGAATAATATTTAGTAGATCATATATGTATTGATCACGTATACATATATAAATATGTATACGTGATCAATGTTTATAATTATTTATACATGTATCCAAAGTTGTTGTACAGATAAAAAGGTTAACAGTGTATTATATACCAGGAGGCTATGAGACTTATATTTGCCTCATTAGATTTGTGAATAAAATTACATTTTGCATATGTATGAAAAAGTGATACAATATCTACTGACGCACCCTGAAAAATGTGTTTTTGGTGCTGCTTATAGACAAGTGAAATTATTGAACCATGTATTTTCAAAAATGTAGTAAATCGAAATATCGTCTTCAATTACACCCGAAACAGAACAATAAAGAACGATTTGATTCTTCCATATGTGAGTTTGCATGCTCTGGACTTATTGAAGTAAATGTTCGATGACTATATTCTATATAGATCAAGTGATTTACCAACAGTGGCTCATTTTTCGTAAATTCTTTTAAATACTTGGTCTAAACAGACAATTCAACACATATTCTAGCTGAGATCGCTCTTCGTCACATACAATATTATATATTTAAAAAAGCTGTGGAAAAGTGAATCATCGAAATATAATTTTAACGAGTAATTCATCGAACGTCTTTGTCTTCATTAAAATTGCATAAAATTATATTATCTATTGAACATAAAATAAACTTTTAATATTTTATAAATCTGTTTATTTTAGCGCGTTTTTTTTTAATCTTTTTTTTAATGTGAAATCCTACACCTCTTAACAGATAGATAGAGGTATGCTTCCATATATATACATGCTTGTATATGAGAACCAATATTTTTACTCGTGATTTGAAACGTGACCTTATAACATGTTTACAAATTACAAACACAACATTATGTTATACCGAAGATATCACTACACGATCTTTTTCTGGCTTTGAAATAAAATTGAACCTACATATGTGTGAGTTAAAACCACATATTTTGATGTGTGGTTTCTCTAAGATACTACCATATCAATAAAGAAATAATAAAGATTTAAAAAGTCAAAACATTACCTCAGCAAATGACTCAACATGGTCAAATACTATATAGTTGAAGTGTGAATTGCAAGCACTGATATCTCTGGCATATAATGGAACCATATGCATTTGAAAATATAATCTAAAAGAATAAAATATATCATATAAAACATTTGAGTTATGAATTGAACACGAAAACTCTAATACAAAATATTGAACCCGAAAAAATGTTTTAGAATTTAGATTATAAGAGCATCAAATAACAACGGTTGTGACCAGAATTTAAGAATAAGACCTATAGCTTCTTAACGTGTCTAATAACAATAAAATCTGTGGATTAATTCGTAAGCAATGAAGTTTGCCTAAATGGAGTTTTTATATAAATCAGACGCATATCCATAATGATTCCAATAAAAGTACTATAATTCTATAGACCGAACTGTCGACTAATGATTAAAATTCTTAGGAATACTTCTAATATAGTATATATATAAAAAACAAAGCAAAATACGAAATGGTCGTGGTACAAGGTCGGTCTAGTCTATATAGTCTCGATTGGCGGCACTGCAAGTATATATCACTATACTTAAAATATAAACTAATAGAAAAAAAAATTCCAATAAAGTAATATTGGAAAATAATTCAGAAACCCATATTGTTTGCAGATGTTGGAGTGCCTCTCAACAAATTTTGGTGTTTAAGTTCAATAATTCACCACTTATCCAGTAGTGAAACACCGTGCTCTCTGAGAGTCTTAAAACTATCAACTACAAATTATTATATCATATATATTATTATATCCTATATGCTACCGTATCTTCATCACTATATATCAGTTTTCCCAAATTTAAGTATCACAACATTATGCTATTTATCCTTTCAAATTAGCAAGCTTAGCGTACCTGTATTAAAATTAATTAATTTTTTTATTATATATCGGATATTTTAAGCATTATGTAAACTTTTTTATTAAAAATTGTTTTTAGTTTTTTATAGAAATTTTAATTTTTATAAAAAATTTTATAGAAAAGATATATTGTATATAAATATTTATACGTTTAATAACTAAAAAAACTATTTTAATTAAGAAGTTATTATATAAACATATAAACCTTTAAATAACAACCGCATTATTAACAAAAAGTGAATTGAAAATCATTAAATGAAAATCATTTTTTGAACGTATTCCTATCCACATCACTATATTTAGTTCTATCACGAATGTCATCCCTTTCTTCTTCTTCTACTAGTGAGATTACATCACAAATAAATAAAAAAAAGTTCATTTAGTACCAAATATATAAATAGTCAAATTTCCATTTTTTTCAAGATGGCGGCTACAAAGAATTGTCGGAACCCCAAGTCAGATTACACATAAACAATACAACATCCGAATATTAGTACAGTAGGCGTTCATTTCAACGAATGATTTTTGCACGAAGAACAAAAATGATTCGTTCGAAAAAGAATGAAGAATTCATTAAATCGTATGAATTGATTAAATGGAATGAATATATTAATCAAAGAATATAGGTACGAGTAGATCAATTATTATTTTTTAAAAATTGTATTTTCTCTTTCTGGATACTTTCTATTTTTGATTTTCTATAACCATTACATCTCGTAAAATCATGATTCATGATTTTTGTACAACGTAATTTATTTTCTGTAGTCCTATATTATGGAAAAAGGATACGAATGTGCAAACTTATGAGTAACTTATTACTCAAAAAAGGTACTTGTAGTAGAACTCAATTAAAACTCAAGTAAAGTACAAACTGATAGCGTAACACAAATAAAGTGCCAAATTACGCTCTTTACAACAGTTTTGTGTAAAATCTGGTGAGAACACCAGTGCCGCCCAAATAAACAATACAAAAATTTGAATTCAAACCAAAACAGCTGATTCACACATCATCTCAAATTTTATTTGAAATAAAATGTACGAGTAAAGTCTGTGTAGCATTTTCGACAGGGATGTTACGCTCTCTCAAATGCTCTCATTTACTCGAAAGTTAACTGGTGAAACGCACTTGTATACACACCGTGTTACTCAAAGTTACTACGAATAGCTCGTGGAACAGACCTAATATAAATATATACCGTATATGTATGCTATGCTATAGTATCTATAATATTATAAATAAATTATAGTGATTTATCCGGTATATTTTTTGAAAGATGAATGTAATTGGAAATAATCTTATTGTACTTAATTAATTGAGTTACTAACCTAATAAAATCAAAATGAATCTGAATGAGCAAAATTGAAGTGAAATGATATTCGCAGTACTTTTAATTTTAGTTAAGCAAATAAAATAAAAATTAATTTTAAAATAATTTATTTCTTTCAATTAATTCTAATTAGGTAGTCTTAATTATTAATCAAGAATTTTTTATGTAGTAATTTGCAACTAGTTGGAATCCAATTGATTTCAAATATGTCAAGAAAGTTTCAAATAAATGCAAACAGTTCTACAAATATATTAATCAGTTAAGTTTAAGTTTAATCAGTTAATCAATAAGGGAAATTCTAAGTTGTGCCGATAATGTAGTGATGTGTCGATACGTGTTGATAAATGGCTGAATGTGTGCAGTGCAAAAAATCTCCCATTTGGTTTAGCATCAACTTAGCCTAACTCGCACACGTCCTTAGTAATTTGCAACCAATTGGAATTCAATTGATTTCGAAAATTTCAAGATAGTTTCAAATAAATACAATGAGTTCTATATATATATATTGAATTATATCATAAATAAAATATTTTGCCTTATAAAAAGGACACAAAGGCGCAACAAGCGCCATAACATAATAATTAATAAATTCAAAATAAATCAATAATGTAATTATGTTAATATTAATTTATATAATTATTTACTGAATTAAATATTATTTAATTATAATAAAATAAGTTTGTTTAAACCAAATATAATATTTGAATTTTAATAATAATAATTTTATTATAATAATATTGTAGATATTCTCACACAATCTAACAATATATAAAAATGTTGTGAAACAAATTAAGAGGATACGCAAATAAGTTTATTATGGCAATTCTGTAAAGATAAATGAATTCTTACGAAGTAGCATTGCCGCTTCGGAGCAAAATACTCATCACTTTCGATAATTGCTCGACGGCGGCAGTTCGAATTTGCGTACGGAAAGTTTTGTTCAACTGTGAAGTTTTTAAAGTTTTTTGTTCGTAATTTAAAATTTATACATTTGGGTAAGTGTGATTTATATTATAATTAAACAATTACAATTAAATAAAATAAAATTTATTTTATAAAAAATTCAAGTTTTTATTGAACTTTTTACGATTCCAAAAGTTTTCTTATATATTTCGTCGGAGATTGCACCATTAGAAAGAAAAGTTATAGAAAATAATAAATAAGTGCCAAATAGCCAAAAGTATTTAATAGTTAAAATTGTAAATTATTAATAATAATATTTTGATTTCTAAAAAATTTGAATTCAGTTCCCGAAGGCGCTGATTTGTTTTAGAAATACGAGTGGTCCAGCCTTGCAAAAAGTTTCGTGTGTGTAAAAGCGTTATTTAATTTTTTTTTTCCTATTTTTCGTGAAAGTTTGGAGTAGTAGATTAATTTGTTAAAAAAAATAAAGAATGGAATAGATATTTAATAGTGTAAATTGTACATTTTTAATGAAAATATACTGATTTCTTAAATACTAGGATTCAGATACCGAAGGCGCTGTTTTTTTTATAAAAAACGAGAGCTGCGCCACTCGGCTTGCAAAAAACTTCACGTAAGCAAACTTGCGTTTTTTTTAATTTATTCTTTTTTGTGAAAGATTGCACCATTATTAAAATTAAAAAATAAATACTTTATAATAAATAATTATTAAATACTCGTAGTGTAAATTATTTCTTTTTATTGTTATTTCTAAGCAATTCTAATGTGGATATTAAAGGCACTGATTTTTTAAAACGAGAGCTGCGCCGCTCGGCTTACAAAAAACTTCACGTAAGCAAACTTGAGTTTTTTTTAATTTATTCTTTTTCGAATAAATTAAAAAAAAATTATTATTAAAATTAAAAAATAAATACTTTATAATGAATAATTATTAAATACTCGTAGTGTAAATTATTTATTTTTATTGTGATTTCTAAGCAATTCTAATGTGGATATTGAAGGCACTGATTTTTTTTTTATATAAAAAACGAGACCTGCGCCACTCGGCTTGCAAAAAATTTCATATAAGCTAAATTGCGTTTTTTTTTTAATTTTTTTTTTAATAAATAAAATAAAAAATAAATACTTTATAATCAATAATTATTTAAAATATGATTTACAAGCCTTGATTTATTAAATATATTAAGCCTTCGTTCGGTTTGCAAAAAGTTCTTTTTTCAGTTTTTTTTTTTGTGAAAAATTGCACCATCAGAAGTATTGTTGAAACTTAAAAATAAATAATTTATACAATAATTACTTTATAGTGAAAATTGTACACTTTTAATGAAAATATTGTGATATCAAAGAAATCTAGAAATTCTAAGAAAAATTCGGTACCAGGCGCAGATTTGTTTTAGACATACTAGCACATACTAGCACTGCTTGCAAAAGTTTTGTCTAAGCGAAAACGGGTTTTTTTTTCCATTTTTTTTTTTGTTAAATTAAACATTTTTAATAAAAATATTATATCAAAAAAATTCGATCCAGATACCAAAAGCCCTGATTTTTTTAGATACACTGCAATGATCGGCTTGAAAAATTTCTTTTAAGCAAAAGCATTATTTATTTGTTTTTGTATTGAACATTGTTTAATGCGGCACTGATCGTAAAAATTTTATTCTGTTTGGAAAAATCAACAACAATCAAAGTTAAAACAGTGACAAAAGTTAGTTAGAATAAGAAATGAAAAAAAAATTAATTTTTTATTGCTATTATTCCGTGCAATAACACTAACAGCTGTATGAGGACGACTAAAACAGTTGTTGCTACAATAATATATCTGTGTTCTAAGTGTTCTGTATTTTTTAGTACTCATTATTTGTTAGTTTTTGTAAGAATCAGTATTTTTCTTCAATTCTTGATTTTCTATCAAATTTCAAAATCAAATAGTCACATAAATAATCAAATGTGAAAAAAGGAAAAAAAACACCACAGCACGAGTACTGGTGCCATCAATTCTCATATAGCAACAAATTAATCAAATTATGGACGTGTGCGAGTTAGGCTAAGTTGATGCTAAACCAAATGGGAGATTTTTTGGGATTTTTTGCACTGCACACATTTTGCCATTTATCAACACGTATCGACACATCAATACATTATCGACACAACTTAGAATTTCCCTCATTTAGAACGCAACTTAGCCTAACTCGCACACGACCTATATATAATTTTCTGTGCTTAAAGCAAAACAGTTTAGTTTGGGTGAACTAAGCGTTCACGGGGTCCAATAGCTCCAACATTTGTTTAGGGCGCTTTGCCAGTAATATGGTTATTGTATATATGAGCCAACAATATAAAGAAGTTTTCAAAAATTGGGTAATTAGATAAGTCCATGTTTTTTTGATATATAGCAGACTTTCATTTTAACACAGGAGTTATAATACCTTCACACTGTCTCATTTAAGCACTTGCCTATTTATTTAATGAGCCTATTTATGCAACTGTTAGAATTTTTATAAACTTTTGTAAACTTCTCTTAATAATATTACACAAAAAAATTAATTATATTAATTGATATGTTAAATAATTTATATACATTTTATTTATCATTTCCATATTCAATTAATAAAAACAAATATTTTATTAAATACTTCCTCAGTGCTCAGCTGTTGTTTGTTTACATTTTACTTATAAAACATGAGCCACATATTTGGAATTTCAATTATTTCCCTTAAGGGAAATTTATTTTTAAGGGTTGCATTCGACTTAAATTGCCTTAAATGAGCTGATTGGAAAACACTTTGTATGGTAAATCATCCTCATTAGTCGCTATAATAAGCAAAACCGCCTAAATGAGACAGTGTGAATGTACTATTACTGCGCATCCTTTACAAATAATCGAAATATTAGTTAACTTAAGTTTTCAATTAAAATTTTTTAACTATTTTCAAACTAATTTTTCTTTTTATTTTAAAAACACAGTGATGTTAAAAAACACTATTATATATCAACACGAATAGTTACTCGTATGGTCCTTTAAAATATATCTTTCAAAATGTATCTAGAAATATAAAATCATTTCATATATTAGTTTAGAAATGATTTTAAAAATTTAGCATGGAGTTTTATATAAGTATTTGTAGACCCTCGATACTCGGTATTTAAAACTTTATCTTTAGGTTTTTAAGTTTACACATTTCATTAATGTTTAAGTAATTATCACTTACTTAAATGTAAATGTTGGTATTTACCAGAATTTCGAGTAGGGTGAATTAAAAAAAAAATTAGGTAAATTAGGTGTTACCATTGTAAACAGAAAACTGATATATAACCAAATACTTCGTCCGTCACTTCTATATGGTTGTGTAACGTTTAGCAAAGCTTCAAACACTACTATTCACCAGCTACAAATAGCACAAAGCCAGGCTCTGAGAAGACTTTTCAAAGTTCCATGGTACATTAGGACGAATGACATCCTCAGGGACATCAAGATTGATCCCATCAAAAAATACATAAAGGATAGAGCCCTGAAATTATTTGCGAAATCTGACAGACTTACCAACACCGCGTAACCAAATCTCAGAATGGTTACAGGCTACTCGGGGAGGTATGCAGATCTGAGGTCAATTATTGCTTAGTCTGATGAAGTGATAAACAAAAATCCACTCAAGGCCCAAAGAGGGGTTTTGAAGAAACCTCGCTGTTAATAGAGAGTAAAAGTGGTCAGGTGCACTGACTCAACTAGCCTCAACATAATATTGTGAAAATTTTAAAAGATATTTAATAAATAAATTTGAAATTCTTTAACCAAAAACTAAACTAAGGTCGTGTGCGAGTTAGGCTAAGTTGCGTTCTAAATGAGGGAAATACTAAGTTGTGCCGATAATGTAGTGATGTGTCGATACGTGTTGATAAATGGCTAAATGTGTGCAGTGCAAAAAATCCCAAAAAATCTCCCATTTAGTTTAGCATCAACTTAGCCTAACTCGCACAGCACACGTCCTAAATATCCTTAAGTGCAGTGCAACAAATCCCTAGGAAATTTCAATTTACTCGAACTAGCACACGGCAAGTACATTCTTGTTTGTAGGAAAAAAAATGTTAATATAGAGTCAAACTTCAAAAATGTTTGCGCTCAAATGGTTTCTTCTGACATTTTTGGTGATGTTGGATAGCACTTTTGTTCTAAAACTGTTGTGTTCTTTTGGTTTTGATACTTGATATATGTAAATAATATCCACCAGATATACATATATCCACCAAATTGAATATGTTGCATAGGTGAAGTGAAAAATACTTACTAATTCATGTGAATTTAATAATAGCACAATTTATATGTAAATAGTACGACATTTTTCATATGTATCTTGGATACTTTAGTAATTGATGTTGAGAATATTTTCTTATTATACTTGGATAATTATAAAAAAGGTTTTTCTTTCTTTATAGCCAAAATGTATAAGTTCAAGAAGAATTTTAAGAATGTCATGAAGAAAAGGATGAGAGGTACTTATTACAATTACGCTTGTGGGTTTCCGGAAAACAATACTGCTGTGGTTTTCTGTAATACCGAAAACGATTTGTGGAAGAACGATGGGGGCATACTTTTTGAATATGAAATCGAGAATGTTGTAATTGAGGACTCCATTATAAACTTCAGGGATTTTCATAAGGATTTGGCTGAAAAGTTGCAACTTAATTCCATCAATACTGACTATGATTGTGTGCCCGACTTTAATATTAAAAACATAAATTATATAGTTGATATGAAACTGTTACATGCATCTGGACCGCTTAAACATTTTATGCCAACTAAGTACCAATGTTTTTATCGCGATATTGTTGGTTATGAGAAAAAAACTAAAATTGTGTTCTGCATGACTGATACTGGCACAACTATACAATACGTAAGAAATAATGAAAATATGTTCGATGTGAGTGAGGAGAGCGGAAATAAAGAAAAAAATATCCGAGATTACTTATATATCTGTAACGATCTTATTGAAAACTATAAGAAGGCTTATGAAGCTTCGCTTATATATGGTAAGTTTACTGTTTTTATTATAAAATATTGTCAATCAAATAATCATTCATAATCCTTTTCTGAAATATGTTTATTGGTCTACAATAAAATTATATGAACTGTCAATAATTTTGGTTTGAAATCGACGTAGTTAAAAATTTTTATAACTCATTCCACATACTGCATTTTTCTTGGTCTTCTTTAAATGAGGGGAAACAGACCAGTGTTTTTAATGAACCCTGCATCTGTGAGTTACATATTAAGAGTATTTAAGTTAAGAACAAGGTAAAACCAAGGCACTTAATCAGTAGACCATTATGCCGGAACACAGAAGGAAATTCAAGCACCCAAACTAGAATAGAATACTTTAACTCAAGTTTCTGAAAGCCAGTGATACTTAATAACATTTTATAGGATCAACTTAACGCCTGTAGAGAGCAGTACAATATATCTCTTGGTTGCTGTACTTCATACATCTTACACATACAATACAATGCAAATTAAGTTTCTTGGTTTATTAACTGAATCTAAAAAATAAGAGAATAAGAGAAAGAGAAAGAGAATAAGAACATTGGTTATGATTAGAACATTATTACACAACAATCTCAAATTAATTCTTGCAAAAGCTGAGTAATAACCGACAAAATGCGCTATGCTATCCACAGCCTCGACACATAATTGGGTTATCGTATGCAGTGCCCATCGGTGTTGCGCTCTGTAATAATTCGAATAGTATTTTGAGGAACCTTCTCTTTTATTGTATGAGTAATTTTACCAGTGGAAAGAGCATATAAAATGAATGCCACAACGAAGGTATTTTGCAGATCTAACGACGAAAATTGATTTTGCGCCTATATGTGTCATAGCCGAGACTTAATTGGTCAATCTTTAAGCAATTTATTGCAATTTATTACGATGTGATTTATTGCATTTTGCAACGCTGTTTAACTTAATTATATATTTACTGATCATTTTTTAAGAACTTAAGGAGTTAACAAGAGTATTGAATTTAACTTTATTGTTAAAGCAGATAGCGCTGTACTTTCCGGAACAATCCATGCTGAATAAGTTTTTCGATATTCCAGCAAGCAATTTCAGTATAACACAATCTTCTAATAAAAAGGCTGTTGTCACACTTCCAATGTGAATACTTCCAATGTAAATGTAATACTTAGTTTGATTGTTCAAGTACCACCTAGATCCCTTACCAGTAGAGGTTAATATTTCCATTATTATCATCAGTATTAAAAATATGAGTTAACCTAGTTTAGTTAAGGTTCTCTAAATTTAACCATTCTCTTCAAGGAAATAGATATCAATCGTCCATTGACATCGGAAATAACAGACATGAATCTATAAAGTACTGGTAGAACTGTCTATTACATATATTCGATTTATATATATGGTATATATTGAATTTTTCATAAGTACATAGTTGTTATTTGTTACAGAACACGAGTACACTTGGACTACAAGAGCAAGTCTTATTGTGTTATCATAAAAATATTTTATTGCAAGTTAGCTGGATTTAAATTTTTAGATAGATATACATTATATAGTTACATACACAGTACTTTACAGTACATTATCTTGTTCCTCCTCTGACTCACAACTGTAACAGTAACCTTTTACCAGATTGAGTATTCCATAAAACCAGAGTGATGAAATCCAATTAGTGGATTTGATCTTATCTGATTGCCATATTAAACGTATTAAAGACACTCTTATCGGATTATTATATTAAGCGCATTAAATACTTGATTTTATCGGATTGTTATTTAAGCGTATAGTCTGATATATATATTGTTACGAATCAGAGCAATCAGTGTTCAACCTATTAATTAAAAGTTTGATTTTCTCTAATCATATATTATATATAACAATATATGACGTATGAATTTATATATAATCTGATTGCAGCACATAAAGATAAAAGTTATTACATAATTTAGCGGAATAAACGAAATAAGAAGCTCTATAATATAATAAAAAGAACAATTTAGTATTAAATATGACAAAAATTTTATAATTTTTTAATATCAATTTTCATTGATTTCTAAAAACTTTGAAACTAATAATTTTAGTACTTTAAATATGGAAATTAAACATTTACAGCTAGGTGAACGTTCCTTTGGGTGCGTTCATCTCGAATGTCTTGAGGTAACATTTACCACGAATATTCGCAGGTAATCGCACCTTTATATGAATTAGTGTACGATTTCATTTGTTTTTATTTATTGATTGCTTTAATGCGGTTTCAATACATGGAATATTTGTAATTAGTTGTGTCAGTATGTTTTTATAACTTAGTGAAGGAGATATATAAATAAATTGAATCGATGTATCCATGTCCATTTATATGTGTGGTTGACGTTTAATAATAAATTAGTTATGGAACTAGAAAAACAAAATTTAATATTTTACTTCTAAAAAACTAAATTTAAACACTTATCGAAATAAATGAAATCTAATGACTATATCCTGTATAAACTGACCAATATTGCTGAGCATTCTTCATTGTTTGTAAAATTATTAAATTGCATATTTAATGCGCTTAATTTGGGTTTAAATGTCTTAAACCTGATTTTTCTACCTGATTTTGGATAATTGCTTAACTAAACTCTTAATACCCACTGCTACAAAAAACCACTGATTAGTGAATAGTTAAATGTTGTTGAATGTTGCTACTGTAGCCCGGATAGTTTCCTCTTTCTTAAGAAAGCTCACTTACATTTTTCTTTTTGGTAACCTGAGGAACTCCAACATTAAATGTAAAAAGAGGTAACAACTCTATAATGCTATAAAACATAACATATGTTTTACTGAAAAACATTTTTTTACAAACAAATCATTAATCATTTTTATATTTTAATAAAATATTTAAATTTGCAAACTTTCTCATTAAAATATTTCTACCTTTCAAAAAGCTATATATAAAAATGCTTCCCACACTTTATAATCGATATATTAAAATACAATACATCGAATTAATTCCGTTTACTTTTGTTTTATTCTGAAGTTGGTTATGAAAACCTTTACTACGTCATGTAATAAATGTCAATCCATTCATTTATAAGTAACGTTACTTTCAGTTACCGTACTATCGCTAATAGTCTGAGAGTTTCATTTATTTATTATTGAGACGCCTTTCATGACCCCGGATAGAGGCTATGAGTCTCACTACGATCTATAAATGTAATCGTGGAAACATCCAATCGTTCGTCCTCAATCGTCCGTTGTTAATCATTCAATCATCCTAATAAATGACTCATGAATAATCATATTAATCATCCAATCCTTCTAAAAAATACTTGCCTTGCTCAGATTAATTAGACAATTTTTAATGTCCAAATAATTTAAAAAAAATTTTTGATCGTACTACCTTAAGTATTTGTAAAAATGGTGTTGTTCTGAGTTAAATTTGATTTGAAAACACATTTTACGAAGAATCAGTACACTACTAAAAAATGGATGTCTACTGTTAAAAATATAAGAAAAATACATCGAATAGCGTTCATTTCGTATTCATCGAATAAAAATCCGGTTGTGTACATTTCACTTCACCATATCGCATAAATGTTTATGCAAAGCCATGATTCCAATAAAAGTCTTACCCTCTTATTACATGCCTCCCTCCTAATACATTATGATCCTGCTAACTGCTTTTTAATCTAAACGCACTATGTATATATTTAGATACCTATAGTTGTTCTACTCATTTAAATAAGTATGTACATAATATTAAAAATATTATATCATATCCATATCAGAAGGGAAGCACTCTGTATATACATATTATATACTTATACCGTATAAATTACAGTTCAATCTTTACATACATGTATATTTAGTAATCCTACGATTTTACTGTGTTACTATTTACTATTTACGTTTTTATTCTTTTCAGATCAATTTCGCAATTTACACCAATTGTATGATACTGAGAGTGAGGAGTCAGAACAATCTGAACACTGCGATCTATTGGAGGATTCATACCTACCTCACCTCTCTGACCAGTCTGACCTCTACTCTGGTCTCTCCGACCGCTTTTCTGACTACTCTGGCCTCTCCGACCACTCTACTGACTACTCTGGCGATTCTGACTTTGGCAACTCATTTGTGGAATATTCCACTGATAGCGAAGAGTTACAAATTTCTGAAATGCCGGCTTTTGTGTTCAAGAATAAGATATACGAAATTACTGACGTTCAAGTCGAAAACAATTGCTTCCAGTCGTTGGTGTTGAACGATAAAATCTGCGAAGATTTGTATACTATAAAAGTTTTTAAAAGACAAGACGATATGGAATTATATGAAAACTTGTATTGTCATCTGTCTGTTAACAAAATTAAGAAATTTATGCTTAATGTTTCTCCTTCCATCGGAGCTAGAGCACGACCTGGTATTGCAGACCCAGCAAATCAAATCGTTTGCAATAAAGTGGGCATCACTTTAATGGGTGGTTTTGGAGAAGAGACTGACGCAGTAGTAAATTATGAATGTATTATTTTGAAAAACAACTACTCTATACCCAGGAAGACTCTCGTTCTTGTGATCACAAAGTTTGGCACTGGTATGACAGCGAAAGACTTTTATCATGTGTCAGGAGATCCAAATGGATTTATGGTGAAAAAAATTAAAATTAAAGGTAAGATTTTTAAAGATTTTAATTTTTATTATAATTAAAAGTATATAAATTGTAGATGATTAAATATTCAATATGATTTTACTTCTCAAGGACAAGGACAAGATTGAAAAATCTTATGCCATTGTTTGAAGATACAAATTCTAAATTCATCAAATTTTAAAATGATTATGTTTTTGTTTTGATAATGTTAACAAAAATATTAAAATTTATAAAATTTTTAAACAAAAAAAAACCAAAACTCAAACTTATTTGATCTACATGAAAACATGTTGCATCATCTTCCGCCATCGGTATTAGTCGTTGTTGTTAAAATTGTTTTTAATGTCCTTACAGCAATTAGGATATGACAGATACTTGACAGATCTTCTAATACTATCAAGAGAAAAAAATGGGAAAAGAATTAAGATTTTAATAAGAGTTAATGTAATATCAGTAAAATTAGAGTATAAAAGTACATCCTCCTATCTTTTATATATCTTCAGCATTGAACATATTTTGTGGTATATGCAAAAACTGACTGGCTTCCCTACTTAGCATTATCTAATCTCAGAGTAATCACTAACCCCACAGGTTGGTACGCAAATCTTTGATCAGTCATTGAATAATCACGAAGTTTATGAGGAATACACAAATTAGTCAGTGAGAAGAGCGGGACTCTGCAGAAACCCCCCAGCTATCAAAGAGTAAAAGTGCCCAAATGTACGAACTCGAAAAAGGCTCAACATAATATTAAACATGTTTATACAGAAGTTTCTCATGAAAAATTATTATTGAAATTATTATTATTAATATTTCTTAAATGATATCCATATTCAATTTGCTATTTTGCACCAAATACCTTCCCAATCCTTTTTAATTTTTGGTTTTATCCCAATGCAGTGAGAACATCTCCAGCTGATCAAACAATTGAAATAGTAAGGTACGATCAAAATCGAGCATCGACAGCATACATGAGTACATAAGTTTATTTCATGATATGAATTTAATTTATCCATTATCCCTAGAGAAAGCAATTCAAGTCTATGATATTTCAACAAGAGGTGATGGGATATTCCAATCAGTTATACAATATTCCATCGCACCGATAGAGTAGGTGGTACAAAGAATGGAGCTCCGCAATAATAAAAGGAAACCAAAATAGGTTACTGCCTTTATATACAGACAAGTTGGGAGTTTGAATTAGAGCAGTTCTTCAATTACCTTCATTCAATTGTAGCAACTAATAATAACATCAGTGATAAAATACGCTGATGGCTGATTAAATCCAACAATGCCTACTGCAATTTAACAATGCTCTTTAAATACAGAAACCTCGCCAGAACATCTAAGTTTCGATGATTATGAATTCTGCATCAAAGATTTTTCTCATCGTAATTTCCCGTGTAACGAAACTTTTTGGAAATTTTCAAGTTGATTATTATTAAATTAGTATATGATTATTAGTAGAGTATATGCAGTTGTATAGAGTACTATATGTATATAATACTATAGTAGTATACTATTTACTACTATGTGTAGTGTAAACTGACAAAACGAGTAGAAAATTTTAACAAAATCACACAATTCATCGGATATGTGCTAAGAGGAAAGAAGAAAGATCTGGACGCAAACTAATCTAAAACGAAAAGCAATCTGATGACATTCCAATTCGGATCAGGAGTGGTAGTCGGGCCACACATTCTGAGATTAAAGAAAGTAGACCTTCACAGAAGACAGCTGGAGTAAGCAAATGTATCACACCAAGATGAAGGGCACACCGATGGAAGTCTTAAATGACTAATAGGGGACCCTACCTCGAAGTAATACTAACGTAGTCCTGGGGTCTCTAAGTATGAGGGGGATTGGTTTAGCCCATGCGATTAGGGCACTGACATTTCGGGGTGCCGGATTCACTCCTCCTTGCCGCAAAAAAAAATGTGTAGTATATAGTATAAGTATGATATATAGTATGATATATTTCATGTGAAAATTCGCAACTTAAAAGTTCAAAACCCCTAGGGCTAAGGTATATTAATAAATATATAGAGTAGTGAAAAAAAGTTACCCAAAAGGTTGAAATTTATCAAAATTAGTTGTTGCTTTATAGGTAGACTATAATTTTAGTGGAAAAAGTAACTCCAAAGGTTGAAATTTATCAAAATCAGTTGTAGCTTTATATAGACTATAATGGACTATAATTTTTTTATTCGTATTTTATTGAAATATAAAGAATATCCAATATTCAATATCTGGTTTAAGTACTTCTGTTAAAATTTTTTTTCTGCCTCTTCATTGCTGCAATTGGAAATATTCTTTTCGTGTGGTATGGATGCGTGTACGCATAAATATAAATGTAAGTAAATATCAAGTTTATTCAAGGGTTATTTATTATTATTTCAAACTAAATTTCATATAACATTAATAAAAAATATAAGTAAAAAATAGAAACAAAGTTATATCAAAATTTCTATAATATAATTAATAAATAATTATTAATTTAGTTCAGGTTTTGATGATTCTGATTTATTTCATTTGAACTTAAAATTATTTTCATTTTTATTACTTCAGAGTAGATGATGTTATGGATTTTTTATTAAAAGTTTGTTTATATTTGATTCTTTTTATTGCTGACTTTAAGCAAATTTCTGTCTTTTTATTTATGGTATTTTTTTATAAATTGTATCGAAACATTCATCCAATATATCCAATCGTGAGAGAATCTTATCTAAACGGTTTACATGAAACTCAATATTTATTAGTATACAAGATTGAAAGCAATATTTTGTTTATTATTTTAAAATACTGAATTTAATTAATATTTATGTAAGCATATAAATCTGATAATAGAAAACACCGCTTTATTATTTACATAAAATACATTCCCAGACTTTTTATTTATAATTTCATCTATGTTATAAGACTTTTGTGTGAAAAATAATTTTGCTTTCATGTTAGCAATACACAATATTAGTTAAAAGTTCTTAATATGATATATATTATACATAAAAATTTATAAATATATATATTAAGGTTTATATTGATTACAATAAATTATTTAATATGAATACATTATTATTATTATTTTATTAAATAAGAGATCGTGCACTGCGACCTAAAATATCTTTTGTGCCCCTTAGTCGGATTAGAGTGTTTCTGCAAGTCCGATTTCTTTTAGTCTTGAATCCATATGATCCATTAAATACCCTCCTAGGTGTTTCTTCCGCTTGTGTATCAATGCCGGACACCACTCCCCAAGCACATGATATGTAAAGTGTCTCTCTTCTCTACAGTATCTGCAGTCTGAGTTGGATTGAATTCCTAACTTCGATAGATGATTATTCAACCTACAGTGACCGATAAATAATACCGTAATAATTCTTAAGTTATTTTTTGAATATTAATACATTACAGATCTAAAAATACGTATGTATTCGTAAAATCAAAAAAAGAATTATCTTTTTTATATTGTCATCTTTTGTGTTTATTGTTGGTTTTATGTTGAGGGTTCTTCTTCTATTCCTAGTTAGTGCTACTTAATTTACCTTTACTGCAAATAATGACACTCCGACGAGAACTGTTAGCTGCACTAGTTCGTCGATGCTAGTGGATTCCGGAGCCATAGTCCTCTCAGAACTATGGAAATTGTGTTTTTTTATAACCTGTTTGTTTACTTTTTCTTTTTTTCTAACATCTTTATCTCTAACAATGCAACTCTATGAAGGACTAGCCCTCCTTACTACCCGTTACCTACATTAATTATATCAATAACGGAAAGATTTAAAAATTAGACAAAACTGCTTTACTGATTTACTCGGCATCCATATAATAAACTTAAATATGTAGTTATATTATCTGAAACTAATGTTACTATTATATATTATATTACGAAAATTAGTATATATTCTTAAATGACAATATTGTCATTTATTTATATCATTTGCTGACGATACAGCTATCTTGTGCCGACATAAAAATGCCACAATCGCTTCCAGTCAACTGCAAAATCATTTGTGATTCGTAGAAAGATGATTATCACTATGGCGAATTAAAGTCAATGAACAAAAATGTCGTCATATAACATGTTCTCTTAACATATCCTCCTCACCAACTATCACTCTCAACGGAATCGTAGTTCTGCAAACAGAAACAGTGACGTACCTTGGTATTCACCTTGACGAACGCTTAACTTTTGGCGGAAACATATTGAAACAAAAAAGACTCAAATGAAGCTCAAGGCTATAACCTTTCACTGGCTAATCGGGCATCAGTTTCTCTTATGTTTAGAGTACAAAGTCTTGTTATACAACCAAGTCAACCAATCTGGATGTATGGCTTATAGCTTTATGGCTATATATCCCTCAAAGAGCTCAAGCAAAGATTCTAAGAATGATAACTGGCGCACCCTGGTATATCAGAAATTAAAGCATACATTTCGATTTGAGAGTTCCGCTGGTTAAAGTCAAGTTTGTGAGAAATAGGCAAAAACATGTTTCAAATCTTGTAAACCATATAAATCCGCTGGCTAGACCTCTTATTAATATGACAACTTCATCTAGACTGAAACGGAATGATAGACCCGCCATCCTGCTTTGCCTGAAGATCATCCCGATTAATTCAACTAATACGCCGTGATATCTGATAATAAACCCTGGCTACTTATTCAGAGGCCCATTGAAATAATTTACATATCATTATATATTTCATTATAGTATGTTTATATAAAATAATTTGTAATGTAATGTTATTAGTCTTTAAGATTCTAAAACTTATTGTTAGACTTTAATTTTAAGCAATTCAATAAAGACATATTGTTAAATGAAATAAAAAAAAATTTATTTTGTATCGCAATGTATTGAACTTGATAGCTCATAATTATTACATTATGCTTAATTGCAAACCAAACAAAAATTTTACCAACAAAAATTATTATGAATAGCCATCAAATAATATTTTTGATTCAACTTGACCAACAACCAACTGTATAATAAAAATGAATTTCATTCATTCATCCTTCGCATACATCCGTTACTACTCTGCCTTAGTATCACATGAGACTAGTGAAGAAAATACTATTCGAAATACTCACATATATACCAAGAAAATTAATTATACTAGTCAGCTCATTCGGTATAAAAAAATCTTAATCAATAATTTGTTATATTGCTAGTTACAAATTATTTTGATTAATTTCATTAAAAATTTTATATAACTAACATAATAGTTTTTCAGTATAAAAAATTGCCCAAGCAGTAATCATTAGTAAAACGTATTCATTATAATTCTAAATGGTTTTAATCTATGCTGTAAAAATAAGGTTTTGAAATATGATAGCGTTTTCCATTTTCAATATTTTAAAAACATAATTGTGAAATTATATATATGTGCATGTAATTTATAAATTATTGTTATAGATTCAATTGTAAATTAATTTTATTGTTTTTGAACATTTATATTAAATAAAACCAAATTAAAAGTATTGTTTATTGTGAAAAATTTTAAATTTATGTATATATTTTTTCACATGCAAATCCCTCTAGCGGAAAATTACTTTATTAATACCAAAATAATGCTCTCATAATATTTTACAATGCTCTTTGAAAGACTGCGTTAGTCATAACAACCTTATACGTGTTATATTAGTGTGACAAGATACACTATATGCTGTAACGCAATAAACTATTCTCAAATTCTACTTTTCTTGATACGTACTAATTCGTTTGTGGTGTCCGCCATTTTGTGTTTGTCGTTGGAAGAAATATAACTTGAATGAGTCTCGTTCAGTGTGTTCAGAAGATAGTCTCAGTCAGTTTGGCTTTAGATTAACAACGAAAAAATAGAATTCAAGCGTTAATAAAATATGGATTAAATAAAAAATACTTGGCGCAACTTGCTTTAAATAAAAAGCTAAAAATGTTTTGTTAAAAATACAATAAATGTAATTTTTTAAAATAGTGAATTTTTTATTTTAAAAATTGAAAAATATTTTCTCTTCATTCGCTACTTAAATTTGATAGAAATTTTTTCCATACGACGGGCGAGTTCCACCGATTCGGGAATATACGTATATGATTCGATTAAATGTGTGCGTGTGCCGCGAATAATGGAGAGAAAAAATTTATGTCAAATTTCTATAAATTAAAAGTGAGAAAGCATAAAAATAAAGTTGGCAACTGAAAAGCGAAGCGTTTGTTAGAAAGGGAAAGCTATTTCAGCTACAGCGAATCACTCGTTACTTTGAGAGCGTATATGTATGTGTTTGCCGAGCTCGTACGATGTGTGTACGAATTTTTTTCTACACTTGCTTTGAATAAAGAGTGTTGTTAAGTTCACATTTTTCACACCTTATTTGAAAAAGGGAATTTTTTCAATTTTGCACAATATGTGAAATAATCATTAAATAAATACCCTAATTAAAGTATAAATTATGTCGATATAATATCTATAAGAAAAGATAGTGGATAAAATAATTAACGAAATTCTTTTTATTGTACAATCTGACATTAGATTTTCTTATGAAATTCTTTATATCTACTAAATACAACTCTTGTTGAGTATAAAATATGTGTAAACAATATGTGAATATATGAAATTGACTTTTGATACAACAAAAAAAAAAATTGTGTTTACGTTTTGTTTTAATATTTCCATTTGCAAAATAAAATCACATAATAAATTATATAAAGAATTTCGAAGTAAATTTTTAACATTTGAATAAAATCTCCTACAAAAATTTATTCCCGCAAGTGGTTTAATTATTAAAGCAGCAACACTGTTCGCTTTTTCACCGACTCTGAGCGTATTGTCATACTCTTTCAATTTCAGTCTATCTAGTTCTGTTGCTAAATCAGTTGGTTCCTGATTTATAAGCGAAGAATGAAATCGGATTTTGTTTTATTGTTGCAAAAAAAATTTAATTCTGTAAATTTAGTAAATAATAAAAAAAAAAAAAATTGTAAATACGGTAAAAATTTTATGAAGTTATAAATTTGAATTCGAAATATCTGCCTGTTGATAAAGTTATATTGTAAAATGTGCGGTTAAAAAAATTTCAATATAATTGTGTTTTTAAATTAAAATTAAAAAATAATATATTTTTGTTAAAAAAATTTTAAAAATAATTTAAAGTGTGTGAAAAAGTTAAAAACAAAATTTTTTGGCAAATAGAAATTTTCAATACGACGTGAAAACTACAAAAAATAGTCTGTTTTTCTTTCTTTTTCCAATGCTGCTCGCACTCGTTGGCGGTGATGTCTGCAAATGTATTGGTATAAAACAGCGAGTTGTTTTTGATCAGAAATCAAAGAAAGAAAATGCCAACGAATAGTGCTTCATTTTATGCATATATGCTATTCGCGCATTAGTTATTTTAGAGAAATTTTTTTTATTTTTATGTAAAAATTGCATTGGTGTTTAGAACTGAACAAAAAATATATTTTCACATTGAGCGCGCAAATAACATAAATATTAAAAATAAAAACCAAAATAATTAATAATCTTATTTTACGTTTATATGTGGTCTTAAAATAAGTTAAAAAAAATAAAATTAAAAATCAACGAAATAAATTTATATCATCATCGGTATATTGTTATAAATTTAATAAAATATTTACAAATCTTTTGTTAATGCTAATTGTTTATAATTTTCATGATTTATTTTTTTTTTTTAATAGTTACGTGCAATTACAAACTATAATAAATAAACTGTTTAAATGCAAAAAAGACGGAAAAAATAATATTAAACTAAAATGAATTGTATAAATTTCTTTATTAAAAATTGTTCTAATATAAAAATATTAGCAACTGCCAAATATAATTTAAACGGACCTATCTCGAAATCAAAGTAAATTTGTGTCAACAACAGAACAGATGCTACGGCCTCGATATAAACAAAAACAGCAAAACTGGCTACGACTTACTACGTACTGTAGAGAAGAGACAAAAAATACCAAGCCGACATTTTTATCGGCCGAATAGTCTTTTGACACAAAATGCACTCAAGCGTATTTTGCAAAAACGCTTTATACCGGGAAACTTTGGAAACAGCTCGAACAAGAAAGGCAACGAAAAAGTCACTGAAATCTATTGCTGCAGCCGGCACGTTTTCGTCTCAAGCCTTGGAAAACATAGCCTGCTTCTGCATCTTAAATAGCAGCAGCAGGGTTGTGTTACACTTGCTCTTAAATAATAAAAATAATATTAAGAAAAATAAACCACCCAACGACGACGAGTCTATCATTAAAAACATCATAAACAAAACTTCAGTTCCTGTGCTCTTTCGCCAGTTATGCTAAAAACTCTTAATGTTAAATATATATATATATAATATATATATATATATATCAATAATAGACTATTCATAAAAATTTATTAAGTGATAATTTGTTTACTTTAAAGACAATATAACTACGAAAATATAATCAATAAGAATCCATTAAGTTTTCTTCAATCAAACGACAAAATAAATTTATTACGGCAAGTAAATGATGGCGGATCACATGGATGAACCGCCACAGAAGCGGGTGAAAATAGATCCCAGTAAGTCTTCTCTTTTCTTATAGTGTATAAGTTTTTAAAATTTTAAATGTGTATGCGAAATAATTTTAATAATCTAAGGATTATTTTGTAATAACAGTTTTTGCTTTTCAAATATAACTTCAATCAGTTTACAATGTACCATATGTTCATATTGATAATGAGATATCATTATCATTTCACCGACATATCTTTCAATAAATGCATATTCAATTTCTTTATTTAACTCAAAAATATAAAACTGAACAATTATGCTATGTATTTAATGAAACATAAAGTTCTAGATACATTTACATAACTCATATTACATAATAAAATCTTATATTGATATGTTATTATTAAGGCGGTGTGCGAGTTCAAGTAAATTGATGGTAAATTGAGGCAAATAGTAAATTTTGTCGGTATGGCAGGGAACCAGCATTTCGAGTAGGGTAAATTAGTTAAAAATTAGGTATTACCATTGTGTAAATTTTATAAGATGTTTAATAAATTACCAAAAATAATAAATAAATGCAATAAGCAAATAAATAAATATTTACGTTAGTGCAGAGCAAAAATCTCTAGGAAATTTAAACTTATTTTATCTCAATTTACTTGAACTCACACACGGCCTAAATATATAGATATATTTAACTTACATCACATAATAAAATCTTACAAATTTATATTTTACTCTTAGTTATTATATATATATATATGTGTTAGAATTCGTTCGAACTAGATGTAATAAGATTTGTTAATCTCTACTTTTAGCTGATTATTATTCTGTATTGGAGGATAATTTACCCGATG
The DNA here is from genome assembly GCF_002237135.1 of Teleopsis dalmanni. Taxonomy (NCBI): domain Eukaryota; kingdom Metazoa; phylum Arthropoda; class Insecta; order Diptera; family Diopsidae; genus Teleopsis; species Teleopsis dalmanni. Next base: position 196,961,534 of record NC_051846.1, read on the forward strand.
AACTGGTATCTACAAATAGTAATTGGTCTGATCAACTTGGGGGTGGAGGTCCAGGTGGCGGCCCTGGATCTGGCCTAGGCATTAATGTAGTTGGCGGACCTAATAATCCTACAGTGCAAGGTCCTGGTGGACCACAAATGAATGGTGCTGGTGATGATGCTAATGGCACAGCAGGCAATCAAGTTGGTGGTGGAAATAACTCCCTTCGGCAAATGCAACATCATCACCTACAACATTTACTGCAGCAACAAGTTAGTTTTTCATAGAAAAAAACACCTTTGAATATTGTATATTCATATTCATATTCGTTCTATAACATGTTGTTTATTTTAGGGCAAGAAAAATCCTAATATGGTTGGTAATCCTATGGGTGGTGCAGGTTTAAATCAACTTGGTAGCAAATCGCCAAACTTACAATCACCGAATGCTGGCGGAATGCAAGTAACTGGTGGTCAAATGGGCATGGTAAACTCAATGCCAATGTCAATTTCTAATAACGGAACGCAAGGAATGAATTCTATGGCTGGTATGTAAACAATTATTTCACTTATATACTATCTTTTAACTATTAAACCCAATGTATACATAAACAGCTATTGTTTTATGACAAAAAAATACGAAGTAATCAAGTATCAGATCAAATATCATATTAATGTAAACAAGGTATTTAACACGAAGAATTGTTCAGAAATACAAAACGTTTCAATTTATTTATCAAAATATGAGATAAACCAATTTTGCAAGAAGATATACTCAAAGTTATATATGTAAGTTAAAAAAACATAAATAAGAAACCAAAAGAAGAGTAACAAAACATTTATTAAATATATTAAAGTTTTTGTACTTTAAATAATTGTGTTCATAACGTCTAAGACAACGTCTAGAGTTTTTGATATGTTAAATAAATTTTCAATTTTAGATTATAGTTATTTTTTGTCTAAAATGTAAAGTATTAATTTATCGTTTTTTTTTTGTTTTTTTTTCAACCACTATTATTAATGAACATTTAAAGGAATGAATACAATTGCTCAAAGCAATAATCTAGGAAATATGGTTATCACCAACAGTAACATGGGTGGCATAGGTAGTGGTCTCAATACAATTAAGCAACAAATCGGCAGTGGTCCAGGTGGTATGTTAAATGCTGGACCTGGAGGTGTCGGACCTGTGGGAAACATTGGTCCAGGCGTAGGTGGACAAAATCAAGGCATGCATCTAGGTGGCCCTGGACATCCTCAAAGTATGCAAAATGGCCCAATTATGAGTAGAATTGTTGCACAGCAACAGCAACACATGTTACGCGGACCAAATCCACATTTAATGGGTCCTGGTGGACCCACTGGTGTTGGTGGAGGCCCTCGCATGCAAAATCCTAATATTCAAATCAATAAGCTTAACATGTTAGAGACTCAAAACCAACAACAACGTAATTTGGCACTTGGTCCTGGTCAAATGAACAACATGGTGAGCGGTGGAGTTGGACCGAACGGACCTTATGGTGGTGGAGTCAATGTTGGCAACGTTGGAAATTATGGTGGCCCTGGAGGACCACAAGGAGGCATTAATGTTAATACAAATAATCCACAACAACAGTTGTTAGCACAACAAATGGCACAACGTGGTGGAGTTCCTCCAAATATGACAGCGGCGATGCAACAAGGAAATAGAACAGGAGTGCCCTTAGGTTTAGGAGGCGTTGGTAATGATGGTACTGGTGGTAATATAGTTGGCAGTGTTGTCGGACCACAACCACAACAGCAGCAACAGTTAAATAATGCTCAAATGAATCCAAATCAGCAAAATTCAACTGGAGTTATGAACAATCCCATTGGGCCAAGAAACACACAACCGGGAGCAATAGGTCCACAACAAAATCAAATGTTACACCAACAACAACAGCAAACACAACCGCAACAACAACAACCAGGCACATCACAGCAAGGTGGAGGCTCAAACACTGGTGGAAGTGGTGGTGGAGTACCGAATTTATCTGATGAAAGGAAGAAACAAATACAGCAACAACTAATGTTACTTTTACATGCGCATAAATGTAATCGAAGAGAAAGTCAAAATCCAAATCGGGAAAAATGTTCCGTCCCATATTGTAAACCAATGCAAGATGTTTTGGCACATATGGCGACTTGTAAACAAAGTAAAGACTGTACTGTCCAGCACTGCTCTTCGTCGAGACAGATATTATTACATTACAAGACTTGTCAGCGTTCTGATTGTATAATTTGTTATCCATTTCGACAAAATCATGGCTTCCAAACTAATCCTGGCGGTGCAAATGCTGCAAATCAAAATCAACAACAGCAACAACAAAATGATAAGCAACAAACCGGTAATAATCCTGCACAACAAACTGCTGGCGTGCCTCAAAATTCAGTTCAACAACAACAAAGCTCTACTGGTGGACCAAATGTTGTATCCAATGCAGGAGCATCAGCTGTAATGAATTCAGGTGCTAATTCGCAATTAGGGATAAAACCAAATACAGATATATCACAATTGCAACAACAGAACGCACAGAATCCTAACCAAGATATACGTCGTTTTGATGGCATGGGTATGCAGGGTGCAGTATCAACTGCGGGACCAACAACTATTTTACAAAATAATGCAAGTAATGCACAGCAACAATTACATGGCATAAGAATGCCTGGTGGACCATCTATGCGTGTAGTTCCATCACCCATGAGCGGGCCAGGTGGTTCTGTAGGTGGAGGCAATAACAACGGTCCGAATGCAAACGTAATGGGCAATAGTATACTTATTGGAAGTGGAACTGGTCCAGACGGTTTACAACAAAATACACAACATCAGCAACTTCTTCTTCAAAATAGTGGAGGTACTGGATCTCAAGGAAACAATCCTCAATTAGCTGGTCTTATAGGTGGACCCAATGCAAATGTACCCCAAAATCAACCAAATTCAGCTCAGCAACAATCAAACATTCCACTTTCTGTTAATGTTCATGCATTTAACAATTCCAACTTCAACAACCAAATTAGCGGCACAGGCGATATAAGCGGAGGAGCTAACGGCCCTCCAAATAAACAGATGGGCCCACAAGAAATGGCCAAGCTTAAGATGCAAGCGCAGGCGGCTGTAGCATCAGCAGCAGCAATGGCAAATGCTCCACAAAACAGTGCACCTGGCACCGTTGGTAATTCAGGTGTATTGGGACCACAAGTTCCAGGAGGGAATAGTTTAACTACAGGTCCAAACGCTGCACAAGGCACTGGTGGTCAAGGCGCAGAAGAAAAGGATTGGCGCGAATCTGTTACTGCCGATTTACGTAATCATTTAGTTCACAAATTAGTGCAAGCGATATTACCCACCTCAGATCCAGCTACCATGCTTGATAAACGTATGCAAAATCTTGTTTCATATGCTGAGAAGGTAGAAAAAGATATGTATGAAATGGCTAAAAGTCGGTCAGAGTATTATCACCTACTTGCAGAAAAAATTTACAAAATTCAAAAGGAGTTAGAAGAGAAGAGGTTAAAACGCAAAGAACTACAACAGCAACAAATGCAATTACAACAACAGCAACAAGGTAATGCTGGTGTGCCTGGAGCGGGACCAAGCAATCCAGCACTAATAGGTCCACAATTGCCACCGGGTCACCCACAAGCTCAACAACAACAGCAACAACCTCAACAAATAAGACCAATGATAAGCCCAATGGCAGGCGCTGGACCAACTCAGGGACTACCTCTTAATGCTCCTAACATGATGCAACAGCAGTTACGCGGTCAAACTCCTACGAATTTAGGTATGATGACAGGTCAACCTGGCCAAAATATTGGTGGTCTACGAAGTCATTCTCCTGGAGGTAATATGTTGGCAATGCAACAACAGCGCATACAATTTCCACAACAACAACAACAAGGTAATATGTTAGTTGGGCCACCAGGACCTAGTCCAAATAGTGGACTTGGGGGTATTGCTACAGCTCAACAAAATATTGTAGTCCAAAATCCTGTTTTGTCTCCTTTTACTGGTCAAGCCATACAAGGGCAGCCAAATACCGGTGGAGTAGCAAATGTATTAACTAGCCCAGTACACGGACAACAACAACAATTTATCAATGCAAATGGTGGCTCTGGAGCCCAAAGTCAACAATTAAACGAATTGATTAAACAACGCATGATACAACAGCAGCAGCAACAGCAACAACAACAACAGCAACAGCAACAATCCGTAATGTTACTGCCACAATCACCTTTTAATAATACAACCCAATTGCAGCAGCAACAGCAAAACACTTTTACATCACCATTGTCACAACAACAGCAAAAACAAAACGCAACAACAATTGGTAATATGCCACCCACGCCAACTAGTCTTGAATCACTTACGAGTACAGGTGCTGGGATACCAACTAACAACGGAATCGGAAGTTCAGTTGGTATGGTAGCAGCTCCCAGCCCTTCACCAAATTTACTGTCAAATGGTCCAATTGGTACACCATCTAACAACCCTCCTTCCGTTTCATCACTTTTGCAACCAATGAGTGATCGTGGCAATACTCCGCCACTGATTGCGGCATCACCGGTGTCTTCAGCAGCTGGCATTGCAACATCATCCGCAAGTGCTGCAATCTCTACAACAATAGCGACCGTATCAACTACAATCACAACGACAGTATCATCTGCAATTACAACACCCACAACTGTAAATAATACGTCATTATCACAACAGCAGCAAGTTTCTATTGGTAAAGGAACTAATAATGTGCCTGTTACACCATCAACTACCTCAATTAGTGTGCCCACATCACGGCCTTCATCCAGTAGCAATCTCTCATCTCAAATGGCTGCACTTGTAGCGGCATCTCGAGATAATGATGATACACCTCCATCGCCAAACAACGAATCTAATACTGGTATGGGCAATGCATCAAAAGGCAAGTTAGATTCAATCAAACAAGAAGACGATATCAAAAAAGAATTTATGGAAGATAGTAGTGGAGGAGGCGGTGATAATTCTCAACAAGAATCTTCAGCTGGCGTTGGTAAAAATGTTAACAACGATGGAACAGCTAAAGTAGAAATTAAAACTGAAGATGGTGATATAAAAATTAAGCCTGAACCGATGGATTTAGACGATAATAGTTCAACAGCGAAATCAGGCAATAATGCCCATGGTATAGATAGTAAAGAGGACATAAAACCTGTTATTGATTCTATCACGGGAGATATAAAAGTTAAAACAGAAACAAAACCTGTAGTTCCGGAACCACTTATGTCTAATACCGGTGATAAAAAGAAGAAATGTGGTAAGTATATCAAACCTGAAATATTGAGTTTCCAGAAATTTATTTTTTATTTTATTTATCAAATTTTATCATAACAGTTTTTAACCCAGAAGAACTAAAGCAAGCTCTTTTGCCTACACTTGATAAACTTGTGCGTCATGAACCAGAATCAATGCCATTTCGTGCACCAGTAGACCCAATCCAACTTGGTATACCTGACTATTTTGAAATAGTTAAGAAACCAATGGATTTGGGTACTATACGTACTAATCTGTTGAATGGAAAATATAGTGACCCTTGGGAATATGTGGATGACGTATGGCTTATGTTTGATAACGCATGGCTTTATAATCGTAAAACATCTCGAGTTTACAGATATTGTACGAAGGTGTGTATATTCAATAAAAGCATGAAAATTTTATTAAAAATGACTGTGTAAAACGACATTTATTAAATAATAATTTTCTTTAGCTGTCTGAGGTTTTCGAACAAGAAATTGATCCTGTGATGCAAGCGTTAGGATATTGTTGCGGTCGTAAATATACTTTTAATCCACAAGTTTTGTGCTGTTATGGTAAACAATTGTGTACAATCCCACGAGATGCCAAGTATTATAGTTACCAAAACAGGTACGATATATTTTAAGTATTTTTTTTCTTCTTAGAATGAAAGTACTTTCACTGCTAAAGTCATATTTGTATACAGGACATAATACCAATAAATTAATGTTTAATGAAACTGATAAGCGTAAAGATTTTTAAATAATTTGTAAAATATTACCAATTTTTTATTAAATTAAATTCTTATTATTATTATATTTCGATTTCATTCTAAGGTATAAAAGAATTGCGATATATATTTCAAGTTGAATAGTAGAAACTTTATACAGTTCATGAAGAAACCGTATATAAATATTTGTTTTATTCATTCAGTATATAATTTATGAATTTTTAAAGAAGTTTACAAATTATTTTAAAATGGAAAGAAATTAGTTATTAATATAAAATTCACTTCATACACATATATTTCATTTCGTCCTTTTGTTGCTATTTAACTAAATTTAAAACGCTAGAAGTAGTCCACTTTTATACATATATTTTTTAATTTAATTTTATTATTTTTTAATTAAAGTTAAAAATGCTTAAACAAATTTAACACATGCAAAGATACATAAAAATTTTTAAGCAAATATATTGTAGATATTAGCAATAACAAACCATTAAATAATTCTAATAAAAACCTTTTTATTTTCTTCTATTTCCTTTGCTGTTATAATAAACAAATCAAAAATTACCTTCCCGGTTATGGTTTTTGTGTGCGTCTTGAATATCCTGCAAAATCCTAATCCAAATAAATAAATATTCGCGCATTTCCAATTTGCTTCACAACGTTATAATCATTATAACTACATCAACATTTATGAAATTAATTGAACAAACTGAACGATCAATTGACCGATCATACGACAACTTAACTTATTTAAACGGGTTTATGAACGCTTTCGATAATCGATAATATATATAATATAAAAACGGATCACTTTGACATATAAAAATCATATTTAATATGGCTATGGCTTATGTGTTCGTTCTGCTCTTTTGCGATTGTAATTTTGTGCCTCACATCGCTACTACAATGCTACATAAATTCAATCACCAACTACATAATGATAATCACTTAAATATTTCAATCATGCCATGCTTCAACGATTGCAACAAATCCCTACTATCCATTTCTCCATAATCACCTAAATATTGTGACCACGACTAATGCACAAACGTACGCACAAAACACCTTTTATTAAATTTTGATTATTGCGATCAATGCATACAAAAATTATACATTTTGATTTGAAAAAATAGTCTAAAGGATTATGGTGTTGCCTCAAACAGATATACTTTTTGCCAAAAATGCTTCAACGACATACAAGGAGATACAGTCACCCTTGGCGATGATCCAGTCCAATCGCAGACGTAAGTAACTTATTTATTTTCGTTTTATTATCATAAATTAAAATGCATTTTAAATAACTGCAATAACTTTAAAATTGTACAGTAATGATAATACAATATCATTACAATATTGCACTTATAATTTATAATTTATATTAATTTTATTAACAGTTGTAAGTTCATTATTCATTTTTTTTATATTTGTTTAACTAAAATAGACAAATCAAAAAAGATCAATTCAAAGAAATGAAGAATGACCATCTTGAATTGGAACCATTTGTTGATTGTCAAGAATGTGGTCGTAAACAGCATCAAATTTGTGTACTCTGGTTGGACTCAATTTGGCCTGGTGGCTTCGTTTGTGACAATTGCCTTAAAAAGAAAAGTTCCAAACGCAAGGAGAACAAATTCAATGCTAAACGATTGCAAACAACTAAACTTGGTGTTTACATTGAGACACGTGTAAATAATTTTCTCAAAAAGAAAGAAGCTGGTGCTGGTGAAGTACACATTCGAGTTGTGTCATCTTCAGATAAATGTGTGGAAGTGAAGCCTGGTATGCGAAGGCGTTTCGTAGACAATGGTGAGATGTCATCCGAGTTTCCGTATCGGGCGAAAGCATTATTTGCTTTCGAAGAAGTTGACGGTATTGATGTGTGCTTCTTTGGTATGCATGTCCAAGAGTATGGCTCAGAATGCCCTGCACCAAATACACGTCGTGTTTATATTGCTTATTTGGACTCGGTGCACTTTTTCAGACCTCGCCAATATCGTACTGCTGTATATCATGAAATCCTGCTCGGTTATATGGATTATGTTAAGCAATTGGGATACACTATGGCACATATTTGGGCTTGTCCTCCATCTGAAGGCGATGACTACATATTTCACTGTCATCCAATTGACCAAAAAATACCAAAACCGAAACGTTTACAAGAATGGTATAAGAAAATGTTAGATAAGGGTATGATAGAACGCACCATACAAGATTACAAAGATATTTTGAAGCAAGCAATGGAAGATAAATTATCATCTGCAGCTGAATTACCTTATTTTGAGGGTGATTTTTGGCCTAATGTACTTGAAGAAAGTATTAAGGAACTTGATCAAGAAGAAGAAGAAAAGCGAAAGCAAGCTGAATTAGCTGAAGCCGCTGCTGCAGCTGCAAATGTAATTTAGATATTAGTTACTTATTTTGAAACTAAAAGTAAAACATTATTTTTATATTTATATCAGATATTTTCTATCGAAGATAACGAAGTCAGTGGGGATGGTAAGAAAAAAGGGCAAAAGAAAGCAAAAAAATCGAATAAATCCAAAGCTGCACAACGAAAAAATAATAAGAAATCTAATGAACAACAAACAGGCAACGATTTGTCTGCTAAAATTTATGCTACTATGGAAAAACATAAAGAGGTTTTCTTTGTTATTCGTTTGCATTCTGCACAGTCTGCAGCTAGTCTAGCAGTAAGTATATTTTAAACATCTTTGTGTAACTATTCTTAAATTAATATCTACTTTTCTCAATTTCAATATCAATCTATAAATAGCCTATTCAAGATCCTGATCCGCTACTATCTTGTGATCTTATGGATGGTCGTGATGCATTTCTTACACTCGCACGTGATAAGCATTATGAGTTTTCATCATTGCGACGAGCTCAGTTTTCAACACTTTCAATGTTATACGAGTTACACAATCAAGGTCAAGATAAATTCGTTTACACGTGCAATAACTGCAAAACTCCCGTGGAAACAAGATACCACTGCACTGTTTGTGATGTAAGTCTTATTTTTGATATTATTTTCAAATACTTATTTTCCTTCAACTAACATTTATGTATATATCAATACTTAAATACTTAATTTTAGGATTATGACTTGTGTACCATATGCAAGGAAAAAATTGGTCACCCACATAAAATGGAAAAACTTGGCTTTGATTTGGATGATGGATCCTCCCCTGCTGATCTCAAGCAAGCTAATCCACAAGAGGCTCGAAAACAATCAATACAGCGTTGCATTCAATCATTGGTACATGCATGTCAATGTCGGGATGCCAACTGTCGATTACCTTCGTGTCAGAAGATGAAACGTGTCGTTCAACATACAAAGAACTGCAAACGCAAAACAAATGGTGGTTGCCCTATATGCAAACAACTTATTGCGTTATGTTGCTATCATGCTAAGCATTGTCAAGAGCAAAAATGTCCTGTTCCTTTCTGTCCGAATATTAAACACAAATTAAAACAGCAGGCCTTACAACAAAAGTACGTATTCACGACTGAAAATCTTTCTGTACATTTGTATAATCATAAATTTTCTATTGATTTAGGCTACAACAGCAACAGTTATTGCGACGTCGTGTAGCACTTATGTCACGAACAGTGACAACGCCAACTGCTGGCCCTGGTCCTCTTGTCAGTGCAAGTAGTGTGCCACCTTCAAATGTCGGAAATGTTGTGCCAGGTGTAACAGTCGCACAACCAGCAGTAACTGGTCAACCTGCAATAATGCCTGCAGCAGCTGGTGGTATGAGTCCGTCAACGGTTGCAGTACCATCTCCAGTAGCACCACCAATGACAGGCGGTATGGCACAAACACATCCACATCAGTCAGGTATTGGCATGAAACCAGGCGGAGGACACTCTCCATCACCGAATGTAATGCAAGTGGTAAAGCAGGTAAATAATATAGTTTGCAAAACTTCGATTTATCAAAAATGAATATAACATGGTTGTTTCGTTTTTCTTAAATAGGTACAGGAAGAAGCGGCACGACAGCAAGTGCCACATGGTGGTTTTGGTAAGGGTGGACCTATGGCGCCACCTGTTATGCAACGCCATCTTGGAGTGGTACCAAATCAAGCAAATCCCAGTGGAATGGTTGGAGGTGTTGCAAATGTAAATGTAGGAGGCATGTCGCAAATGGGTCCTGGAGGAAATGCTGTGATGGGAAATAATCTTCTTCCAATGGATCAGTGGGGAAATAGTAGATATCAAAATGCGAATCAAACTATGCGACAACCTAATCAAAATCAAGTAATGCAACAAAACGCTATGCAGCAACAACAGGTACGTTATTTTTTTTTATAATATAATCAATTTTAATAACATATTAACTATTTAGAACATGATGAATATGGTTGGAGCTGGAGGCTCAAATCAAATGACTGGTAACACAAATATGACTGTAGGTGCTGGTGTTGGTGGTATAACCAATCCAAATATGGGTATGGGAGGATCCATAGGTGGACCTGTCGGCATTCGACCTCAAGGACAACATGGAGCTACACCGGTTGGCAGTGGCGGTAATATTCCTAATGGTCCTCCTTCGCTTAACACACAGCAGTTAGCACAAATTATGGCCAAGATTAAAAATAATCCAACTAGTGAAGACCATCAAAAAATTCTGCAAGTTCTTAAGCAAAACCCTCAAATAATGGCTGCTATTATAAAACAACGTCAACAAAGTCAATCAAATGCTGTAGGTCCAAGCGTTGCTCCAAATGCTAGTGGAAATGGTCCCCAACAACAACAACAGCAGCAGCAACAACAACAACAGCAGCAGCAACAGCAACAAGTGATGCAGCAACAACAACAAATGCAACACATGATGAATCAACAACAAATGCCACAAACGAATCAACAAGTTGTAATGCAACCACAGCAGCAGCAACAACAACCAAATCCACATCAACGTATGCCTGGGATGCAAAATCCAATGATGATGCAACAACAACAAGTACCTGGCAGTATGCAGCAACAAGGACCTGTAAGTGAAATTAATATATTAAAGCAATATAAAAACACAATTTACCATATATCATATCGTAAAATTTTTAAGAATACCCTTATTACTGAATTTGAATCTTAAATCCATTTTGTAATTTACTTCCACTAATAGTGTAAAAGGTAAAGTTAATTTCTGACACAATTACTAAGTCATCGGAGAATAAATAAAATATATATTTTTGATTGCCTTAAATAGATGAGTAGATGGATGATGTTCCTAACTGTGTCTAGGTGTGTTTCAATGCAGACTGTATGCTTTAAACCAAGGCATTTTTGTTCATGGTTATCCTTCTTACTTTCCTTTATTTTCCAAATTTTGAAATCCTTGTTACCACTTTAAAAATGTTGTTGTTTATTGGTATATATATTAACTAATACATTTACTAGGTAAAAAAATTCGAACCTATGTAACCTCCCCCTAAAAAAATTGTACATTTATATCAGTATATCATGAACAAATGCTTTCTATAATTTTTGTTTACCAAACCAATACCATGAAAATCACAATCGTCGTCTTGTGCGAGTATTTGAAACCCACGTTGCACTACTATGCTGCTAAAATCCGTGGAAACTTATAATGCAGAAAACATGGGAGTTTTTACTTGTGTTATAATTAGATTCAGTGGATTTCTACTACTCTACTAATCGACTTAATTTAATAACAATAAATAAATTGTTGTATCGCAACAACAATACAATCATTTCAACGCTTCTCTGATATATCTATACTTTTTTTATGGAACATTCGTTTCTTTGTTTTGAACATAACTTTATTGTTTGAGTAAAAACATAAGGACTAGTCACTGAAAGCCAAATCTGACAAATACTATAGCTAATGTCCGTAATTCGAAGTGTTATTTATACAAATCGGCCATCGTAACTAAAAACTTTTGACACGGTGATTGCGGTGATTTGTCCTGATGAAAAAGAGCTTATTCTCTGCTTACTAAAGTTATTTTATTGCGATTTCTATCTTGAAATGTTCCAATATCCTGGTATAATATTTGCTGTTATTACCTTTCAGTTAGTGAATACTTCATACAAAAATATATGCGCCATTATATAGTGGCTGAATTTCGTTTTAAATAACTCTTCACGAATTTCTCTCCAGTAATTAATTGCTATTTTGATTCATTATCAAATCGATTTTTTGTGAAATGTTGTTTACATAACGTTCAGATGTCTTGATTTGTTATTAATTTACTTTAAATTCGTGTCTAGTCAAAATGATTCGTGGTTTTTTTTTTGTTTTCTAAAATATCTATAAAACTCTGTAAAGTTATATAGCATATATAACATATATGTTATGCTATCTTTTGCTTATATATGTATATATATTTTATGAACATTTTAAATGAGTCTTCTCGCATTATATATAGGTATCAAATCCACAATGGTTTAAAATGAGACAAGTACCAATGTCACATTATCCACCACCATATCCACAACGCCAGCGGGCTCCGCAGATGGGTGGTGGTGGTGGTCAACAGTTTCCTGGTGGCAATTTCGGTGGTGCTGGAGGTGGTCCAGTTGATCAATATGCTGCTATGCAACAAGGTCTTAAACCAAATGCACAACAGCAAATGGCAGGTATGCCCGGTGTACAACAACAAATGATGCAAGGTGCAAATATGATGGGTGGTCAGAACGTAATGGGTCCGCCCACACCTCACACATTACAACAACAATTAATGCAAACTGCTCGTTCTTCACCACCAATGCGATCTCCTACGCCATCTCCACGCTCAGCTCCATCACCTCGTGCTGGGCCATCAGCTTCACCAAGGGCACAGCCATCTCCACATCATGTAATGAGTCATTCACCTGCGCCACAGGGTCCTCACGATCCACTACACAATCATGGTATGCATCCACATCAATCCCCATTGCCAGGTGTACCGCAAGATGTCGGTGTTGGCGGCGTAGGTGGTGTAGGAGGGGTCGGTGGTACTGGACCCGTAACAGATGCATCTGACCAATTAACCAAGTTCGTAGAACAGCTTTAATGTAATTAGCTTTCATCACATGTAAATCGATTTTATCAACCACGATATTTTTAAAATTAGATGTAGTAGAATATATACAAATATATATCATAACTATATATTTGTTTTTAATATGTATAGATATATTTTATAAATGCATAAGAATATTTAAAATTTTTCATATTTGTATTATGCTAATCACTTAATTTTTTTTTTTTTTCTTTTTTTTTTATTTAAACGTATTATATTAACATTTATATTTTCATATTAACTTTGTTTTTTTTTTTAAACATTAAGATTTTTGTTGCAACACAATTATAAAAAAATTTATTAAAGTTTTCGCAAGCCATTTAATATTAGAAAGTAATTTATTTTATTTGAAAATTTTTATGTATATACGTGTTAATATATAGTTACATACACAATATGTAAAATAGGAATGAATTTTATATAATGAAACACATTTTTTAAAAAGCAGCGTACAAGTTATAGTTACAATCATTATTAAAGATTAAACATAAAAATGATTTCTCAAGTACATTTTATAGAAGACAAGACGATAAATGTTTTATTTAGCACTTTGAAATGTAAAAAATTTTAATTTATTTAAGTATCACAATAACAAAATAGATTTCATAATGTTTACTTATGTATGCATTATTTATTAAACTGTAAATATTTTAAAATTAATAAGATTGTAATGCATATGTAAAAAAGTTAAATAAAAGAATTGTATTTATATGTAAAAATACTACAAAGTATATTAAAATTAATATTACCTCTTACTCCTATAAAAAACGACCCATTAAAATGACAAAAACAATAAATTTTAATATATACAATAAGCCATTAATATGCTATTGTATTTTTAAGTTATCATTTATATATATATATATATATATATATAAAGTTCTCAAGGCTAGTACATGAAAAGGCTAACAAAAAAGAATCCTACAGCTGAATTCATAAAAACAAATTATTTTATTTTTACCCAAAATACATTCTTAATTAATATAAATTAAATCTTTATTTTATTGTTTGTTCTAAAAATAAGAATTCTTTGAAACAGTATTTAACATTTTTTATATAACAAACATTTTCGAATATATAAAAACTGCATCTTGATTGAAATGTTTTGGAAAACCCAGTAATAATAATTTTCATCTTAAATTTAGCATATTACTTCATACAAATAAATATGTATTATTATAAAGAAATATTTTCATTTTCGCTAGCATGAGTTTATAAAGAAAAAAATATGTTTTTTTTTCTTCAACTCAATTTCAGTCAATACTTTATTAGCACATGCGCGTACTTACTTCAAAGAAAATTATGTCTTTCATGCTACTTATAACTAAATTTGAACCTTTCAAGTTTCCAATAAAACAATGGAATGGGCAACAATTCCTCAAAACTCAAACTAAGCTGTGCTTAGTGATAATAATAAGAAAAATTGCTTTGATAAGCTATTTCATTAACTAATGTCATAATATGTAATTTGTTTCTGTAAATAAACATTTTCATTTTGTGCATAGGAAATTAAATAGAATTTTTCTATATATTTTATTACATTGTACTGTACATATACATTATGCATAACACTATCAAAACTAAGTAACTGAAATAGTTAAAGCCATTTACATTAATCAAAAAATAATTCAACTTAGAAATTGTGAGAAAAAAAAAATTTTTAATTTTATAATTGCGGATATAATATATGGAACGAAAGAAAAAGGAAATAAAGATACAATTTCACTTTATTCAGTAATTAATAAGAACACAAAACTTAGTTTTTAAGCCAAACTTACTTAGAATTTAAACCTAAATATTTTAAATTAAGAATTCAGTTACATAAAAATAAACGATGTGCTTTATTGTAAAATAAAATAAAACATTGAAATAATATATAAAGTTATGTATTAGAAATAAAAAATAATGTAGAGCTGCCGCTTTTTTTTAATTCTATAACTTTTATAACAATGTTTTCCAAAAACCTTTTGAGTTGAATAACAAAAACAAAAATGAATGAATATATTATCATATTTATAATTAAACATATACAGTTGAATGTACATTTAGGGCAAATAATAGTAATAAATAGATAGCTATAAGGTAAAAATGATGTTGTAAATAGTAAAAAGTATTCTTTTGTGATAGTTTTTTATATTTGTAAATTTATTATATATAAAAATAAAATAAAAATATGAATGTGTCAGATATGTAAAGTGTTGCTTATAAGGAATTAGTAATGCATAATTGTTGTTTGTATGTTAAAAGTCTTAACGTGTGAAAGATGCATTAATCAAGATTTGCTATTGTAGACATACGCCGCCCAAAATTCGATTCGATTGTATAATCATAAGGAAAAGTTAATATTTGCCTTAAACAAGAACAATACAAGAAATGTAAATAGATATATGTATAATGTTATTAATTCCTACGCCAAATAATTATAAAAAGTTTAAAATGTTTGATTTTGTCATTAACTGCTATATGACCATACCATACCACATACCATCTGCCTTAATAGTCAGCCGCCTAATAAGCAATTATTGAGAATGCAAAGTTTTAAACTTTTTTTTAGGTCTCAAAAAAGGTAATTGAGTTATTATTTTATGTTAGTTTTACTACGAACAGTAAAACGATAAAAATATTAATTCAAACCAATTTTGTGATGATAAATCGTGTATAGCAATTTTTATAAAATATGCGCAGAATATTTAAAAATAGTAATTAAGAAAAATGCGCATAAATAGTTTTAGTTGTATTTATGAAAATTTTTTAAGAATGTTCTGTTCAAATAACTTGTTAACAAATTAATTTTTTTACGTGTTCTTTACATAATCTTATAGAAGCAACAAATATTAATAATGTAACAATTAGCATATAGACATTACATTAAAATATACGTATTTTCTTAAACAAAACTATAAATGTTACGATTAAGTAAAATAACAAAAAATAAATTGAAAAAATGCTGAAAAAATTTTAGAACATTAAATGTCGTTGCACTGATTGTTAAGTAATTAATTTAAATGCTAACATTAAGTTGTAAAAAAAAACTTATTAAAATAAAATAAACCTTGCAACAAGCCGCAGTTGCAAGATTTATACGTATATATATATGAAAAAAATATATATTTAAATATAGTTGTAAATAAATTCAATATGAAACGTCACTGGAAGAATTATGAAAACTTCAAAACTAATACGAATAGCTAAAATAAAAATACTTGAAAAGATTAATCCAATTAAAAGTATACACATGAAATAATTGTATATTTAACAAAATGTTAGTGTAGTAAAATAAAAGCGCATTATAAATTATAAATAATTTTATTAAAAAAAAATCTAACTTAATCATCTTTTCCATTCTAAATAATTATTTGTAATTTGTAATGAATAAATGTGTGAACGTTATATATGCATGTATAATTGCGTTACTTACGTATGTATATGTTTCGGAAATGCGCTGAATCTTAAAACTTTTGTAAACCATATTCTTAATAATATGTTTAGAGTACATAAATATTAATTTAAAATACCGTTATTTTTGTTTATTTAATCGTATTTCGTAATTATTTACTTAGTATATAAATGACAGATACATAAGGAATAAAACAATAAATATATAATATTGAATATTAAGCTAAACAGCATTATTTGTATAGTCTAAAATAATGGTTTTTAATAATGCTAAACATCAAATTTATAATATACAAAATGAGTATATATACATATATATTTAAAAAACTGAATAAAAAATTTAAAAAATTATAAAAAAATTCGATTTTAATATCCAAATTATATGTAAAAATATATAGCACATTATGCAAAAATAATTTCATTTCACCGCACTCTTATACTGTAAAACAAAGATCGACATTTCTATCTTTCACAGACAAAAACTTAGTATGTGTACACAACAAAATTATATTATTTAGAATTTTTTAAGGAAGAAAATGTAGATGTTGCTAATATTTTTCCAGCCTTTAATATAATCTTGAGTTCGCATTTAAATTAGATTATGCTGTCAGACCATTAAGGTCCATTGCGATACCAGATAAGAGTCTTATTTTAGCGATTGTGTGCATAACTTAGAATGCGCGTTTTATTAGCGAATTTTATCAGGATCTCAACAGAAACCTCAGGTATATGCTCCACTCTAGTAAAACTGACAGCCCCCAAGTATTTTTGTCG
Organism: Teleopsis dalmanni; assembly: GCF_002237135.1. Taxonomy (NCBI): domain Eukaryota; kingdom Metazoa; phylum Arthropoda; class Insecta; order Diptera; family Diopsidae; genus Teleopsis; species Teleopsis dalmanni. The sequence continues at coordinate 196,978,730 of NC_051846.1, forward strand.
AGTTCTCAAGAGAGTCGAGCAGTAACACAGCAGATGCTCTAGAGTTTCCTTTGCATCCGACTCGTTGCATTTCCTATAAGCATAGCTGTGAATTAGGTTTAGTTTGTGCGCAGGTAATGCGACCAAACCAGTGACCTGTCAATACACCAATTAATGTTCTACAGTTCCTTTATCTAGACGATATAACATCCTTGGTGTACTTTTATTCGTTTATTTGTCTATACATCATCCTAGCTATTCTACAGGTGGTTAAGTTTCGCCACCTTTCCTTTGTTCTCTTTGTCATGTGCTCGTCTAGAAGTTTATGTATTTGTTTCAGAGGTCTGAGTACTTCGTTTGCATTTAATTGTAAAAATTTTTTCTAGCAATGATAATCAGTTGCTTATGCCCCTGCTTATACAGGTGCATCAAAAAATGTGCCAAATTTATTTTTGCCAACCCCCGTTTAAAAGTTATTTTCAGAGACAACAATTAGAATACTTTTATTATTAATTAATTTATATTCTTTTAACATACGGATTCAACATATGATTTTCAAAATTCTCCCTTATTTGTGTTTTTATTGTCCTTATATTAACCTAACAAGACTTACTAGTATTCTCCCTGTTGGGAGCGTACGGCAGCACTTAATCGCTTGCTCATGCAAATGGCCCGGTACATACACCCCGTCAATTCTGCACATTAACTGTTGACCATAACAATTATTGGTACAAATCAATAGCTATACCATAATATTTAAAGATAGAGCTGATAGATTTCTTTATATATATATGATAAATAATCGGTGCAATAAAATTCTAGGATATAATTGTGATAGTGAGGTGAGAATAAACGAAAAGAATATTAGTGCTGTTAGTCGCAAGAACTAGATAGAGAACTTAACCAAACAGATTAAACAAAGACAGCGAACTTCAGATTAAGCATATATTAAGAATAAACGATTATTTCTGAGTCGCATAGTAATTAAGGCTTTATTACATATTTGACGAAACAAAATAGTTTAATTCGTACACATAGTCAGTGATTTTTGTCCATACCTTTTTACAGGTCAATGTTTTCATACAAATTAATATCTTAATTACCAATTTACCTGAAGTAGAATCCCAATATTTGTATAAAAAATATTTGTATAATTTGTATAAAAAGTTAGCCGTTGCAAGAAGGATCCTAATATACCAGTACAATTTATATACCATTTGAACAGTACACTTAAACAGTAAACTGTCAACTAAACGTGAATACTCAGGCGTGGCAACGAAAGCATGATTAGATGAAGGTTCTCGTGAGATCACCAAGCCAAATTGGAATAAATTTTTACCAGTGAGATGCTTTAACAACAATGCAACCAGCTATGGTATCAATGCTGAAATAACACTGTGTATTAAGATGTCCTCTAATAAGCATTGGTCTACCCGCTAATGACTTTCGTCGAGGTTGTGCCTCTGCGAATGAGGATGAAACTGTACTCCACCTTATCTATCAGTGCATATCATTAAATGACTTCATAGAACTTAGCCAAGTTCACGGACTTGTCAGAGAAATGTCCTTTAGCCTGAATGGGAGGCAGTTGCGCCCTTTTAAATGAACACTATTATACCCGCTGGATGCTAAAAGAATTTCAATTATTATAAGTAGTATATAAGCTTGATAAATATTTAATAAAACCAATATAACTTTGTTGTTCTTCAACTTGGAAAGAGGCGTCATATAAAGATTGTTGGATTTTTCTAATCTTATATAAACTAATCGGGTATAGATAATTGAAGTAAGTTAAACTTGTAGCTATAAAAATGAGAATTAGGTCTGACAGTATTTCTATTGATAAATTGTATAGTTTTGCTCAAATTAATATTAGACTTCTTTTCTTTTAATATTTGATTGTAGTTGAAAAATATTAAATTCTTTCGGTATATTCTTTTTTGGTGGTAAGGAGGTGGAATGCTTTATGCACCGTTAAACCGACCGTCGTCGGAATGGTGTGCCCGACTCCCTAACATTAATATGTTGTATGCGAACTAAAACACCCCCACTTCGACGAGACTTATTCCCCCTCGGAACCGCTTTCGCATCACTTCGCGGAGGGTCTATTTTATGTTGACATTTCAAGCTATGATGTTGTGATTTACTATCTTCACTGCATTTTCTTGGTGTCTGCATTAATTATTATTCTTGTTTCTGGTTCTCCTTTCTAGGTCTAATTTCTTCGTTTTGAGAACTTGAATCACATATGACTCTATCGTTCGCCAGCTCTCTGGGTTCGCTCTCAACTTTTCTACTATAATTTCAGGATTTATTGGTCTAATCTGTGCTATTATCTCTTTTCTAAATGTGAGCCACTTATTACAGTAAAAGAAGGTGTGCCTTAGTATATATCAAATTGCCCAGGTCTTTCGATGTAATGAGTGATCTGTACAGTTTTATGACAGCCAAATCAAAAATACGAATAAATGCCAATTTTTATCAAAATTTATTAGTAGTAAATCTTAAATGACATTTAAAATGATTTCATTTAAGCATTTCGAAAACTTTTTATAGCTTTACGTATGTGGGTCAATTTATGTGTCCATACATAATAGAGCTTCTATGCACAAATTTTTCAAAATAAATAATGCGAAGTAGTTTAATGAATGGTAGAACTGGTAAAAAAATTTACAAAATCATTATTTTTCGAATAAGTGTCAATATCAAAGGGTAATGCTTTATTATCTATGAAACCACTTGAATTTTTGAATTTTTCGATCAATCGCAAGATTAGCAACAAAAGAAATTTTATTAAAAATAATAAAATCTCTGATAATTATTTATAGTTATATTATCTATCCACAAATCTTGTTGTTAATTTAAGTTAGTTTATGGAAAAATGTTGTTTAAAATTGGTAAAATTGGTACTTATAATTTATTTATATTGAAAAAGCAGTCGATAGCTTTTTATGTGGGTTTCTATGAAAAATATTTTATAAAAAAGGCATGCCAATAAGATATTACACTAGATTAAGAGATTACGTCATTTCTATATAATGTCTGACAATCGAGTGGTCAGGTTCTAGGTAAGCTGGATTCGCTGAATGTTCTTTAATGAACTGGAACAAAGTAACCACGATACCTTGTAGTGGATCTGAGATCAAAGAGAAGTCGAAAGTCATTATGTATTCGGCCGAGAGCGCATATAGTGGACAAACTCAGATATTGCAAAAACATCGAATTCAAAAACTAGTGATAGACAAGAGATTTATCAACCCTTCTGACAAATTCTCTAGCAAACTCGTTACTCTGAGCAGACAGTATTTCAAAATTCTCAAGGGGTTTTTAATAGAGCATGGTTGGTTGAAGTACTATCTTAATAAAATAGGAGACAAGTATCTACCATTTTTGTAAATATAGATTGAAATGTCAAAACACATTCGTGAATGCCCAAAACTGAGCAGCAACACACATCCATTTGAAGTACAGACGTATTGCTTATTGCTCATAGTATGCGGAACAAGACTAAACCGTTAAAAGTGTCAGTGGTCAATGGGCTAGAGTTTATTAAAATCTAATAATCGGTTGAAACCACTACAGTTAACACAATCATTCAACCTAATCGCGAGTTAGACTTGTCCCAATTTCATCAATAATCCACAATAATAATAATATTTTTAATGAAGGGATTCCCAATTCTAGAGCGCACTGCTTTAAGAGCGGATTATGAAAGGTCGCCTATTCTTAGTAACTTTTTCCACTTCATTATAAATCGATATAACTTGGTTTTCGAAATATTCTGCAAGCTAAAGGCTCAAGGCTTAGTTAGTCGGTACGTACCGTAAAAACTTAACCGAACTTATGTCAAAGCGAAATGCACAAGCAACCATACCTGTACATTTGATATGAACGAAATAAACAAAGTTTGTAGCTTTTGTTTCGAAATAAATCTATTCATGTGAATAACAAATGTTAAATATAGCACAAATATATTTATTAAAACAAGAAAAAGTCGGAGTACCAGTTAACAGCACCAAAAAGGAAGAACAATTTCACAAAAATGTCTATAGGAAGACATTAAATAATTTCTACTATATAAAATACGAAAAAGTTTTTATAGAAAACCATATATATAACATTTTCAAGATTATTATTTATTAATAATTAAAAATCAAATTTTTAGTAAGTAAATTTTGTAGCGATGACAACTTCCATAATCTCTCAAAAAAAAAATGTTTGATAACTAATCTATAATGATCATTACAATTAATATACAATCGAGTAGATTGTACATATATTCTATAATATTTAAAAAAAAAATAAATTTTAATAAATCTTTAAAGTGAACATACAAAATAAAAGTATTAAATATATATTAAAAATAATTTATTGCTTTATATTACTTAATCCAAACTAAATTTAACCACTTTCATTGGACTTTGCTTCTTCGGTTATCAATATTATCAACTTATGACAGTAATTGAATAAAAAAAACCAAAAAAATAATAAAAATATGAAACGGATTTGTTACTTATTATTCAATTTCTTAATCTTATCGATTAAAATAAGTTAATATTAATATAAAAAAAAAATGGCAATTATCACTTCACTCTGCACCACAGCCAGCCTGGTAGCAAATTCAAACCAACAAATTTTAATAACAACAATTAACTGAATAAATAATCATGTCGAATTTCACATTATAGATTAATTCACGAAAGGAACATGGAATACAAGAACCAAAGTCACCGGAAAATCCAATATGAATAACTTTTAGATTATTCAGCTTTTGTTTGTTCTGCAAGGGGAAACGCGTCAACACTTTCAGTACAACCATCACAGCAATTATTCGTACTCATTAAATTATAACAACAAAAATACTAAATAAAATAAATCAAAAGCATCGGGAAAAATATCGTTAACTGGGAGATCTAAACAACTGATTTGTTATCAATAAAATTGTTGTGTGGAAACCATGGGGGTAAAGGTGCACTTTTGACGAATACTACAATACATTATTTATACAGAACTTTTAATGCTAGAGCTTCATTACTTTCAATTCAATTTAATTCGTTATAACTAAAATATTTTTTAAATAATAATAAAAATCGTTATTTTATTCTTAAACGTTATTTATCATTTATTTTTATAACAGAATTTCAAACAGAATTAGATTGAATTGAATGTAAATTTGAACAATAAAAGTTTAGTTGAGTTTTGCCTCTTTCGGTTAATGCAATAAAAACCCGGCACTTCTAGATCTTTAATCTGGCACTTGCAGTTCAGTCATTGTTGTAAATACTGACTTATACAACCAACGAATATTATTAAAGACCATGATAACTATTTGACAATACTGTTCTAATTTGAGTGGTCTAAGCCTGGCTCTTCAAGATATTAGTCCGGTACTTGCAGTCAAACTATTATTTTATTACTGACCAACGAATATTATTAAAGACCACTGATGATGAGTATTTGGCAATTCTGTTCTTATTTGACAGGTTTTAAGCCCGACACTTCAAAATCTTAGCCCGGCACTTACGGTACAACAATTATGGTATTACTGACTTAACACACAAGAGATATTATTAAAGACCACTGATGATAATGAGTATTTGGCAATACTTGAAACAGCTGAGTAGTCAACCAAAAATATTCAATTAAATATGAAATTTTTGTTGTTGGTATCCAAAAATGTTGGTAATGTTATATTTAAACATAGTTTATTTCGACATATGTGGCTAGTTGAGTTAGTTGAGCACTTTTACTCTCTATTAACTGCGGGGATTTTTCATAACCCTTCTCTACGCCTTAAGTGGATTTTTGTTTATCACTTCATCAGACTAAACAATAACTGACCTCAGATCTGCATACCTCCCCAAGAAACCTGTCACCATTCTGAGATTCATTAGACTTAGCAATATTGACCTCAGATCTGCATACCTCCCCGAGAAACCTGTAACCATTCTGAGATTCGACACGCGGTGTTGGTACCTTGAAAAGTCTCCTTGAAGATGATCTGCATTTGCTAATGCGGATGTAAACATTCATTGCAACCCTTGTTCGATAAGTAATTTTGAAACAAGTTCAGCTACCACTTGTTTCATGTCCAAAAAATTCGTTAAAATCGCTTTTGGTAAACCAAAAAATATTTGTTTTACATTAGTAATATTTCTAAAGGTAATCTATGAATAAGGAAGCACAATCAGTTAAACTTTTTAAGGACACTCAGACCTCGCGCCATCTTCAATGTCTTCTTAACCTGCTAACCTCAACTATCAATAAATACTATTTTAAAAATTTTATCATAATATTGTTATATTATTATAATCATCAACATCAAAAAGCTTTACAACTTTATGTGAGCTTTAGCTTCCTCATACATCATAATTACTTGTTCAATCTTTACGACGGTTTTTATAACACCGAATAAGTTTTCGCACTGGTTTTATTAGATTTTATTAAGCAAATTTAAATATTTGCATCAGATACAGTCAGATTTAGAGATAAACGAAGGCGAGAAGGTAAGAGCTTTAATTGTGGAGAAGCATTCGACTACAAAATTCTGTGTTAACAACTAGAAAACTAGGCCTAAACTACCACCAGATCAACATTATATATTCAAGTATGAAATCCTGTGTTAACTAGAAAACTATACCTAAACTACAACCAGTTCAACATAATATATTCAACTATGAAATACTGTGTTAACAACTAGAAAAGTAGACCTAAACTACCACCAGATCAACATTATATATTCAACTATGAAATACTGTGTTAACAACTAGAAAACTAGGTCTAAGCCACCACCAAATCAATATTATATATTCAAGTATGAAATCCTGTGTTAACTAGAAAACTATACCTAAACTACAACCAGTTCAACATAATATATTTAACTATGAAATACTGTGTTAACAACTAGAAAAGTAGACCTAAACTACCACCAGATCAACATTATATATTCAACTATGAAATCCTGTGTTAACAACTAGAAAACTATGTCTAAGCCACCACCAATTCAATATAATGTGTAGGTATGGACTGTTGCCAACTTAACAAAATACAACAATCCGAAATCAAATGATATCCAATGAATATCTTTATTTATTTGATTATACCTTCTGATTATAAAGTTAGCTAGACTTTAAAAAATTAATAGTTTTATATATTATCGATTCCTATTAAATTCCATCCAAACACATTTCCGAAAATAAATGCTAAGATCTGAGGTCATCAATTAGTGGAATTTTCGTATAGTTAATTAAATTTATGTACATTAATATCAAGGAAGTTTTTAAATGCTTATCCAGCTATAAAAGGGATTTCCGAAAATTTCATAATAAAACAGTATAAATCTAAATGAACTGCTTCAAATCGCAGCGATAAGAGTGCGAATTTTTTTATTATCTAATGATAAGGAAACCAAAACGCTTTTGTGAATAAAATTAACCAACGAAAGTGGTTGACATTATGGGAACTCATATCTGCGCAAAGAATTGGACATTATCAATTTTAAATCTCGTAAACGTTTTAAAAATTATATTTATACCCAATTACGTAGGTATACATACATGGAGGTATATATATTAAATTAGGTGCGATAATACCGGTTGCGTATCCGTACTTTGAATCAGAGTTTGTATTAGCGGTGGCTATAAAAGCTACTGGCACCATTTAATATTGAACAGTTCGCGACGATTCAACGCGTAACAGGTGTGAGTAACGGATTAACACGAATACGAAAATTAACGAATATGTCGCGTCATATCCTTTGGGGTTTGGCGCTAGCACTTTTAGTGCTAACTAATAGTTCGAGTGCGACGGAGTTAACGGATAACACAGCATTGGGCATTTCTCCTTTGAGAAGTGATTTAGCATTTCAATTTTACAATTTGGGTTCTCAATATCTAACTGGAGCACAGAAAATTATACCAAACGTCAGCGAAAAATGCTCAATCGACATAATAAGAATAGCAGAAGGCGTCAAAAAAATTGAAGAATGGGCTCTTGAATGTAAGCATGCAATTATGTAATTTAATATTATATAAGGATTAACAGGGATAAAAGAAAAATAAATAAACATAAAATCAAATTTAAAAAAATGTAATAATAAAATATTTTATTATTATTAAAAAACAAAATTTTAAAAATGTAATAATTAAATATAAGTTAATTTGAAATAATATAAAATACAAAAATAAAAAGAAAAGCAATATAAGTTAAAGAATATTTAACAATTTCTTTAACAATTTTATTATGTTGTTAATATTTTATTAACAATATTAAATAACAATTTGTGTAATCTCAAACTGGTCACTAAAGCCCTCAGCTAGAATTATATTAAAAAAAAAATAAAGTTACAAAAAAAACACAAAAATAACAAACTGTAATTAAAAACAAAAGATTACCAAATGAATATAAAAATAAATCTAAAAATAAATAAATATAAGTATATAATTAAAATAAGCAAAATAAAAAATTAAAATAAAAAATTAATTAATAAAATAATATAAACTAAAAAACAAGTGCAATAAGTTTGGAAAAATTAAGTTTAGTTATATTGAATTGAATTTAAAAGAAATAAGTGATATAAAATATAATTAATTAGGAAAAAAAATAAAAGAAAAATTATAAAAAATTTTAAATATTAAATAAATAATATATAAAATTAAAATAAATAATATAAAATACACGAAATAAATATGTTACAATTTTTTTGTAAATTAAATGAAATTATATCAAAAGCGTACGAAAATAATTTTTTTAATATTAATAATACCAATAATTCTTTTATAATTAATAAATAGTTTATTAAATTTTAAATTGTATTTATTTTTAAAGTTAAACATAAATTTAGTTTTATTTCGAAAACCAGAAATACTTATTTTTTAAAAGTATTATCACATAATTAAATAACAATTTAAGAGAATAACAATTCAAAAAAAAAATATTTTAGATGATTTTACACTAGATATATATAATTTTTTTGATTAAATGATTGATTAAATGTGGTGTGTTCACTAACAAGTGACCGTTTTGAAAGTAATTAATTGTTTACAAAATAGTAGGATTAAAATTTAAATATTAAATTTTAATTATGTTTATCTTTAAAACTAAATTTTAATTATTAAATTTAATTAAATTAAAATAAATAGTACATAAAAAAAGGACAGAGATACATTTCTCTATTATTTGTATTTACTAACATTTTTTTTTTAATATTAATGTTGAAAATGAATTTAGAGCAAAAATTTTTAATATGGTTTATGATATATTTTATAGTATATATTAAAAATATATTTTAATATTAGCAATTTCAACATTGAGGATATCTTCAGTTTAAAACAGATATTAAATTCAGTTCAATTGTAAACACAAATAAAAATGACAAAATCTTATAAAAATAGTATATAACTATATATTATACATATAACTTATGACTTTCGGTCATTATTTTGATTGATTATAGTCATTAAAAACAAATAAGAAGAAAAAACAAAGAATAAGTTCTTTTAGGAAATGATCTTTAATGTCAAAAAATTTGGACTTTTATATTTATTTTTTAATACAAATAATAAATTATTATTAGCAATATAATTATTAAATTATTCTGCATAATTTAAACTTTAAAGCATTTATTTTTAAAAAAAATAATATATTATTACATATTAATAAAATAATTATTAAATTATTCTCTATAGATTTTACTATTCCTGCATAATTTAAACTCAATCGAATTTTATCAGTTTAAATAAAGTTGTCCTATATTATATATATATATATATATATGTTATATATATATATATTATATATTATATATGTATTATATATTATTATATATGTATTATATTATATATAAATGTACAATTTTCTTTTTATAACCATAGTATAAACGACTATTCAATGCCATTATTATCATATCATAACGTTTTCATTCAGTTATTTTGCTGGCTTATAGGCTTATGAAGAACGATTATCAAAACAACTATAGCTAAATGTGCTAAAAACTGATTAAAAATATTTATACATATTCTTAATCACATTAATACCGTGTGACGTTTAACACGTTTTATTAATTTCTCAACTGAAAAACCCACTATAAATCAAAAAGTCCACAGTTGTAAATCTCTTAACAGTTATCAATATTGAAATTTGGAAAAAAATATATATTATGTATTATACCAAAATCGTCGGACTTTAAACATATTTAATTAAAAAAGTTTTTTTTAATTGATCTCAATACATACATTAATACTCTTTTTTGCTAGTCCCAACTTAAATCTTTATTTTTGTAAAATTTATGACTAACTGCGAAAGTTGACAGTCCTTGTCCTATATGAGTGGTTGACTTGATTGTGACTTAATTGTGATAAGTTCATATTTAAACAATAAATTAATCATAAATCTTTTAATTGTTGAGAGTAAACGTTATATTATTTTTATTGTAAATACATTAGTTATTGTTAACATAGAAAATATTTTTCACTAATCTAATCTTAATTATGAAGCATGAACATATTGAACATAAAATAGAAAAATAACAATATACACTTATATCCATTGATTATTAATTCATTACATTTTGTTTATTTTTTTCATAACAGTTCCTGACTCATGGGGTCGTGCGCCAATGGGTCTTATGTGGGGTCACACTTCCAGTTTTGGTCAATATGAGGAATGCATTGCTGCCACAAGAACATATTACTTATCAGACGATAAAGAAGAGACTGTTGATGGACAATACTGTTTAGCTAAGGTACCAATTCACAAGTTCATGGAGGATATGGTCAAACGTAATGAGACAACTGGTACAATGAAAATTTCTTACAAATACAGCTTACCCAAAATTTTTGAGTTGGGTGTATGCGTACCAAAAACTTGTACTGTAGATGACACAAATGAAATTCTTAAACAAGTCTTACGTGCTTATATTCCTGATAAATACGATATCAACGATAATACAAAAATGATTGAAGAAGGACGTTGCGACTATAAAAAACCAGTTGAACTACGAGGAATAGATATATTTGCAATGTAAGTTTATATATATTTAATCTAAGAAGAACTTCAAAATAATCACATATTATCACATATTTTATTTAGCTGTTTCTTTGCAATCATTATATTTATAATGTTAGTCAGCAGCATCTACGATTATGTACAGACAGAGAAAAAACGTAAGTAATACATGTTCTTAATTTCAATTTAAAAGTTTTAAAATTGTTAAATCTTTATTTTTCTCTAGAACCAAAGAAACCTCTATTTATTGCATTCTCTGTACTAACTAATGCGCCAAAGATTTTCACTGTTAAAAGAGTAAATAATCCAAACGTTATACACTGTCTGAATGGCTTGCGCGTATTCTCAATGATGTGGGTTGTGTTTGGTCACGGTTATATGACATTCATGGAACTCCCTCATATAAATAAAGACAAAATCTACACGGTAAATTATATTAAATTTTATTAAATTGTAAATTGTAATAATTGCATGTTTCATTGCTGTACTCTTTTGTAGTGGTATGAAACTCCCTATTCAATGTTGGTTCAAAATGCCACTCTTTGCGTGGACACATTCTTCTTTATGTCCGGTTTGCTTATGTTATGGGGTGCCTTCCGTGAAATGGAGAGAACGTAAGTTATACTTTTGAAAAATTTATATTATCTACAAGATTATAATCACTTTAAATATATAGTAAGGGAAAATTGGACATAAAAATGATGTACTTCCATCGTTATATACGTTTAACTCCAGTGTTGGCCGTAGTTATACTTTACATCATGTCTTTATACAAATACTCTGGCGCTGGTCCAATGTGGATGAAAATAGGTACACAAGACAAGCGTTGCGAAGATTCCTGGTGGGCTTCACTACTTTACGTACAGAACTATGCATATCCATACCATATTGTAAGTTACACCACGAAAGGTTGCATTTGATTAATATTCTAATTCAAACATTTATTTTCAGTGCGTAAGTCAATCTTGGTATCTTGCTGTTGACACACAGTTGTATGTGCTATCACCTCTCTTCCTTATTCCACTGTGGAAATGGGGTAAAAAAGCTGTAATACCAATCGGAATATTCTGGGTACTCTGTATGGGTTGCACATTTGCTACCTTTATGGTAAATGACTTTACACTCTTCCGAATTAGAGACGATCATGTCGACATGCGACAAGCTAAGACCTACTATCCAACACATACACGTATACCTACATGGCTTATTGGTATGCTCTTTGGGTATTTCTTATATACCAAAAATCGTGGCAAACAAATACCATTAGGCAAGGGTTGGGTATTATTCGGCTGGATCAGTTCATTTATAATTATGCTGGCTTGCTTATGGGGTCCATATTGGCGTATTTTGCCCAGCACACCAGAATCACCAATTATTGAAGGCGCTTTTTATGAACCCTTCAGTCGCACTGCTTGGGCACTTTGCATTGGTTGGATTGTTTGGGCTTGCTACAATGGTCATGGCGGCATTATTAATGATTTCTTATCTTGGGGATTCTTCACAGGCTTCAGTCGTTTGTGTTATTGCATGTATGTCATACACAGAATTGTACAATTAGTAAATGGTGGACGCATTCAACACGACACCCATTTCGGTGATTATGACATGGTAAGTTAAATTTGTTGATGAAATTCAATCAATTTAATTATATTAATAATTAAAATTAAAATTTCTTAATTAAGATATTACAATGAAATGTAAAACTTACTTTACTTTCTGTATTTAGATCTTGAGATGGTGGCATGATTTTGGTATTGCACTAACAGCATCAATATTTGCTACCCTCGCATTCGAAGCTCCAATCCTTGGCATTGAGAAGGCAATTTTTGGACGCGGAGATGTTAAACCAGCACCTAAGAAAATTGAGCCAACCAGCGCAGCTCCTGCAGTCGAAACTCCAGTTACAACTGCCGCGGTGATAGAAACCCCTGTACCAGAGGGACCTGCAAAGGTTTAAACATCTTACTCAATGCAACTCGACTATGATGACTAATTTAAGAAAATAAGTGTATTCATTAAACTTAAGATATTCATTGTTGTAAAAGTGATACATACAATTATTAAGTTAAGATAAAAAAATAAATTTTACGTAGTAAATAAAAAATCCTTATATCATTATTTTAATTATAATATAAAGAAAATGTCCACGTAGTTTCTCTGTGAAAGTAGCAATATATTTTAATACAGCAATTAAAGATAACATACATTATAATGTATATGTGTTCATATTTAAGTTAAAGTTTAGAAAAAGGAAATTTCATTTACATGTGAATTCTTTAATTGAAAAAAATTAATAAATTAGTATGCCTGCTGTTGCATATCGATATTCACAATATTTTTTTTTTTTACATTAACTTGTCTAAATAACTTGTCTGTACTATATTAAAACAATATTTTTATTAATGTGCATCTTAATTATAAGGTATTTCAACTAAGATATGTTCAACTGAAAAAAATTGGCTGTGCCAAAATTCTTTATCACTTCCAACCGCTATTCATAAATGATAATTCGACCGTCACTTCTATATGGGTGTGCAGCGTTCAGCAAGTCCTTAAACACTACTATTTGCCAGCTAGAAATTGCACAAAGTCAGACTCTGAGAAGACTATTAAAGGTACAATGGTACATTAGGACGAATGATATCCTCAGGGATCTCAAGACTAATCCGATCAAAAAATATATAAAGGATAGAGCCCTGAAATTTTTTACGATAACTGACAGGCTTACCAACACCGCGTCATCGAATAGCAGAATGGTTACAGGCTCATCAGGGAGGTATGCAGATTTGAGGTCAGTTATTGCTTAGTCTGATAAAGTGATAAATAACAATCCAGTCAAGGCGCAAAGAGGGGTTTTGAAGAAACCTCGCAGTTAATATAGAGTAAAAGTGCTCAGGTGCGCTGACTCAACTTGTCTCTCTCAACATAATAATTACACTTACTATGTAGAATTTTCCTAAATGGGGTGTACGTGATTCTTTGCTTCAACTAACGAAAAAATAATATAGGACAGTATCGGCAATATATTTCAGGTGCGGAAAAGGCGAATCAGTTAGTTAAGATAGAAGCCGCATTAGAAGATTCTGCCTAAACATTCCAATTTATTTGCAATACAAATACAAGATGGGCGCTTGTATAGGTAAACAAATAGGTATAACTGCAAACATAAAATTATAAGGCACGTCACAAGCAGGTTGTACAACGTAAACACTTACAAGCTACTTATTATCACTATCAAAAACAGACTATAGGTGCTAACAAGGTATCTTACAGTGCATGATCTGCTAACGTTATATGCCCTAAAAACAGGATTAGCGACGGCGGTACTTTCAGAAAATGTGGAATAGCAAACTCAAGGAAACGGTAGAGCATATTTTCTGCCAGTGTTCAACATTCTGGCAAATAATTTGCCATTTATGGCTCACAGGACTAGATGGTGCAATTGAAAAAAGTTACCAAAATATTGTAATATATTTAACATTGTGTTTAATATTTGAGTGTATTGAAAGTGATTTTGCTCTACATAAAAGGTTCAAAATGGAAAGATTAGTGCTTATTAAAAGCATATTCAAATGTCACAAGTAATCATATTAAAATTTTGCTCATTTTGTTGCAGAATCAACTTGAAATCATATCCGATTTCGTCTACCTAAATTACTATATAATTGTATGAGTGACATAATATTAAAAATATGTCATTATCAAAATAAAGTGTACAATACATTTCCAACATTTGTTTGCTTTAAACCAATAGTTGAAATAGTTGTTTCGACAAATATTTTAGTTTTTTATAAAACGTTTTTCAAATCTCTTTAAACTTAAAAAAAAATTTTTAATTCTTGCACAACAAAAAAAAGGCAATACTTTAGATTTATTGCGTCAAAATAAAGTGTACAGGAATAAATTTAATAAATGAAAAGTTAAAAAATCCATACTTTAATATTTTGTTAGTTTGATTCAGTTTATTTTGCTGTCATAACCCTTCATAATATGGAAAGGAATATATAGAAAGGAAATCAGGACTATCAAGAAAAATCTTAGTGTCTACAGTAATGCACGATGGGGTTCAATGACGGTCTGGAAGTATATAGCGACAAGTGGAGTAGATAGATTAGTGTTAATTGACAATACAATGAACAAAATATATTTTAAAATTAAATTTGTCAGCTATTGTCGAAAAATTGGAATCAATTTCAAATTATGAAAATAATTCTTAAATAAATCTTATATATATATACTTACTATATTTACGTATAATTTTGCCAATATTGGCTAATTTAAGTTTAGAAATTAATTTGTTAACATGGAAGAATTAATATAGAAAATACAATCAGCACAAGAATTATGTTATGTTTAATTTTTTTTTTATTTTCACCTTAAACCTAATACTAACTTCCAATTCGCACAAAAAATTGTCATAAAAACCCTATTGAAAAGTTTTAACAAAATCAAAATTTGTATGGAACATTTTGTTTATTAAAAGTTTTTTGTCAATTTTTTGAGTGATATGAATGTTAATAATAGGCTAAAATGCTAAAAATCATTGTGTTATGTTTTAAGCAAAAATATTAAGAAAATAAGAGCTTATTATACATTTGATGAAATAATTATTAGTTCTAAATATATTTGTCTCTATTGTATTTGTTTTTAGTTAACCTAAATTGATGAACATATAAAATAATATTATGCAGTGTAAATAATTTTTATAGTATGGTAATACTAACAGCAATATTGAATGACAACTACTGTCAAAGTCCGCTGACAGCTGTCACTTAATTTTTCTTTTCTTTCCGGTGACTGCTTCGTAGAAGACGCTAAAGTATGTAAAATTTCTTTAAATATCGTTAAATATCTAGTGCATCTAAATAAGTTATAGTGAGATTATATTGAAACGTAAAATCTTTGAAAAAACGTTTTTAAATAATGATTAGTTCAATAGTTTTCAGTTAGTGTTTATGTTAAAATTTTATGAAAAATTTTTCTAACCCAATGGCTATGTCATTTGACTAATCGTTATTATTTTTTTTTGTAGATGTTTATGCCAAAAGCTCATCGTGTTGCTATTTACGAATACCTCTTCAAAGAGGGTGTTATTGTGGCTAAAAAAGATTTCCATGCACCCAAACATCCTGAACTTGAGAGCATACCCAATTTACATGTAATCAAAACAATGCAGTCCCTTCACTCTCGCGGTCTTGTTAAGGAGCAGTTTGCATGGAGACATTACTATTGGTACTTGACAAATGAAGGTATTGAATACTTGCGCAGTTACTTGCATTTGCCCCCAGAAATTGTGCCAGCAACACTGAAACGCCCGGCTAGGTCAGAGACAGTACGTCCACGACCAACAGCCACTGCCCGTGGTACCGGTGATTCTTCAAAGACAGGTGAAGATCGCTCTGCATACAGACGTGCACCAGGTGGTCCCGATAAGAAGAGTGACGTTGGACCAGGTGCTGGTGATGTTGAATTCCGAGGTGGATTTGGTCGCGGCTCACGTCCTCAATAGATATAAAAATGTTAAAATGAACCACATTGAAAAGAGAATCCTATCACTGGATTTAATTTTATAATAAAAAAAACTGAAAATAAGCAAACTGTGAATTTAATTATAAACTATAATAGTGACTTGCAATCTTTATATGGCTTTCTGTGGATGTTACTTAATGTAACAAGTGTAAAGTTTGTTAAATTGTGCTGGGAACATATCATCCCTCTTTCTAAAATTTGATGGAATAAGTAGTGTGGGTGGTTTGATGTTGTCACTTTGCGATAGTTGATTATAAATTTTAAAAATTACCTTTAAAAGCACTTTATATTAAAACATTACACACATACGAATTAAATGTTTTATTTGGAAATTCTATTTTTTGAGTCATTCAGTTTGGATAAAGGATGTACTTATGGGAATATGTGTATCAGAAATTTTTTAAATCATTGACAGATAAATCTAGTAAGGAATTTAGTGTTGTTGAAGCATGTAGGGGGAGGTATGTGTGTATATCTGTAGCACGTACATTAAGATTTTCTCTTAAATGTTTTTATCTTTCAGAGAAAAATTAATTACCTCTTACGTGTTTTTGCAAATGCTCTTTTACTTATTTCGTAGTGTATAGAAAACGGTCATAAAGGAATGTCAAAATGTTTGCCCTTTATTAAAAGAGTTCTGAGGAAATAGATAAAAGTATAACAGAATCGTTTATTTGTAATGTTTTTAGCACGTTGAATGTTTGGAGACGTAATTAACATAAATACCTAAAGAAAAGCGTTTATTTTAAATATGGGACAAACAGAAAGTATACCTGAAACACTGCATATGCAATTGGTACGCCATGCCAAGGTTCTTGCAGAAATCAATTCATTGACATATGAAGACTTTAAAGCTTGTTTGGATAATTTAAATGCACTGTAATAAGCAAATGTGTTAAAAAGTTGTAAAATCATTTTATATATATCTTTTATTACATCCAAGGTCACGCAAGTGCATTGATCAAAGTGGCAAACAGTTGGTTTTTCTGGTAAAGAATGGCACAGACACTTCAATGATTTGGAAAGCAACTGTGAAAATTGCTTGCATAAAAGTGGATCCAAATACTCGTCAAATTGAATGCTATAAATTTCTCAATTTGAAGCAATTCTTGTGTGTATTTAAAACATTTCAAAGCCATCTAGAGAGTTTAGTTTCTAGTGAAAATCATAGAGTAAATAACAATCTAACAACTTTTAAATATATATAACTATCAAAGTTTTTCTAGAGCTCACGACGGGGTTCACAGTCCCCTTTAAATGAATCACCCACAATTGCAACAAGTTTTAACCTTTCTGCATCTGTTTTTATGGATTTAGTAGACAAAAATATTGATGGAAGTACAAATTCTTTAAATAGCCCCACCTCTTCTAGTACTCATGAAAATATTGACGAATGCTCAATATGTTTGGACAGGCAAACTGAAGTGCTACTGCCATGTACGCATACGTTTTGCACACCATGCATAGAACAATGGTAATTAAATAAATAAAATAATATTCACATGTCATATTTATTTCATATCGACAGGAATGTTAAGAATAAAACTTGCCCTATATGCTTAGAAGCTCTCGATAGCACAGATGACACATGGGTTATATCTGATATACCTGGAGTAGAAGAAATAAATGAAGAAATTTGTGCGGAATTTATGAATCTTGCCAAAAATAACTAAGATAAAACAATTTTCCTTAATTTATGACCATATGCAACATTCGAATACAAATTCATTTTATAATATTTATATATTGTGTGTATTTTTAAAATTTAGCTATTTTATGTATTTTAGTTAAACCCTATAAATAAAAGTTTCGCTATTCACATTGCACTTTGTTTTTTGCAATGAGTTTATAAAATAAACAAGTATTTCAGTTGAAAGTGTTTTAAATAGATTAGTAAAAGTATATCTGTAAAGGATTTGGTATAATCCTTTATCACAATTTACAAACCACAGGTTATTATTATTAATATTATTCTTATATTATTATTATTATTATTGCATAAGGTTTATTTAAGTTCTTCTCAAACTTTTGTTGATATAATTTATTAAAATTAAAGTTTAAACTTTAATTAATTACAGAAATAAATATCTATGTAACAGCCTCATCGTAATTCTTTCTGTCTCCGATTATGAAAGGTTTTTAAATATATAGAACTTTAATTAATTACAGAAAGAGATATCTATATAATGGCCTCACAGTAGTTATGTCTTCCATTCTGAAAACTTTTCAAATACACACAACTTTATATTGTATGTGTAATCGTTTTTAAAATGTAACAAATTATAGTTTTGCATGAATATGTCTTTTTTGGTTACTTAAGTACTGATAAATATCTAAAAATTATGCGTATATATGGTAAACTGTTATTTAACATGATAAAGTGCTCCCTAACATATTTACACAAAATTTGCAATATGAGACATTTACATGCTTACTGCAGCAATAGGAAAATTCACAAAAAATTCTTAAATTTAAAAAATATTTAGTGACCACATAATAAGAAATGAATTACGAATAAGTATTGTATAATTTAAATCAGAAGTAAAATGATCATTTGAACATATAAACAAATTTATTTTTATTTCCCTTCCGGTTAAAAAAATACATGTTGGCATTACTGTTCTTTCGCCGGCAAAGGGTTACAAATAATAAAAAATGCATTAAAGAGAAACGTCAAATTATGTTTTCTTAACAACATTCAATAGTAAGATAATAAATTTTTTATGTTTACAACTTTCTGTTACACTTTCAGACAAAATAATTGTAATATATTTTATAAATTTGGGAATACATTGAAACAGAATATGTCACTAGAAGGTTGGTAACTTATTTTGGAACACTTAATCAAAATACTTGAACTTTAATTTTTCACAAAGCATCTACAAGTCAATGTTGGCGAGGCAATACAATGGAAGAAATTTACCGGCATTTGGATGAGTTTAAGTTGGAACACATAGCAGAGGTAAGACCGTCGAATGAACACACTGTGTTGCATCATTATCCAATACGTGCTGCACTAAATGAAACTCCTCGTCCATTATCCGCACACCATAAATGGGATGCTCTACACGTACGACTTCCGTGTTCAATAAAAAGTCAATATCCCGTTGTTACTGCTGATGGAAGTTGCAACATTGAATCTCGTTGGGAAATGATACAACAGGCTTTCTTGCGTCCAATAAGTAATAGTCAAGAACTGCAGGTAGAGTAGTGTGTTTCTTGAATATAATACAAATATTATGATGTCTATTGAATATAGGAAGCCATACTATCTTATAATACACGATATGAGAATCAATGGAATTTTCATTCGTTACACAAACTTTTTGAGGAGAATCTAGATGAAAGCGAATCGTGTGTATTTTTCGAGGACTTATTGCCGCGTATAATACGCTTAGCTTTGCGTTTACCAGAACTAGTGCAAGCCCCAATTCCACTCTTGAAACAAGGACAAACACACTCTTTAACCCTAACGCAAGAACAAATCTCATGTTTGTTAGCAAATGCATTTCTTTGTACCTTTCCACGTAGAAATACACATAAACGTAAATCGGAATATGCCACTTTTCCTGACATTAATTTTAATAGGTTGATATGCTATACTCTGTTATCCGTTATAATAAGTTATTTAACTTCATATTTTTTTCTAGGATATTTCAATCTAAGGGTCAACAAGTTTTGGAAAAGATTAAAGCCATTTGTCATTATTTTAGACGTGTTTGTCCCACAGAACGTGATAATAGTAATGTGCCAACTGGTGTATGTACATTTTCTCGTCGCAGCATACTTGAAAGCAATTTACCTAAATGGTCTGTAAATGAAGCTTCATTAGCCGATACACTTTTTCATATTACATCCGAGGGAACTATAGAAGATCAAGGAATTGGTTTATTACAAGTAGACTTTGCAAATAAATATTTAGGTGGAGGAGTATTAGGAAGTGGATGTGTTCAAGAAGAAATACGTTTCGTAGTTTGTCCCGAATTAATGATATCAATGCTGTTTACTGAATGCTTAAAACCGACAGAAGCATTGGTAATGGTGGGTTGTGAGCGATATAGTAGTTATAATGGTTATGCAAGTACCTTTGAATGGGCTGGTAATTATGAAGACCTTACACCAAGAGATTCTTCTCGACGACGAAAAACCCATATTGTAGCTATAGATGCATTATCATTTATCCAATCAGAAGACCAGTATAAAGAAGAATTAATAATTCGTGAACTTAATAAGGCATATGCCGGATTTTATCATACTTTAGAAACACCAGCTCCAGGTGTAGCAACAGGGAATTGGGGGTGTGGTGCATTTGGTGGCGAAGCTAGACTTAAAGCACTTCTACAGTTAATTGTATGCGTAATAACCAAACGGCCTTTGGTTTATTTTACCTTTAGAGACGCCGAGTTACGCGATGAAGTGTACAACATGCGTACATTTTTAATCGAAAAAAACGTACGTGTTAAAGACTTATTGAATACACTTAAAAAATTTCAGGCACAACGCTTGGAATCTAAAAATTTATACAATTTCATATATAACTACTACCGGCAAATACCAAAGGTATGAAGTAAATTGTGCAATTTAAAAATAACTTTAATATGACTTATTTTAGAATAGATTGCCGCTGATGAAGATGTTATCGAATAGTAAAAATATTGTTACGTCATGTTTTTCAAAAAGTTATGCCGAATCAGTCGGTTATAGTTTCACACAAATTGCTGTAGAAACAACTACTTTAAAAAAAGTTGGTAGCCCAGATTTATTTTCATCATCAGACGAAACGGAAGATGATAGGAGAACAAATACAAAGTATAAAAAATCCTCAAACACAGCAGCCACAAAGGAAAAAACAAATACGAAAAATTTATCAGATATGCTAAATGATAGTGAATCAGATGAAATAATAATGGAAGCTGTGAATAGCTTGCCTAATAATATTTCTAAAGAACAAGCTTTGAACACAAATTCTCCAAATAAAAAATGTAAAGGATCACGTCAACTTACTTTACTTGAGATGCTTGATAAATGCTACACGGTTAAAAATAGTTCTGGCTCACCAGATTCAAAGCGACACTGCAATAGAGAGTCACCATCTTAGATGCAATATATATATATATGATTAAAATTATTATTTTGATGATTTGATTTAAAAAAAGATAAATAAATATTTTTTATTTTTTTAAATAAAAAAAGTTATGAGATATTTAAAGAATAAAGAGTAGTTGGCTTTAGGATCATACAATTTTATAAAAGCTTTGTATGAAGCCTATAGTTTCGTTATACATCCAGTGTTCATTTAAGTTTTATGAAATTAAATATTTGAGCTGTTAAAAAAATAATAATTTGTTATTTTTGACTACTTGTTACTTATTTAGAAATATATAGAATATATGCTGGCTTGCATTAAAAAAATAAATTATTATTTACTTATATATCAATTTTAACAAACTTTTTATTAACAACAAATTGAAGTGTTTGCTTTTCTAATTGAAAATATTTACTTTAAAATATTATTCGAGTAAACAATGTTATTGATATTTTGTACACATAAATAATTTTCAAATGAGTAGTTATTTATGAACCCTGAATGCCAATTTTATTACTTGCCAAATTTATTAAGATAAGAAGTTTAAAAATAAACTTCATGTGATGAAATTGGAAATGGAGTGATGAAAACTCATATTATAATTACCAATGGATGAATGGGATTCACTGAAACAATATTTATTTTACTATTTGATTTATTAAATTTTATTGTAATCAAAACAGATATACGATTTGAAGAGAAAAATAAATTCACGTTTTGATTAGATTTGCACACATAATATGAAATTTTTATATACCACCATTTTTTTATATTAAATTTGATAACAGAGATAATAACATATGTACGTATGTATATAAAAAAATCTGTTCTTTATATGCAAAAAAAACCTATTTTTTGAATTCATTCTGCTTTAAATTTCATGGTTAATTTATTTTATTGACATACACACTTTTAACGAGTATACCAAAATAAGAAAATACTCATTGTTGTTGTTTGTTAAATTTGGGGGCACGTTTACGAAGCCACGTAATAACATTTATCGGCCAAAGAACAAAAAAAACTGTTTAAATATCTACTGATAATTTGCTAAAATATTTGTATTAACTGATGTACTCATATACGTACTAGTACCTGGTATATATATATCATCAGTTTTGTTTACCTTTATAAATTAAAAAATATTTAAATATATACTTATGTTTAATTTTATACAATTCGGAATTTTATTTTATTCTTTAATAACGATTTAAAAAAAATTTGTGTACATTATTAATAATAAAGATTAGCAATATTAAATTCAATGCATGATCATATTTTCTTAATTCTTTTTTATTTATAGAATGAATTTTAACTTTTGTTCTTTATATTTGCTAATATTAGTTTGCTTGATAATAATTTTAAAATAGAAAACTCTAGAATATCTTTTGAAAATATGCTATTTTTTTATTAATATTGACTAATACCCGTCCCTAATTTGTTCTTTATGAAGCCATAGTGCATTACTTCAAGCTTTATTTGCAAAATATATATGCGTAGACTTACCGCTAAACGCATTTTGTTTGTGCAGTCGTAAATCATTTTATAGTGCTTTGTAATGAGTTCAAACACAGTGGTGGCTATAAAAAAGTTGAATACTAAAAAAAAGAACTACAAAAAATTGGCACTTACTGTTTGGTTTAAACAAAATTACTTTACAGTTTCAGTAGACAAAACCGCTGAAATTAAAATTAATATAAAATTTAGGATTTTACTATATGCACACTAAAATAATTATTTATGTTTAAACAATGTAATTATAAGTTACATTGATAAGTCAGATTAATTATGTAGTTTTGTGCTACATATAGACATATTGTCCCTTGCGATACCAGAAGCAGTTAAACACCTATGCAAATATTTTTGTAGTAGGCATTTTTGGAAATTTTAGAAAAAAACTTGAAAGTCTATTTTTTACACAACTTCAAAAAAAGTTGTTAGCTCAAATTTATGTTTTTGATTAGACGACACAGCAAAGGATTCTTTATTCCTTAGACAGAGCCACTAAGATGTTTATTTAACGATCTTTTAAAACTGGTTTTTGGGCTAGACCTTGTTGAGATTCTAACCTATACCCTGCGTACAGTAGTTTTAGTACACAAGTACCATGTTTTTACATTTAGTCAACTTAAGGGAGTCAACGTAATCTAGATGTTAGACAATGCAATGAAATAGTTTAAATGAGTACTTAGGACGTGTGCGAGTTAGGCTAAGTTGATGCTAAACCAAATGGGAAATTTTTTGGGATTTTTTGCACTGCACAGATTTAGAAATTTATCAACACGTATCGACACATCACTACATTACCGGCACAACTTAGAATTTCCCTCATTTAGAACGCAACTTAGCCTAACTCGCACACGACCTTAAGAATAAAAACGTCAGCGTTATAAACGTCTGATTAAGTTGTTGCTGTTTTATTGTTGTTATTGTAATTCGTGATAACCTGCTAGTATTGGCTTTAATCGTCTTTGTAGTTTAGTGACTCTTCAAATGTTTATTTCATGTATCTCATAAAATAGTGACATTAAGTTTTATCAACTAAAAATTTAAAAATTTTTTCAAAATAATTTATTAATTATTGAAAAAAATAATGAATAATTAAATAATTAAGAATAATTAATAACCAAAGCAATCGTTTTTGCCAACACTGTTATCAATGCGGTGCGGTTAAGCTAAGTATGCACTGTTTGCCATTCCATTTATCATTTAATGAATTTATCTATTTTTATTTCTACCCATGTAAGCCAAATATCTACGAATATGCAAAACCATAGAATATTAATATTTTAATAAAAAAAAGTTAAAACTTGATTGTCTGACAACTGTTTTAAAATTATCTTAGAAAAAATTATTGAAAGAATATGTCTGAGAATTTGGGTTTGCAAAGGGATGTACTTCAGTTTTATGATACAAAGCATCATATTTTTTGTTCAATTGAGAAACAAAGGATAAACACTTTTTGAATACAACAAAAATGTAATTCGTATCAATTTATGAAGTAATTAATAAATTTCATTGAAACTAAATAAAAAACAAAGGATATAGTTTTTTTATACGAAGTAATAAAAATGATTGTTTTTGTACGAAAAAAGAATACTTGAATAAAGGCGAAAATAATGAGAACCATTAAAAGTTCATAGCCTCTTTTGTTTGATGTAAACTTTTTTAATGCTGAAATGTAAGCTGAAATACACGAGATTGCGATTTAATGTTGACAAAAATAAATTCACTGAACAAAGAAAACAAAAACTGAAATGCAAGCGTAATTTATGTTTAATTGATAAACAATTCTTTATTAATTTTTATTATAAATGCTACTTTATTTTCATATTAATATAAATGCTTATTCATATATTATTTAGTATAAAAAGTACAAAAACGTATTAAGTTACACAATATTGATACAAATTCAATATAATAATATTCTATTTTCATTAATCATATCGATGATTAACAATTTGCCACAAAATCCTTCACTTTCAAATTATCTTAACATATTGTACATAAATATAATGAAAACACACTTAATATTATAAATGAGACATAAAGTTGTTAAGTACAATTATTATTAATCTTCACTGTTTACAATTAGAAGTATTATTAAATATTAAAACAGTATTTTTTCTTAGAGACGCTTTGAATTGAAATCTAAAAACACTTAATTTGTTCATTAGTTTCGTTGTAGATAACGTTTCATTTAAGGCAAACAACTTTATGTCGGCGTGAGGAAAAAATAAAGAAACTCGTTTATAAATACTTATTAGTAAACCTACTTCTAGATGTGCGAAAAGCAATAAAAAAATCTATATTTATTTGCTTAGAAATAGAAAATGTTGATAATGCGTTTAATTATGATTTCTGCTAATGCATGTTTGGCGTATAAAACACTTTCCACATTATTAGGCCTTATCTTTTTTGGCATTACATACACTGCAATACATATATGAATCTGGTGACGGCGGTGGTGACAAGGAACCGGGGCTCTGTGGACAATTTCCCATTTTAACCGCTGGAGTTATGGGAAAGTGTTGCCAATGTGGACACGGCATTTGTCTAGGAGGATGTATTGGGAATGGCATCTTGTTGTCTTCTTTATATTATTTTTAAAAAACAGCTCTCAATAAGTACAGAAAAGTAACTTAATTTAACAGCTTCTATCTGTATTCACGACACAACACAGTCCAGTTTTACTTCAACTTCTTCGCAGCAACGCGCCAAGTGAACTGAATCGAGTTGGCAGCTCGTGT
Organism: Teleopsis dalmanni; assembly: GCF_002237135.1. Lineage (NCBI taxonomy): Eukaryota > Metazoa > Arthropoda > Insecta > Diptera > Diopsidae > Teleopsis > Teleopsis dalmanni. The sequence continues at coordinate 197,004,575 of NC_051846.1, forward strand.
CTGCATAAATAATGTATTTTGCGTTTTTTATTTTGATAATTTTTATATAGTATATAATTCTTTCATAGTAAACAAATTTCTGAAGGAGTGTTTGTTTTCAAGTTCGCTATAATTTTTTAACTGGCAATATCAGTTTTTCACATATTTGTTTGTTCGTGCACATGCGTATGCATATATTGTCATTATATATTAGCACGCTGTCATTTCTTTCAATTAATTTTTCAACAAAAATGTGACATCTGTTATTTTACATAAATTTCAATAAACATATAATAAGTGATTCTTAGTTATATATGCGACTATGTAGCTCATTTGTCGCTGCAAATTGCCTATTTTGTACTCTTACTTTTTATTTATGTGTTTGGCTTCCTTGTTTCTAGATTGTACGACAGCCATTACAGAAACTTCTTTTTCTTTGTTGTTGTTTTCTTTTGCGTTTTTGTTTTCGTCGTTGTGTTCTTTGTTTGTTGGACCTTGTTTTGCCGGTTATAATGTTATGTGGATGATGTTCATGCAAAGGGGAACAGTTTTTCTAATTTATAAAATGGTTAAAAATATTAGATCACATATGTATGTGCTTATTAAATTTCGTTTTCTTTTTTTCTGTAGTTATGAATATAAAAATTTATTTTTTTAGTACCACAATGCAATGGTGACAACATGTAAATTACAACAAACCCATATTTAATTTCTTTTCAAAGTTGAATTACAAATAAAGTGTTATTATTAGGCTTTAACTCATAAATTTACTTTTGATTAAAGTATATTTTAAATAAATTTAATAAAAAATATGAGATAAGAATTTAAAGAACACAAAGAACACATTTTCATATAAATATTGAAAAATCTTATAGTCACATGAAATTCGCGTGATTATACAAAAAATATACACATATGTACGTACATATAATAATTTTTTTATTAACATTGTGTATATAAAACAATTAAACATACTTACCAATACTTAAGGATTTTTTTGTACTATAGATAAGAAAGAATTAAATAATTTTATATAATAAAAATAAATATTACATTTTTGTTATAAAAATATGTATATAAATATTAAAAGTAAAAGTACTGCATAGATGCACCCCTCGTATGGCTGCTCAAAATAAGATAACAGAATGTAATAGAAAATATATTAAAAAATATAAATATACCTGAGGAACAACACAAATTCTATAGAAGGCAATTATCTAACTATAATGGTAATGTATAATGGTGAATTATCGGAGCCTTGAAAATAACGATTAAAAAGGGCAAGATATACATATGTATGTATTTCAGGGACATATTTCAAGACCAAACACATTTAATCACATAAACTTCGCGTCGAGTCTAGCCAACTTATAAATTATTATAATAAAGATAAAACAGAGTACAAAAATTCCTTTTTATTTTAATTATTGCCAGTATATACAATGGCAGTATATACAAGTATTCCTAAAGTAAATGTAGAAATCACATTTATTTAATAATATTTTTATTTACCAAAACGCTATAATGCACAATAAATGCTACATAAATACTCCAATGATTAAGGATATATGCATATTTATTTTATTTACAATAGCGCTTCGTATGATATAATAAAGGAGATAACTAAAATTTTGTAATTTTATGCATTAAATTTAAATATATTTATATATACGTATATATTCATGGATTATCAAAAGTTGTGTTTTGTTGTTTAAAATTGTTATTATAACATTATTTTACCTTACAATTAGTTCGATATTATCTACATATATTATACATATATATACATATGTATAACGCCTTAGAAGTCTTACGTCTTACTATTCCATTATTGCGGGTTTGAAAAATTAAAATTATTATATCTACTTCTTATTTTTCTTCTGAAGACATTTTCTATGAAACTAATTTACGTACAACGTGATAATCATATGCATATTCCTAGTATTTCAGGGAAATACATTTCATATATTGCTTTATCTTACATTAATCTTACTTCTATTACATGGTCATCGATATAAGTTTTGAACACAAAACTCAACCAGAAATGTATTCAGGAAATTTGTACGTCCTATCTTGACTGTATGCTAAAGCAACTAAGTTTTTATAAATAATTTTAATATATTAGAGAAAAAAATTGTATATGTACTTGGAACTAATTTAACCGATACTTGTCCTTGTACTCTGCGTCTAATTAAAATACAGTCATTTCACATAGACGCAATTTTACAATAAATGCGAAACCCCACGTTTAATCCAAATTACTTTTTGAAGTAACTCTTCAAAAGAAATTCTTCAGTTAGAAATTAGTAGAAAGTATAGTCGTTTCCCTATGATTGTATTGCAATGATAGCAGGCTGCTAATGCTATTGTCACTCGTATTATTGTAAAAATCTACTCTATTTATTTTATCTGCTTATGTTGGAACTCCAATAAGTGTGGTGTTTGGCATTAGAGTGTCGAAGGAGCAAGTTATCTGGACGTAAATCCATTGGATTCAGAAGCTACACTTCTAATAAAAGAGACCCAGTATATAAGTAAAACACCTTACTGCCAACTAAGGAAGTCAACCTCTTTTTGTAATAAAAGCTCCTATAAAAGCTTGTACAGCAATTGCGATTTTGAGATTTAGGTAAGTAGGGCATTCTGTTGACAAATAAATATTTGTCAATATTTCTCATGTAATCTTGAGTTGGTCGGTGATAAAATGTATGAGAACTTCATAATATTTTCTCGTATTGAAAGTAATTACTTCGAAATATATTTTTTGTTAATAATGTATAATCACTGTATAACAATTAAAAGCTCTTTTTATTTTATACTATTACAATCTTTTATTTTTAATTTATTAAAATGTGAGAAATTTAATTTAATATATAAACAAAACTACTTTTTATACATACAATATTTAATGTATATTTATGTATTAATAAATATTTGTTATTTACTTACACTATCAACTATATATTTTAATGTAATTAAAATAATTTATTAATAATAATATATATAAATAATGCAAAACGACATTCAATTATACTAAAAATTATTTATATAGATTTTGTATAAATTTCTGTTGTTGGTTGTATTTGTGTCAGTTTGTGTATGCTATTCTCAGCTCACATATTTGATTCACAATATTAATAACTAATATTAATTTATGTTATTATATAAAAACAAATATCTTTTTGTCTTCCTTATTAAAATATTCTTTTATCCATTAATTTAAAAACAAACGGATTTCGTATCACGCAAGACAAATTCAACTACATTTTTAACTTATAATAAACATTTTATATTAAGTAAAATATTAGACTAAATTAAATATTATAATATTTAATAAGCAGTTATACCAAATAATTTTATATTAAAAATATTTGCATATTCAAATATTCAATGCATAAGTAAACTTACGTTAATATTTTTATATTCACATAAATTGCAATTGTTATGAGAAATTATTTTGAGATTTCATATTTGTTTTAACAAACTTCTTTCGTAAAAAGAAAAAAGTTTACAAATTTATTTAAATCTTATTTTGCTAACTTAGCGATTAAATTTTTTTCAAATATTTCTATATAAATATTTTTTATATGTGTTTGTTATAAAGTAAATTATGTTACATATAAAGTATACTTAATATTTTTATATGTGGACTTTTATAAATTTAGACGAAATGTATTACTTCTCTTCAGTTCAAAATAAAAATATCCATTTAAAAATTAACTAAAGTTAAATAGAATTTGATTTATAATATCATTGGTAAACTATACTATATAGTATTTAAAATAATATAATAAAAGGAAGAAACAAGCACTTAACTACATACCAAGTCTTTCCTATGCAAAGTTCATATGTACATATATTTATATTATCTATATAATATAGAAGAAATTTAAAAAAACCTAGGAAACGGCATTTTTACATAGCATAGTATGTAATGTTTACGTTTGGAAATTCAGATATAGTAAAGAAAGAATATAGTCATATTTCAGTCATGGGAAAGGTGTAATATTATTTTCTAATTATCATTTATTAATTGCTGGCATAAAATTCAATTAAATTAATGTACAGCAAACTGTCGTAAATAATTGATTACCATAGGAAACAATAAATAATACCTTTCTTAGTGCCGCACCTAGTCGATTTGTAAGCAGAATAACATACATATGTCAAAAAACAGAATTAAGTAACTTAATTGGTTTTAGTACATCATCATGTTTAAGTTGTACATAACTCAATATTAATGGATATATAATAAATGAATATTCAAATAAATAAAGTTTCCTATAGATAAGCGTTTCGCTATTCACATATACAACTCATATGTTATAAGTTATATATATAAACAAAAGTGTTGTCTATATTTTAAATTAACAATTTTTATATATTTTGTACGCTTTACTTTTGCTTTACAAGTCTAATGTTATTCTATTTTATATAAAAATTGTGTTAAATTGGATTTATAGATAATGGAACTGAGTCAACGATAAATTAAAGAACAAACTGTGTACATTGGAACAACTAAATTTAGTAAAAAAACTATAGCATAAAAGATAAATAGCATCAGCTGCACATGTGACATATTTTAACGGTGTAAGTGCAGATATTTTTATATATTGTTCTATTTATATATAAATAAATATAAATATATATACATTTACATAATCTTATATAAATTCATATATTTATAAACTTATTTATATAATTGTTGGAAGATATTTTGTAAAAGTTTCACTATTAAATTAAATTAATAAATAATAATAAACTTGCACAACTGTTAGCTATGCGCAATATAATTTGGAATTGTTAGTGTCCACAGAAGATGCGAGTTGTTTGTCCGGTAGCAGCCATTTTACCAAAAAATATAATATTAAATTCCTTTAAGGTGTATTTGATGATACCGTCGTCGTGGGAGCTTGGCGGTAGTATATATTTGCACCTCTTATAGGCAAAGGATGTGCTTCTGTATTGAAAACCCATTCATCCAAAGGTAATAAAGAGTCATCCGAGAACAACAAATATAAATACTGTAAACAAAAAAAAAAAAATTAATTATCTGATATAAAGATAAAAAACAATTGTATTAAATACTTTTAATGTTTCTGCTAAAAAGAAACTTTGTTGTACGTCATCTTTTTGCGGTACTTCCTGATAAACATTTTTTATACCGCAATAGCCATGCGGCGTGCGACATTGCTTCTCTAATGCCTGTACAGCTTCCCAGCCCCAATCACGGTATTTTTGATCATGTGTTAGACGCCAAAGTATAAAGTAACTTTCAAACGTTTCTGGTCGTAATATATAGTATTTCTCTTGTGATTTCAAGGCACGAGCTTCTGCTGAATCACTAAATCTATACAAAAAAAGAGCAAAAATAAGTTTGTGTAAAAACGTGAAAGAAAATAATCTATAATTTAAGATCATATTTACCGAAAGGCTTCAGGCCCTAGTTTTGTAGCAGTTCTTATATAACTTTCATGGCAAGTATTTGTGATACCCTTACCGATATCCATAAATTTGTCAGCATTTTCATTTTGTCGCGTGTTGGCACCAAGAGCGAAAAGACCACCTGGTAATGTTTAAAATAATATATTTAATTAGGTAATCCCTTACGTTTTACAAGTTGTAAAATTAAACATACATGTACATATAAGAAAAACAATAACAGTTTAAAATTAAGTAAATATGTCTTGATAAAGTGGTTTTACTATAGCTATAAAGCATATTTTATGCAAAATTCAAAGATATTTTATTATGCAGATAAAATTATCAAGGTATGAAGCAAATTATTATTTAGGTAAAGAAATTTTTAATTGCATTTTCAATAACCATACTTCTGAAACCAATTTTGGAAAATATTTTTTGAATATTATTTCTAACTATGGAAATAAGCACATATAAATTGCAGATACTAGTAGCAGTCTGTCTTACAAGAAGACGCAGCTAAATCAGCTGCTTGGTGGAAGGTAATCCTAAAATGATTGCAGATTTAATCAAAAAGTTTATAGTGTCATAAAACGCAACTAGCCTTTCCAACCAGGTCTAGAGTGCCTTTTGTTAAGGAGTATTTTTTTTATTTATATTTGTAAGAATACCTATTACAATTTGCTCTTTTTGAACAAGAGTAAACCGAAACTCTTATACATCAAACAGCTTTAAAATGCAAATATCGCAAAATATATGCAATAGTAATATAGTAAACTTTAAAAAATTCATAATTTAATTATAACCTGAAAAACAAGCCAAGTGATCCATTTTATGTTCTAAACGATCGAATTTTAGATCTGATACATAAGTCAATCCATTCGGCGATGTTCGAACCATTTTCTCAATAATAGCTATCATTGCCTCATCAAACATTTCACGAGCTTCCTCATCAGTTTGGCCTGATTGCAACCATGCTTTCAAAAGATATTCATAAAAACTGTCTCCAAGTGCTCCAAGTGACATATGCACTAAAATTTAATTAAAAATTTATATTATTTAGATGAACATACTAATACATATGCTATATATATTTTATACTTACATTGGCCCCATTTGCCCGTTTTTGGATTTAAAAAGTTCGGATATAAACCTTTAGGTTTCTCAATTTCTTTAAGTACTTGTCGTATAGCTTGTACTCGTTCACGATATAATGGATTTCCAGTAATATCGCTTAAATATGCGAATTCTAAATGTAGAGTACCAAATTCAGATAAAATAGAACTGCCACCGGAAGCCCAACCATAATTTTTACTCATGCCTGTTTTAGTATTTACCAAAGCGTATGGTATACCAGTTGGCGTTTGGAAAGCTGGCAGTAATTTATCAGCAATATGTTGTGCTTTCTCTTTATACAAATTATCACCGGTAAAGGAATAGAGCGTTAATAGTCCACCCACAAAGCGTATGTTAGTCTCAAATACTGACAGATCAGCGCTAATGTTATCAAGTGAAAATTTTCTTTCAATCCAATCACGTCCTTCTTTATATTCATTATCCAAACCCATTAAATATAGTGTGTCTAGACCATCTACAATGGTTGCGCCAAGATCATATGCACCGAATATACTTCCGGAATGAGGGCGTTGACTTAGTGGTTTTAGTTCATTTTTACCCCAAGCATAAAGTTTATAGTTTTGCCACGCATGCACCATCATCTAGAAAAGAATAATTATAAAAATTATTATATTTTCTTTTAAAATAATAAAGAAATCAAAATAGTGGAATTAATATTTCTAATTGTAGATTTGTCTTAGACCGTAACATTGAAATGTTACCATATTTATTGAGTTTTTCTTATTAAACTAAAAAAACATATCAGAATAGCATATATCTTCTACTTAGCATTGATAAACTATTCCGAATATATAAGGATTACCAAATTATGGATACGTGCATGACAAGTTTGGACTACCTACAAATATGTTTAACGTTTACTTTTAAAATAAATATGTTTCATGTATAGTTTGCAATAGATATTGATATAAAGATTCATTTACTTGGGTTGATCAGAAATTTATAAGTTTTTCATGATATCGGTTACCACAAAAATTTTGATGAATCTGTTTTTTTTTTTATTTTACTTATATTAAGTTGACTTCTTATTTAGAGAATGGCTTGTGTCGGGAGTTTCCTTATGAAAAGAGGGTTTAATCATTTATATATTAACGATATTAATGAAATAGAAAACGAAATATTGAAATTGACAAATTTCAATTATATGGACTTTTTAATCACTACAGCGCCTTTCAGACGAAAGTTGTTGCTATTTGGAAAGTTATACCTTGCCTTAAAAATAATATATTAAATAGGTATATATTTATAATATTAGATACTCGAAATCCTTGGGTTTTGTCCAATTAAAGTCTAAGCTTTCAAATAAAATGGCGAGACGTTATAATATTTATCTTTTTTAAGTTACCTGTCATAGAAATATCTTAGGCAATTTCGAGACGAATAAGCTGGCCTGGGCAACATATCTGAACAATTGCTAACATCACACAAACCCGAAATTTAATTATATAGACAATTTAATATAAGATTGGAAGATTAAATGATATGCAGACATTTGTAAGCAATTTGGCCTATTCTAAATAATATGAAACTGGAAGATAAACGGTAAAGTTCCCTGTCTTATAGTACTTATGCTGAAAGATCTGGCACTTCTGAAATATCCTGAAAACAGTTGTTTTAAGTTTTTATATTTAATAGTTGATGTAAAGATTCAAAAATATGCAGATATTTGAAGTTGGTCCTTCTTAAATAAGAAAAATTTGAGTTGCCTTGTAGAGATATTAGTCTTTTAGTATGTATGAAAATCAGACACTGTCGGTTAAGAGAAAAACCTGGGTTATTGAATATTTTCCTGATTATCACCGCAGCTGTAAGTTGTACGGAGAAGGTATTTCACAGCTACTTTGTCACTGTCAAGCACGTGCAAAAAGTAGTATAAATAAGTAAGGAATTTATTATCTGCATAACATCTTAGGTAACTACAGGACTTTCTCCTTAAGAGCATCTTAAGTTTAATTGAGTGGTGTAGATGGCTTTGAAACTATCGAATTTTATATGATAACATAATATGTTGATAAATAACAAAATCTTTGGGATTGCCGTTATAACGTAACTTAACGTAACCTAAACTGAGTAAAAAAGTAAAGTTTATGCGAATAAATGCTCGATTCTTATAGTTATAAAATTTTATAAAATTTCATAAAACATTTGATAACTGCATTATTTTAATACATTTTTTTTAAAAGATAAGTCTACTTATGACTCTCTCATATATAATCTATGTTTATTTAGCAAATAGTAGCAAACACTTGATTGATATTTGCAATTGGCATTTATTATTTCGTTTCATTAAAAAACATCACTTATACGCACTGAAGCACCAACCAACATCATTTATTTTCGAATTGCATTGCTCAATTTAAATACTCAAATCTACTCATTTTTAAATGTATTTAAAATTTAAATATTAAAATATTAAGATTTATATAAATCAATGAACTCAATTCATAAATTTTTTATGATTTTAATTGCAGACAAAATTTATGAATGAACAACTTTGAGGTTTGATTTTTGTATCTTATAAATTGCAATCGGAATTTTAATTAAAAAATTTAATTGCGTCGAAAAGAAAAACACTGAAAATAATAATGAAATTATACTGAAGCTTTTGTATAAGTTTTTTATAATTTATATTCAAACTCTGACTGCAAATTAAAAAATAAAAAATGGAAAACATTGTCTGCAAAAATTATTGAATCATTGAATGAGTGGAACGAGAAGGCAAAAGGCATGGGTGTTCAAATCAATTTAAATAAAAATTAATTGCTCTTAAACGATAAAAGTTATTTTATACTTTTCGTCATTTCGATACATTAATAATTAATTAGGAAGAAGTTACTTAAGCATATAAGAATCAAATTTCAATAACAATATACAATGTTATTTATATGAAATTAGTTTTTATCTTTAGTTTTAATTAATAGTAATCAAATAATTATTATAAACTAGTTGGTTTTCATTACCATATTTAGTTATTAATGAAAGGTATTTTTTAGGATATACAAAAAAGTTGAGATTTGCAGAAAATCTGTTAAGGAAAGCATCAATTTAATCAAGGATTAGCTAGATTTACAAAATAGCAATTTTTGGTATAAAAAAAAATATATACATTACTTAAATATGATTCATTTATGTTAAGTGATTTGTTTTCTATAAGAATTAATTTATCATTTCAACTTTTCATAGAACTTTTCAAAGTTCATAGAACATCGTTAACTTAAACTAACGACTTAGTTTTGGAATAATAGATTTGTATTTCAATATTACAATGTGTATCTACAAAGTTCTTAAATTGCAATAAGTAGTGAACTATTACGATAAAAGTGGTGCTGAAGAAGATGTTTCGGCTCGACTGATCAGCTTTATAAGCTTCAACTATTTAAATTGAACGTCAAATCAACGTTGTATTACGAACACCAAATGTGGAAAAACTCGGCTCCTATTCAAACAAACAAATGCTTAAGAGGAATACTAAAAATATGGTGACCGGATTGCATATTCAATACTGATCTTTGGGAACGCACAGAACAAATGCAAGCTGTTACTGAAATCAAAAGAAGAAAATGGAAGTGGATTGGCCACACGCCCTGCGCTGGAATGACGAAAAACCGTGGACCTGAAACCAAATTACAAGAGAAGCAGGCAACAGAATAAGATTTAGAGGAATTGTTGACGCCTTATGCTCTACTAGGAGAGTAGAACAGCAGTAAGTTAATAAATGAGTAGTGAATTATAATATGCTGACGATGAAGTCAGAAACTTAAGTTAGCTTCCTATCAAATATATCTTATAAACAGTGTAAAGAACGACTTATGCAAAAATTTTTGGTAACAACTTTCTGCAAAGAAGTGTGAGTCAATTTAATCACTGTAAAATGGGCTCTACACGTTATCCAAATTGCATATCACGCTTCAATAACAACATCTTCTTTCGACTTAGAATTAGACGCTCACAATTAATTCATCCAATTCTGAGGGCTGGTTTAGAATCCCCAATTTTTTGCATATCTTTAGCGCAAATCAGAGATTTTTGTTTTCAATTATCAGTAGTATATATTTTTCTAACTTATGAAACACTATTTTCGAGTCATGCAATATACATCTTTTTTACTTAACATTGATCAGGTAGCCTGTACAAAAATGCATTAATAAAATTTGGTCAATAAAACCATAAATTCTTAATTTTATCTATTATTCTTTTTTACCTATTATAAATGCATTCATAACTTAATCGAATGCATTTAATCCATAGCTAAACCATCATAATAAAATATTATAATCGATAACCAATTCTAAATATTGTAAACTATTATAGACTTGAAAAAAAAATATAATTTATATAATGTGTTAAATCTGAATATTGTTCTGAATATTATCTTTATTATTTTAATGAAATGAAAACTTAAAATGAACTTCGTTCACTTTAATACTATAATTAATTTTGAATTTTAATAAATAGTGATGTTTTGATTGTTCAAAACAACACAATAATGTGAGATTTTAGTCACGAATTGTTTACAAAAATAATTATAATTATTAGATATAACTTTAATATGAATAATTTAGATAAAAATTGCAGTTGGATAAGATGTAAAGATGCTTGCTATTTGGATATATTTTTAAAAGAGCATATTACATTGTTTGGTAGGAACTATAAAACTTAATGGTTGATTGGTTGATTTTTATGAGTAGACCTTATACTCCTATTTAAGCATCACATAAGTCCTTTTAAGTTCGCTATAAAGTTTTTAAAAGCAAACTAGTCAATAAAGTAAATTAAGATTTTAATATCTAAATACATTTTTTGAATGTCAGTAACGCTCGTAAGTTTATAGAACAGTTTTAAGATTTTTATATGCGTTAAAACAATTTCTGCTTTTAATAGCATATATACTATTATTATTGTTAGGGGATGCGGCACTGCGAACATCAGGTCTATTGTCCTCCTTATGGGTTTAGAGTAGGACTCCTCAGCTACTTTACAGAGTTTTATTGCCACTTTCGTAAGAATATACATTTCCAGGAGCCTATTCCGTATGTGCGTTAACGCAGGACATTCTAACAACACATGTGTGGCCGACATTTTATTCTCTTTACCGAATCTACAGTTTACATCCGTAAGTATACCCAGTCTTCTATGCTTATACTGCTAAAGTTTTATTGAAAATTTGAAATATTACTAGAAATATTGCAGTTTCTGTATATTCAATATTGAACTTCAATATTGAAGTGTAAATTTAAAACCTCTTTATAGTGCAAATATCAATTTCTGATTCAGGAAACACTAAATAATATTTAATAAATAATAATGAAAGGACTCCCTATGTTAAACATTTTTTACGTAATATATCGAAGCGACGACTTCGAAGCCCTTAAAATATTATTTTAGCCCGACTTCGGTTACAAGTGTGATTCTTTGCTTAAGAGCCCATGAAACTAATTGGTGCTTTAGAATTAAATACCGTGAATTACAGTCAAATACCAAATACCAAAAAAAAAAAGCAATAACCAATAAAATTCTTACTTTTAAGCTTTAAAATGTTTTTTTTTTATAATTTTTAAAATAGCTGCTAACCATTATCGTACAAGTTGCCAAATATTTTCTTTTATTTTGTGTTATTTACAAAAATTTATCAAGCGTTTTAAGTGGTTATCAGTGTTTGTTTTTGTTGCCTGTGGTATTGAGAAGAATTTTACTTGAAAAATATTTGAATTTAATGTCGAAAGAAAATGAAAATATTAAATAAAGTGAACTTGAATGTAAGTAGGCTATGGCCAAAAAACAAGCGGGCGTTTCAATAGCAATTTAAGCAGTGCAATAGAATAAAAACAATTTTATGTTGTCTCGACGAAAGCGTGTGCATCGCAAGTATCGAATGTCAAATGATATTGACAATGGTCATGAGTGACGCTTTTCCACTTTTCCACATTTCCACTTTTCAGCTCTTCAACTTTTCAACATTTTCACATGCTGACAATTTGTACATTTCGCCAATTTTAACATGTGCGCGCAGAAAGTGGGTTAAAGTCACAGCACTTTACAAGATTATCCCATCGGACAAATGTTGACCCACAGCCAATGGCAACTGCAACAAAGCCGAAGGCGATGTTTATGCGTGCCTCTGTGTTGTATGTATATATATGCATATATCTTTGAATTGTATTTATTTTGCAATAATACTATAGCATGTAACATTGGATTTGTTAACAAGGACATATGTGTAACTTGTGCTGCAATTGTAAAAGAAAGCAAGTAACAGACCAAATCAAAAGTTATTTTCTGTACCCGTTAAAAAATACATCAGTACATATAATTGGAATCGGCAAATTGCTTAGATTGGAAAAGCAATTTAAGTTGAACATACAAGTTGTATAATTCCAGAAGAAAACTAACGAAGTACTAAAGCTATAAATCAGATATAATAGACTTCAAAACACAAAATAATAATAAATAAATATAAAAAAGACAGAAAATCTTGGCAGAAGTACAATTATAACTTCTTTATTCTGTTTTGAGTAGTATTTAAATTATTTATTACCGGAAATCTTAATAGAAATTGATATACTCATACCCAAACAATGATCAAAAGCGCAGTTTCCAAGTGGCTATCATACAGATAAGTGTTATATAATAAACAACTACTTTTCACATAAGCTATAAAAATGTTCAAATGAGAAAATGTGAAGAGGTTTTCAGTTAAAATTCTTAACTTAATTTGCATATATTACATATATGTCACAAAGAATTTAAAAATTTAAAAATACTTGAATATGAAAAAACTGAAATACTGTTTGACCATACTATTTGCATATATATTTTTTATAGTGTTTTTTATGCCAACAAAGAATAATGCATCTCTGGGAACATTAAAATTACCTTGTAAATCCGTTGAGACATATTCACATTATACACTTAACCCATTTACTTAAATAAATCACAATGTAAGTCACGTCCTATCAGCAGTGAGAAACGAATGTTTTAATGCAGAGAAAAAAACTGCAGTGCAAATAAAAAAATTGAGGAAATACGACTTTATTTTTGTATGCAAGAGTTACTCTTTTCTGTCTTTGTATACTTTAAAGTTAGCTACTTTAGCGCCTAAATGCAGACTACAAATTTTGTATGCAACCGGATTGTATGAAAAATAAACCAAATTTAACAAATGTCGTACTTTATGCAATACATAAAAGAGAAAAAAACTGAACCTGTGTACACACAGGAATTGAAATAGATTTGTGCCATAGCAATACACCTGGTATACACTGCAGTAGAATGACAATACACCCAACAAAATAAAAATAAAACAAAACAAAAAGTTACTGGCAATAGAAACACGTACTAAAATGTCCTAGCGAATTTTGAAAAGCCTAAATTTTGACTGCAAATAATATAGGCGCACACATATATATACGTAAAGGTATATATATGACAACAAGGAAGTAAATTGGATCGATCAATTGCATTCTAAAGTAATACAAATATTTGTGTACGATATGTACTCGCATGTTTATACTGCACAATGTGCTTAACATGCTTAAATGGCAGAGAATTTCATCAACTGTTTTCATTGCTGGCCTCTTTGTTGTTCCATTATAATGCAGAATATAATGTAAACACGTGTTTTCATTTCATTAAATTGCGTAGAATTTGGAAATATGTGGAGTACGTGCCTACCAACATTTGAAAATAATGTTACTTTGCCCAATATACTCACTTTCACACGCTGCCTTACAATTTAATTAAAATGCTTGAAGATACTATTTAATTCTTATGCTTAATAAAAATTCACTTGATTTAATTGCATTCATTTAAAGGAATTTGGCAGACTTGAAGGCTTCATTTAGTAATTTAAACATTTATTATAAATAATTGTACTTGTAAGCATTGACTTTGCTAAAATTTCAATACTCGGCATTACCGAAGTGTAAATATCCCTTACATATATAACTTTTTTTCGACGTAAATATGTCAATACCAATATATTTCTATAAATATAAATTCATATGGGTTAATTCTTTTGAATAGATGCTATATACTCCTCCAATACCACCCTTATGTCAACTTAATCTATAACGTATATTCAATATCAACCATGATAAAAGGTGACTAAGTGAATATATTTGAAGACTTTTCAAGGTACCATGGTACATTAGGGCAATTATCATCTCAGAATCTCAGAATGGTTACAGGCTCCTCGGGGAGGTATGCAGATCTGAGGTCAATTATTGTTTTATGCAATAATTCTTGTAATTACAGAATAAACCGAAAAATACAAGTAATCGAAGAAAATGTATCTGTATAAGAAATTAAATTGGTAAAATCTTATATAGAAGCACTGTTTTTCTGTATATTTTTATAACTAGAAAGCTATAATATATTGAAAACAACCTGTATATGGAAAATATTAGACTACATATTACATTTGCCATTTTCAATGCATTAACATAGAAATACTTTGATAAACTCAATAAACCCTTTATTTACAATAGTGTGGAGTGAATTTAATTATAAATTTTATTTTATTTTAATTAATTGTCTCTAGTTTTCATACCATTATAAGTGTTCATTATAAGTGTTCAATAAAATTCATTACCATTTTAAATGAAGTCAAAACAACCCAACAAATGTTCAAACAAAGAACGCCATAAGGAGTAGCGCCCATTTAAGTGCTAATGAAAGTATGCTTTACATTAAATGTTATGTATTTTTGATGAAGTATGTATGTTTATGTGTGTGAGTGTGTGTGTGTTCTCATTTCTGTTTAATTTCAGGCTAATTATAAAAGCATACCGCTGGCACTTACGCCACTGTTGTCAAATACAAAAACAATTTATTTTTATTAATGTTCGAAATATTGAGTGACAATAAAATTAATTTTATGAGCAAAGTGTGCATTGTGGAGTGGAGGGCATTGACTTTGCAAAACTTTAATAAAAAAACGAGTACTTGTCAACTATTAACTAAAGAGCATAAAAAGTTTAGTATTAAATATGCATAGCATATAGTTTTTATGCGCTTTCCAGATACGAATTGAGATCACGTACTTAGTCGTAAACTTAATGGTCATGTAAGCAATTTTGTGTAATAAATTGAATGCTCTTAATATTTGTTTTTTATGAGTATAAAAAACAAAAAACTATATTACCTAAACCATTTTTGCTTTGAGTAAAAACTAAAAAAGAAAAAAGCAATTAATTTGACTTTCATATATTTTTATGTACTCGTTGACTATTTTTAGAGTGGGAACACTTGTTAGTTATTCATTTGGTTTTAAAGAAATTAAGAAATATTTATAAAAAATAGAGGAAAGTTTGAAATAACTTTATGAAAATGGCGATAAAATCACATGTTTATAATGTTTTATTTATTTTACTATGAATTATATAGTGTAATAGATAATTATTTTATATATGTAAAAATAACTCGACTGTAGAATTGAAAATTCATATATATTGAAGTCGAAATTGAACCAGAAGTTCTTGATATATTTATACATTTATATATTTATATAACACAATTTTGTTATTTTTTCTTTTAGAATAAAAACATATATATAATTATAAACAAAAAGTTTTCAAATAATCATGAGAAATAAATAGATTTGTTAAATTTACAATAAATAGTACACAATGTAATTACAACATATTTCTAATTTCTTTTTTTGCCCCTATAAATATGCAACTAATATGTTTATTAAATATTTCAATTTTGTATAATTGGAATGAAAACAATGATATCTCTTACTGGTTCACAAAAAAAACTACATAATTTTATCAGCGAAGGGGAGACATATACCAATATTAACTATTACACAAAAAACTATTATTTTTGTAATTACCTCAGATAGAAAAAAAGGCTTGAAACAAATAAATACAATAAATATATTTTTGAAGCATATTTTGGACGTTAGTTTACTCGTCCATTCCACAATTTCAAAGACGAAATCTAAAGGGCACTTTAATCTTTACATTATTCACAACAACTACAATTATAACAACAACAAAAATGGTGTTCAATTTAAATTATGGCAAATTTAAAATAATTGCCAGAGAAGGAGTGATATATTTTTGTTTTTATAAAGGAGTATAACTTAACTAGTATATTAAGTATCTAAGATATAACTTAAAGTATATATAATATTTAAGTTATATTCGCTATTTCTATACTTTTTTAATACATCCTGAAAAAGTTAATATGTATATGTAGTCTATGTAAAAGGCTTTAAAAACTAATTATATATAATGCATTTTTAATAAAATATATTTTAATAACAAGAAGCAACAAAAATGTCACTAACAAATGAATAGTTCATTCTATAATTTATTTATATTTCTTTATTTTGTTTTAGTATTTGTTAAATGATTCAATTAACATAAAATATTTTATATTAAAATACTTTCACAACATAAAAGTTTCCACAATTTCATTGAAATTTAAACTAAAAGTAAAACAAGTAAGAAGTTATGTACGAATGCAGTGTAGATCATGGCATCTGCTCAGCATTTGAATGGAATTAAGCGCAAAATACCAAAATCAAAAAGTGAAATGGCATCGCCAATGTACGGAAGGCATGTTGAAAGCCAATGGGTATGCAATTGAAATTAAGTTTGAATTTACCAATAGAAGAAAGACAACAATAAAACAATGCCTTAACACCAAAAACACAAATACATGCAAAGCACGAACTGCCATAAACACGTTCATAAAAAATGGTGGCAACACTGGTTAGTGCAATAAAAGCTTTTATTGTTATCGTTGACTTTGTACACAGCTTAAAGGACTGCTACTCAATTGTTTTCTTCGGAAAATGTTGGAAATTTTATGAAATGGAAACAACACCACGTCGACTGTGTCGATATTTCACACTTGGAAACCAATAATGAAGCATAAATTAAAAAAAATTTCCAACAAAACTT
This sequence comes from Teleopsis dalmanni, assembly GCF_002237135.1. Classification (NCBI taxonomy): domain Eukaryota; kingdom Metazoa; phylum Arthropoda; class Insecta; order Diptera; family Diopsidae; genus Teleopsis; species Teleopsis dalmanni. The sequence continues at coordinate 197,022,025 of NC_051846.1, forward strand.
GTGGTCAAATTTTTAAATAAAACTTAAGTCAGGTAAAGTAGTGGTTTTTTGTGAAATTAATTTTGATCCCTATAGGTAATGGACATAGAATAGGAGAGTTGGACGTTATTAAATTTGTTAGTTTTTTAATTGTAAATATAAATATTGAAATATAAATGAGATATATATGTATGTACGAGTATATAGTTAACGATAGTATAATTTTTGAAAAAATTGTTATACATCTATATTCATTTAATATTAAATAAATATGATATGAAAACTTTCTGATGGCAGCCCAAAAAGGACCATTATATGTGTTTTATGCTTATTATAACACTAGAAGAGAGTTTAGTTTCAATCATAATCCATAAAAGTTCTATATCAATTTTCAACTGTCAGCTTTATTTCATTTCTGCAAATTTTTTTAAGCAGATATATATAGACTTCTTTATATGTCTGTGACATAATAAACATTCAAATGTTTTCTCTGCACTGTCATGAAATTTCTACAGAATTCCATGCTCAGGGACATTAAATTTAGTCGCGTATATATCTATCGAACAATGACCATTTATAACATTTGATAATGTTTCTTGTTATGTGTTAAAGAGCTTCTGTTCAATTTCTTGTTTTAGGCAAATTTGGCTTGGAGCTTTGCAGATTATTTTGACTGTCTATTGGTTTCAGTGAGTTTTTTTTTTATAAAACGTTTATATCAGAATTTCTAACTCTGTAAATGTTTTTAATTCTATAAAGGATTTCTAACTCTATAAGAATTTCTAATTCTATAAGGATTTCTAGCTCTATATAACAATAGTTGCTTATTATACGATTTTTTGTAATAGTGAGATCTGAAATCTCTATCAGATGACTATTATCTATTTCATATATGACATAAAGTTGAGTAGGATAACGAAACTATTCTTGGCATTTTCTATATAAATGCAGCTACCCAAGCTACCTCTATACAATAAGATATAACATCTTACTATTTAAGCGGAACAACTGTAAACCATTTCACTAAGCAAAAATACTATAAAGTTTTCAATAAAATATAAATAAAAAAAAAAACAAATAATTTCTATGATGGTTCACTTAAATGAAAGAAAAATATTTTAAAAATACCAATATTGTTTAATATGAATATTTATATCCATACTATGAAAAAAATTCTATTGCACGTCATCCTTTGCATATCAAAATGTCACTTATACATATTTTAGATATTTTTATTTTGCACTTTATGGCAATGTCAGATATGAGAAAATAATACTACTAAAATATATAAAAGTGGCAATGAAACAATAAAGTTTTTGTGAAGAAAATAAAAATGAAATGCAAATTTCAGAAGTTTTATTCAAAAAAATAAAATACAATTTCTAATAATTGTTTCCATTCAAATATAATTTAATTACACTTTAAACAATAAATCAACTATCATCGTCTTTATAATTATCAAATTATAACTGCCTTTATATCTAACAAGTGAACATTTAGAAAATTCTCACTACATTATCTAAAAAAAAAATAAAAGTTACTTTAATTTATTAGCAATTTTTTATTGTAGGTTTTACAAAATTATATTGTTTATTTAATTACACTAATCTATATAATCTTATACAGTTTATTATAGTTACTACTGTATATATTAGTTACTTTAAAAAAGCAATTAAATTGTTTAAAACGCAAATTCAATTAATTAAGTATATTTAAGGAATAATACACTAACAAATACTGAATTGCATGCAAATAAAATGATAATTACACAAATTCAAAAAATTCTCAATAATCAAAATTGTTTTCATAATAAATATTGTAGTAGAAAAATAACCTTTGGGAATTTTTATTTTATATAAAAATCAGTCAAAATCATATGAAGTTTATTTTAGATAGATTTTAAAGTTATACATCATGAAAGCAAAATACAAATAAATAAACAAATAACACCTTTAGACGTATGTGCCAATTATAGTTGTTGAAGTTTGGATAGCAATTCATCAAAATAGATTGTTGACAGTTGTAAAAAAGGTTAATTATTTTGACAAAATTAATTTGATATGTAATGATTTAATTGAATATTTCACAAATAATTGATAATGTGTGTAATATATTTTATAACAAAAACGAAGCTGACATAAAAAACGCAATTAACGCAATAGATTATAATAATCTTTCGATCATTCGAATCAATTAAACAAATAATTTTCTAAATACACTGTTGCCATAAAATTTTCTTCTGATTAAACCAACTTTCCATTTTTATACAATTCATCAAATACAGACAAACCAAAGTTTTTATTTTAAAGAATATATTTATATACCTCAATTTATACATTAGAACATCTTTCAACTATAATAGTTGCAAGAGAAAAAACCTATTCAATTTCATACAGAATTTTTTCTAGCACTGATATTGGGAGTGAAGTCTATTCTTCAAACAACTTACAAAATTTATTATTGCTTTATGGATTGAATATAGTATAATGCAGTCGATTATTATGCAGATGAAATTACTGACATAAAAAGTTGTCAAGTACCATGTTTGCCATCCATTACACCATTCTCTATTGAATACATATATATTAATAAATATATCTTCAAATTGAAAATATTGTTTAACTTTTATTTATTTATTATAATTATTTCGAGAAAAATAAATGCTTGAAATTAAATTTTTAATAAATTTAAACAATTTTTCTTTAATCCATTCAAAACGTTTTAACTATTTCAATTTCCATAAAAGTGTTTTCTTTTATACCAATAAAATGTTTGCAATACACATTTTAAGGACTTCTTCTTCTTTATGAAAAAATTTTACTACGTCGTATTGTGTAAAGATACTACCTAATTCAAAAGGAAAAAAAATGAATAGTCAACAAGTTACAGACACACCTTCGTCATCTTATAAATACTTTGGCACTATTAGTTATCATTCTTCTACTTGTACATCCATTTTCTGTAAACTAAAGAATTTTAAATAAATTGCCGTCGATTTGTTACAATAACAATGTGACAGACAGACAAACAACCTACAAAGTAACGACAAATAGCAGGAAACGGAAGTACTTTTGTCATTCATTTATATTGGCGCCATTTCCTTAGGAGAGTTTAATAATGCTTTCATATTTTTTTATTATATATACTGTATACTATATGTATACAAATAAATATGTGAACCAATTTTATATGTATAGATATATATGTGCATTCATATATGTGATTACAAATGTTATTGTATTGACTTTTCTTTTAAGACAAAGCAGTATAAATATTTATACACACTTGTATAGAAATATTTTGAAACAATAACATTTGTGTTGAAAGATAACGCAGGATGGGTTGAATGAAACGAGTAAGATTGAAATTAGAGCAACATAAAACTATTATTATGTGTCAATAATAATATCATAATTAATTTATTTTTATTACTGTTACTCAACTATTATTAATTGTTGAACTCTTAAAAGTATAGAAGTTATTAGTTATTAAACGCATATTAGTTATATATATAGAATCCCAGCATAATAATTTTTATCTTCAAAAAAAGGACCCAAGGATATGTCTAAAAATTATAGAGGAAGGACTTTTTTAAGCGCGACATTTAAAAGATATACAAAAATACTAACCATTAATATCGCGAAAAATGAAATTTCTGAATATCTATAAAGATTTATGCATAATAATTCTAGTTGATACATCAGAAGTCGCGGCACATATACACAGTGTATTAGCGGTGTATTAGAAGGTTTTAACAACTATAACAGGCAACATTTGTATTTATAAAACATGTGTAAGAACTTTACCAATGTATTAGTTACTTAAGGCAGATAAGTCAGAAATTAATGGAATTAATATGTACGAAGAATGGAAAAGTTACAATTTGACAAAATGAACAAAAGAAGGAAAAATTATTTGACAAAATCGCTCTATCTTCAGTTAACCAATAGTCGCCAGAGGTTCAAGACGATCTTCAAATATATATCAAATGAATATCTAATATTCATTACAATTCCAGTGAAAATAAAAATATTAATATAATATTAATATGGTATGTATATATAAATTTATACAATGTCTTTTTAGATTTTGATTTAGAATTATTGTTATAATAACATAATGCACAAACGATCAACTATCGTCAAAGTGCTCCACTCCGTTGGGATAACATTGAGAGAACATTGATAACTTTCGAATTTCTAACTGCTTAATATTTTTTACAATTATGAAAATTTTTATTTTAGCCGCTAGTTTAGTCTGATAGAGAAATTGTTCAAATTTTAATTTGGAATTACTCCAGTTTACTCAAATTATGTATATTAAATGAATCTATAATTTAAATATTTACATATTTTTATATTTACAATATTTTTGCATAAAAATATTATCTTATTAATTTGCAAAATTAAAATATTTCTGAACAAACAATGGTTGTTATTACATTTAAGCTATTGAAAACAAAAACGTAATATATGCATTATGAAAAGTTTTAAAAAAATTATTATTAAATATAAAAATTAAATGCATTAAAAGTAATCTTATGATAACAAAAATGTTACATTCAAAACTGAAAACAAGTTATAAAAAGTTTAATGTGTTTTACTTCTACTGAGTAATTTTCAAAGCAATAAAATGTTTTGTATATTTTTATGCTTATAAAAAGTTCAAAACTTTATATTTAAATATTAAACTTTATACTTTACATCTGAAGTTCAAATATTACCTTATATTGTAGAATTAAAGCTACGTAACATCACCTATTTACCTCCAAATATAATATTTAAGGCTATCATTCATCACATATATAGTATATTTCTTTGGTTATAGACATTTACTACAAATTTATATATACATAGTAGACTACATAATTTTATCCTTTATAAATGTGTATATAAAAATTTTATTTATTATATATATAATATATATATATATATATTGCAAATTTCAAGTAACCTCTATTTAGAAGTAGCTTCATATTGAAAATTTTAAGTAACCTCTGTTTAGAAGTATCTTCAATTTTCAATTTTATTAAATTTAATATTTTATATTAGATACATAAATTTTATTACAAGTCATGAACATAAGCTACCTAGAAATATTTATGATTTATTGAATTATTAAAACATTTAAGTACTCTGGTGTTTGCGCTCAAATTTTATCATAGGTTGACAAATTCCTCTTTTGTTGTCGTATGCATCAAAGCAGCATCTAAGGACGCTTTACGCATCTCCAAGCACATCAAAATTAATGTCATTTCCTATGCTTCTTTCATTTTTAATATTATCAGAATTCTTATTTGGTACTCTACTATATGTCCTAGATACACAAACTTTTATACTCGCTGACTATTCTTATATCTACCTATCAAAATATTACTTTGAATCAAATTAACGCACTGACATCAAATTTTCATTATTTAACTTTGACAAAGTTCTACAGTTTTTCTACATATTTCATGGAAAATTTTCCATTAAATTTTATTGTTGAAAATTTGTTCGTAGACCACAAGCTTTAGTTGACGTAAATTAAAAAAAAATTACTTTACTTTGTGGTTGATCATGTGCAGCCAAAAGATTCAGATGACCATAAAATATTGTGAAATTTAAAAGCTTTTAACAATTTCTGGATATATTTATGGAGTTATGTGAGTTTTTATGTGACATATTACTACAGTACTTATGCAAAAGGCATTTGGGAAAAATATTATAGGCACCATTTGGTTTTGGGAATCTAAACATACAAAATGATATGATGTAATTCAATTATTTTAATGGAAATGTGTGCATATTAAAAGCTTATGATATCTGTACTTTTTAGCATTAAGTTGGAGATATATTAAATATAATTTGAGTACTTGGTTTGCAATAATATAAAAATATACAAAAAAAAAAACAAAATCAGAATTAATACAATTAATAATAATTAATTTTAATAGATGTAATAAAATTATATCACATTTGTACCAAATAATAAATTAAAGTTGTAATAATATTTTTCTCTTTTTTTGTATGTTTATCAAAAAAAAAAGTGCACAAAACGTATATTATAAAGCGTTATTGATATCTATTAGAATATAATAGTTGTGTTCTATATTGTCTAGACGATTTTATCTCAGCTAACATATGTAGATGCATTTTATTTCTACTATATGAATTACTGAACTCGAGCATGCAACAGCAATTGGCTTAGTTATAAGACACGATTTCATATAGGTTCAGCTCTTTAGTCAAGACGAGCACGCAAAACCAACTGGGTTTGTAATAAGACACAATTTTATATTGGTTTAGCTCTTCAGGCAAGACAGTGTTCCACTTTTTCTCTTTTTTTAACATAACTTCTTTTTTAAATTTTTAAATTTAAGCGGCTGCTACAACTGAAGGTAATGATATCATTTAACTTAAAAGTGAAGGTGCTATTTTATTTGCAATTCTCTATAGAATTTCCGAATCGAACGTAATAATTATTACATACAGCAGCAAATGATATGGATTAAGTATCTAGAATATCTTTACTGTTTCGTAACAAATTTTAACACCCCTCCACCTAAATACATCTGTGGATATCGCATTTACTGTATTTCCATTGGATAGTTTTACAGTTAGTAATAGTTTGACTTCTTCGGCGATTCATAATTAGCTGTGATAGAAGCTTTCCATATGTCCCAACTATTTATTGATTTATTTTTTTTGTCAAAACTATCTACAATTTTTTGTGATTTAATTTATTTTATTTGTTTGTTGTCATGTAATTAAATTAATTTTTTATTTTCACAGAAGTATTTATTGTTATTGTTTTTGAATAAATTATTGTCCTTGCATATTTTAATTTGTAAGCAATTATAATTACCTTTTATAAATTTGATTCAATGATATTTTAATTTTTTTGATACTTACATATTAAACATTATGATTTTATATATTTCAATTCAATTAATTTTTTCATATTTCAACAGAATTAAAGTAAGTTTTAACCTTCATGTAAGTCACCCATTAATAATTTGTTTTGTAATGAGTTTTTAGTGATGGTTTGAAAAGCACAGTACAACGAAGCTCGTAAATTTCAATTACATTTTAGTCAATTAATTTTATTTATTTTCTATACAATTGAATGAATTCTAATTATTTTCATATTAAAGTTTGAAGTACATAACGAGTAATTTAATGTAAGCTGTACTATAATAAATAATAAAATATTTCCATTTGATTTAAACAAAATTCTGATTTGTGAAAATAAAATCTTAAAATAGAAATGTATACATTATTTCTTCATATACTCGTAATATTTATTTATTGGAAAAACAACTTTTAAAAAAAAAAAGTCATAAGTCAAAAAGTCAGCTGTTTTATAGCACATATACAGAAAATGTATTTATCTAAACAGTAACTTAAGCAACATTCTAACTTAACTTCATCACAAATTTCTATTAAAAATAAATATCTAGTTTCAGATTTACCTTATCTCTAGCAAAGACATAAAAAATATATAAATTTATGGAGTCTTATGGAATATTTATTGTTTCGATGATCAAACACACCAAAATTTTACAACAGTTAATCTAACGAAAACGTCTTTTGATATATAGGCTTTATATGTTCCATACTTGGAATATTATAAACATGTCAGTATATTCGATAACTTCCTTAATTTTGTTTTGAAAACAAACATTCAACTCTTATACTACTTTTAATGAACTGTTATCAAGCAAACTGTTTGAAATCTGGCAGGTTAATGCTCTTTTGAAAACCACCTTTTTCCTTATTTAAATCGTGAATATTTTATATGTTATTGGGTTGTTGATATTTTTAGAAAAATCAGTGTTTGTTGGAAAATATATATAGCGTTTAATTAACAAAATATAAACTTTCCTCAGCAGAAGTTAATGTATGCATGTATATTCTTCATATGCAATGTTTAACAGATATATAAATATACAATACTTTTGTTCTAAGAATTATTATTCTGCGTTATAAAACTTATTTATGATTTTATTGAGATGTAAAGTGCCTTCTCCTCAATAAGTTGTTTTGCATTTTATTGTTGTCTTCTGATTGTTTCTGTAGACATCGTTTATTCGTTGCATCTACTTTAGGTGAATTACTCGTATAATATATCGTTCCAATATATATATCGTTCAATATTCAAATTAAAGTCACATCGTTATTAAGTGATGGTCATTGGTCTTTGGGGGTTTTGGATTATGCTAAGGGCCCTATGCACTGTGACCAGTTTGATCTATTGTGCACCGTATATAATGGTCAATGGTCAATGGTCAATGGAATGTCATGAGAGATTTTAGAAATGTTTGACTACCTGAGAGTATATGCTTCGATGCTAGTAGTGCCGCGACGCGTACACTCTTTGAGGCGTACCTTTATATCTTTATCTGGAAACATGAAGGTTGTTTTGCTCACTCCAGTACCTATACTGTCGTGTTTTGTCTTGAACTCGTCTGCAAAGTTTATTAACTTTTATAACATTTCAACAATATGTCACTATTAACATTTTCAGCATTAAGATAAAAAAAAATTATACAATTGCAAACAAAAAATATGTGTGTGTACTCATAATAACATAGATTTTGACCTACAGAAGTTTATACAGATTTAAAGTAAAGATTTGATTGCGACAATTTAATTGTAAAGTAGCACAAACAATAAGAACAATTAAAAATTTGTCAAAATGATAAAATGTAATTTAAAATATCTTTAATTTCATTTATTTCCTTTATTTTGTTTTTTTTTTTGTTTTTTTTGTTCTCTAAGTTTTGCGGCTCAAAATGAAAATTTGCTTACGGCAAAATTAAATGAAAACTATCAGCAAAATAAGAAGCGTACTAAAAAGTTTTGTGGCAAAAGTTTCGAGTAAAGTGGCTGCACTTACTCCGAATAGCGCAAGGATGTGTGGACGGACGCACAGGCACTGCAGCATGACGTAGAATGTTACCAACAAATTGAATGCGTTGTGGAAACTATGCTGAAGTAAAAGTTAACTTGGGGCTGTTGTAAATACGACATTTGCATAAAGCCACGAAAATTATTTCAAAAAGATAAAGAAACCAAATTACACTCAAAGAAAAGCGTCGCAAAAATTTATTTTTATTTTATTTTGCAAACGTTTAAGAAGTTTGCGTTCGAAAATTGACACAAGGTTAAAGTTATAATAAAACATTTGTTGATAATACATATCTACCTACTGCTCTCTTTTATAACTTTTCTTATATTTCACACAGTAAAATCAATTGAATAAACGTACAAAAGATAAAATTAGCCAACGACTTCATAAGTTGAAATAAAAAAATTGTTCAATAAAGCCTAACTTAAAATTTAACAGATGACAAAAGATAAAGTTTCTTTATAGCAAAAAGTTACGTTTTCATTTTGTCGAAAAGGTGTCCGTGTCAGTAGTAGTAAAATAAACAGATACTTTCCAAAAGAATTAAAAGCTTAGCATAAAGTAAAAGAGATATTACACAATGAGAAGCTAAAAAGCGATTTGCTTACGTTAAAAGTTTATTGAAAAATTGAGGATTTACTTTAAAAAGAAATGCATAATTTATTTAACTAAATATTACCTTCCCTTTCTATATTATTTTTAGTGAAACTTTAAGTAACCACACTAAAGTGGTGGTAATTAAATCTATAGCATTAACACCAAGCAATCACATAAAAAAGGATTCTAATTCAGGATAACTAAATAAACACTTAAACTATTTATGTTGTCTTTATGAGCATTTTTATGAGTTTAAGGCAGTTGTTATTTAGCGCTCATAAAAATCTTTACGATATGAAGTGTGCTACAACGTAATAAATAAGGTTTGATTAAAATTTTATAGTTCGTCAATATATGTTGTTAAAGGAAAGAGATAATTAAACATTTGTATGCCATAAAAACAAAAATAAAATTTTTTATAATTGTTTATATATTATAATTATTAAATAATAATATATATGTCAATTATAATTAATATATACTTCACATATTTTTACATTTGATTTATTTTTTGTTGACAAATTTTATATATTTTTTCTCTATATAGTTGAACTCGTGTTTCCAAATAAAGTTGTAGTATATAAGCTTGTTCTAATTTAAAAAGCATGGCAAGTACTTTGGTTAGTGTTACTAATTAAATAAAAAGTGGCATAAAAACTTGGAACTTGAGCATTGAAAGTTTGTACAGCCTTGGCTACCTATTAAATTAGTCAACGATTAGTCATCGCTTTTAAACTAACAGACGCCAGTTCTAAGCCTGGCACTTGCAGTCCAACAAATTATATACGGACTATATATGAATTAAGCAATTCGAATATTTCCTAATATCACTAATGATGAGTACTTGGCAATACTCAAAAAAGCGTTGTATGGTCAGCCAAATTTTAATAAATTAAATAAAATTTTTGTCCTTATCTTTTCTTTGCTATTCGAAACTTTTGAATACTTTCTTTTCGTCATAAAGACGCCTCACTTTTGGCAAGAAAAAATTAACGTCAAAAAACTAAATATGTTTTTATACATATAAGCAACCAAATTCTTTTATTTTGTTACTTTTTAATAAAGATATAACTGAATTAATGTTTAGGTTTCGTTAAAAGTCCCACATACTGATGATTTGGTTTTAAGAGGGTTTTTCTGATACATATATTCCTGATTCAAGAATTATCTATACGACTTTAACCATTTTATTATTTTTGGGATTTTGTGAGGCTTTCGATAACAGTTTTTAATAGTTAAGAGTTTATTATGTTGAGGGCTTAATAATTTAATTCATCCTGTTTCTATTTGTAGAAACCTCAAAAAATTATAAATTTAGTAACAAGGAAGTTTCTTTTGAGCTATGTAATTTTACAGGATTTTCGGTTTAATTCAACTTATATACATTTAATATAAACTAATTTAACTTATATCTTGTTAAGAATACATATTTTATTTTTACAGGGATATAGTTAGGCTTCAAGATCGCTCTTAAATGAGTATTTTGGACTTTATCAAAGGTCGAAGAAATCTATTAAACATCTGAATTTTTATATGGTTTTATACGGAATCGCTAATACAATCCAATCTAAGTTAGATTGAAAGAGCACATGTTAATATAAATATCAACATTACCACTTGGAACAGATCTATAACTCAAGGTAAACAAAAAATATTATTACTTTATGTATATAAAAAATAATATACTTTAATAAAAAACATTAATGCATGCTATGCGAAAATAAATGTGTACCTGTTTACTTTACATTTTGTTTAACACTTATAAGCAACAATTGTAGGCTTAATAAAGGATGAAAAGCGAAATTACTCCCAGAACTGTTGTTACTAAAAAGTTAAAAATAATATGTTCTCAGATCCCTAAAGTCATTAGTTAAACAACGCTACAACGGTTCAAAGCTTAAGTAGCATTATGCAGAAGACATTTTGTTTAATTTTCTTTGCGATTTTCTCCAGGACATGTACACACTAATACAATATTAGAATGCCAATAGCAACAACATAAGTCAAATGAAAATCTTATGTTTTCTTGTAAATGTGCGCTTCCAGTGGCATCCATTAAATGTGCAAAATAATGAAAAACCATAGATTTGCACCAACGAATTCTCAACAATAACAACGACAACAACAACATAAAAAGGATAATAATGTTGTACTTCGTTGTTACGCACAAAACCTATTACTTAACTGTTATTAGGTTGCAATGCGGAAAGACACTTTCATTCTCAAAAAGAAAAAAAACTTTTTTATATATTAAACTTTATATACGCTTGAAAAGGACACTGTAACTTATTTGTCCTCAACTTAGGTTAATTTATTCCTTTCCACAGAGTTTAACCTTTAGAGACTATACCAATTATTTAAATAACACCAAAAGAATCTACAACAACTTCTCTTGCCGCATCTCAGTTTCTGCTTTCTCGTTAAATATGGCACAAGGACATTTTAACGTTATACAACTGGAAGTAACAGTGAAAAGGGCAATGAAAATCTTTTATTTCCAGAGATTTGGCGTTAAAAAATACACTACTACGTCAGAACGTAATACTTCTGACCAATAGCTGCTTGTAGTCCATGACAGTTGACGCATTCTTCATGTTATGCGTTGTGCAATTTATTAAAGTCCTTTTTATTGTCAAGCAGCAAATTTTTTGCTGATACTAAAAGTGTTAAGTAAATAACATTTTCTGCTTACACTTGAAATTTTTCCATTCAATTTAGTTAAATTATAGCAGGATGACTATGTTTTTTTTAAATTTTATTCATATTTTTGAAAAGGGTTAGAATATTATGGAAGCAAAATATTAAAATTTGTATGTATGTGTATAGAATAATGAATTGCAGGATAAAATTATTGAACGAATTTTCTGTGTTCTAATTTTATTAATTTTATTTGAGACATAACTTAAAAAATACTACATATTATATTATATACAATGATATAATGGGTAAGTTATAATTATAGTTTAAATTATTTTTTACTTTAATGTTACAATGTTACAGACATTGATTTACTTATATCCTTTGATTTACTTGATTTACAAGTATCCTTTTTACGTAGAAAATGTGTGTTTTTTCTAAACGACACAAATTCTGGAACTAAATTCATGATTCAAGAAATAAAAAAACATATATGAGGAAGAGTATTCATTTTTAAAATCATACGACTAAGGCTATCAAAGAACACTATCAATTAAACACACCTTAAAAACTACTTATTCCAGAAGCCTTCGTCATACAATAGCTTCAAGACTATAAAAAAAATTTAACGCTTAATTAATATATTCCAGAAATAGTGGGACACTTATCATATAGTCGATCCGTAACAGATTAATTGTTGGATTTTTCTATTGTGTAAAAATTTTGTCTTTCAAAATATAAAAATTTGTAAAAGCACAAATTACTATATATAAAATTTTCATTTTTCAGTTTAAGTAAGTTAAAGAATTAAATAATCGAGGTTATCCACACTTATGATTGCTATTTTGGTTAAACTTTTAATTTAATAAATTGTTTAGGATATGAAATACATCATTTTTTGTTTGATTAGGTACAATTGTTATTCTCGCTATTTTTGGATACATTTGAATTGGTAGCTACTTATTTAGGTATATAGCTGGCTCAACTATAATTGAGTCAGTACACTCTTTATTAACTGCGAGGTTTCTTCATAACCCCAATCTACGCATTGACTGGACTATTGTTTATCACTTCATCAGACTAAGCAATAATTGACGTCAGATCTACATACATCTCCGAGGAGCATGTAACTGTTCTGAGAATCGATAACGCGGTGTCGGTAAGCCTTTTAGATTTCGTAAATAATTTCAGGGCTCTATTCTTCATGTATTTTTTGATCAGATCAATCTTGAGGTCCCTGAGAATGTCATTCGTCCTAATATACCATGGTATTTTGAAAAGTCTTCTCAGAGCCTGGCTTTTTGCAATTTCTAGCAGGCAAATAGTAGTGTTTGAGGCCTTGCTGAACGCTACACATCCATATGGAAGCGACTGTTCAATTATTTGGTTATATAACAGTTATTTAAGTATATATGGTTATTGTAAAGATTAACAGTATTAAGCATTACTTAAACATTTTAATTATTAGTTTTCAAAAGCAAGTACACGTAAGGACTTTAAACTAACAAATTTTCCTGACTTAATACCGAGTTGGATAAAACACTACGCTAATAATTCTCAGTTTAGCCTAGAAGCATAATATTTATAATAAATTTAGGACGCAGTGACACATTTAATCACATTAAATTTATTGTTCGGTAAACAAAATTTAATGTGAATACACATTCCGTGCCGTTACAAAATTAATAAATAAAAAAAAATTATCACGTTTAATTTATTTTATTTGGTGCCCATATGCAGCAACATTTTTGCTTATATTATATGTAATAATCAGAAACACTAAAACTGCATGCATATATAAAATATTTAAATTTTACATGCAATAAATTTATAACAAAAAATGCAACACGATAAAAAGTAAGAAAAGAGCTCGTGTAGAGTATAGACCGTAGTAAAATTATTCTTACTACAATTTAAAACTACTGAATAAATAAAAACAAAAAAATTGTAAATATCAAGAAAAAGTTATGTTGCATGTGCAGGAAGTGTAACTAACAATAAGAATATGGTTTCTATTTTATGAAAAACACGAGTAGAATAGTATACAAAATAAGTATAAAATTGTGAATAAAAAAATACAAAAAAAAAAATATAACAATAACACAAAAAAAATATATTTTTTTTACGAAAATCTCAAACAAATTAATGCTTTTCAAGAAAAGAAAGATTGAAGAAAAATTGATATTTTTAAGTAAACAACAAAGTTGCGTAAAAATAATTGTAACAACTCAAAATGTTGTAAAAAATTTAAGTTAAAAATTCAAGTAATTTTACATGAAGAATATTGTAAATAAAATACAAAAGTTGAAGCATAAAAGTTATATAGAAAATAAAATTGAAGCTACCAGCGAATACATGGATTCGTAAGTAGAAATTTATTTTTGCTACTTGTACTACAGTTGCTTACATACTCTTCCAACGTTGCCCTAAGGTTTACGCACAATTTTGACAAATGCGTTTGGCGCAACCCAATTTATCCAATAAACATCAACTGTTGCTGTTCTAACAACAAAATTTGAACTATAACTTTCGTTCCATTTATGTTCCTTGACAAGTTGAAAGCCTTTCAAGAGTTCCTTTTTAGCAAATGCGGGTTTTATACAAATTGAATTATGGCTTTGGGCTATAACGTGAATAAGAGTATGTTTCTGTTAAAAGCAGTTACTCTGTAGTACAATCAGTAAAGCTAGGTTGAAGTAAGACTCTCTAAGTTTGTCAATTGTAAGTACTTATGCTTATATGTATATGTATATGTATATGTATGGCACTAAGTGTAGCTTTAAGCGAAATGTCAAGGTTATCTTTGACGATTTCAAGCAGAAGTACAAAATTGGTTTCTAGAGATATGTAAAAGTGAATAAGTGTCTTGCAGTTATTAAAATAAATACGCATGAGATAAGAAATGTTATTAATAAATAAATCGCATACATAATAACTTACTGTTTATTAAAATATGACAATAGAAAACTGTTTGTGGCACTGCGCAGTAGATGGTACAAAACTCACCTGAAAAAGATGGAAATATTATTTATTAGATATATTTTAGAATTGCAATAACATTATTTATATGTCAGATAACACAACTTTTTAAATTTTAAATAATTTAAGAATATATTTTATTCGGTAATTAATATATTAGTTAGAATCATTTTGTATCAACTTTAATTAATTACTTTTTTTATCATTCAGCTTGAATATATAATTTTAATCGTTTAATTGTATATAGTTTCAAATAAAAAGTGTCGGGAATTTGTCCTAAAATATTTTTAACATTATATTTTTTTTCAAGTAGTTAGAACATCGAAATTGTGTACTTACAGCAACTAGTTAAGCTAGTCTATTTTAATATGATTGTACTTTTCTTAATGATCGAAAGTATTCCTTATATTGAAAATGAAATATGAAATATTTTTTAAGAACATTTGCTAACGAGTGTCACAATACTTTTAAGGATATACGAAAGGTTATCGGAAATATGTTTAGTTCTAGCAGATCGTTGACGCCTTTAATTTATGACTACAAAAAATCGATTATATTCGACAACTGTCAATTTGTATTTAAAATAAAACCGTTATAAACTGAACATCTTCCGCCATTCAGTTTGACTTAATGACTATCTTGTCACTGCTTTATAGGGCATTTCAAAAGAACTAAATTTTTCATCCGAATTAGTACTGTTAACAAGTCTTTTTAAATATATTGGACAGTATCAACTCTTGGATTATGAAATAAATTATCATCAGTAACTACACATGTATCTATGAATTTAATTCGCTAACAAGTCATTACAAAAGTCAAGTCAAAGTAAAGCAAAAGTCAAGGAGGTGATAAAAGTTAAATACAGAATATTAAATTGTCGAATTAAAATATTTATATTTTATCTTTAATAAACTTTTATCTAATATTTAAACAAAAATGAAAATATTTTTTGAAAAACAATTTGTACATTTTATATCACGACAATGCCAATTGTCCAATTAAAATTGGTTTAAAAGCCATTCAAACATTCATTACGTTCTTAAAACTAAAAATAGAGTTAACCATTATCAATTTTGATTCGGTTAAATTGAATAGTCAAAATCCGTAAAAAGGGGTAGAGAACATGCCGGAAAGCATCTATAAGTGTTTTGATCACTAGAAAGAAAATTGAAAGAAACCTGTATATGTTGCATCAAATGGTCTTAAATGGGACAAGTAGAAAAATTGACATAATTAATAGTATAAATACAATTACTTTTTGTTTTTTAATTGGTTGAAGTCTTTCATGTTTTATGTGGTTATCTGTGGTACATTTAATACACAAATCTCTTCTCAATTATTGCAATTTTTTTAGCTAGTATATTTATTATTTTATACAAAATAATTATCTTTCAAGTGTTTCATCAAGTAATAATCTGTTATAATTTTTCGATTGATATTTTGATGTAGATGTCGTTATAATCAAAATTTTATATATTATATATTATTTATATATATTTTATATAATATATCAATTTATACAAAATCTTTTATTTAGTTAATTGGGTTAACATAAAGCACCTAAGTATAAATGATTAAGTCAAGTGTGTATAATACATGCATACGATGAGCACACGTTTTTATATTGAGGTAAGAAAACCATGAACGTGTAAACTTTGCGCCTAAAAGCAAACACCATTATTTGCATTTTTATTTAAGTTATCCTTAACGAGCACAACTACCACTACCACTACCACTACCAAAGCAATGTTCCAATTTTGCTTTATTGATTACAATTTATATATTCCACTCGTGTTAACTTTAAGCACGTTATAAGAAGCGCCTATAAAATAATTCCTAGAATGCTTTATTGCTTACACTTCGGTTTCTATTTCTTGCTTTAGAAAAAAATTTTTTTAAAAAGCACATATCTGTAGGTGAATAATATTTTTTTTTTGAAATATAACTTACATTATGGCAAGGTTACAAATCAGACAATTTACAAATATATAAAAATGGTTTTGCTAATTCAAGTAGAAAATTGGTAAATAGGCAATTGCTTAACACAAGGATATGAGTGCAAATTTTGTTCACAGTCAGATTTATGTATATAAATTGCTAACGATGATGATGAAAATAAAAATATGTCAGTGAAAATATATGGACATCATCATACAATTTAATTGAAATGAATTCATTGTAATCATATCAAACTGCGTTTATTTTATGCTTTTTATTCCACAAAGTAATGATTCAAATAAAACTAAGAGTTAGTTAAGCAAAGTAGGCATTAATTTAATAGTTAATAATAAAAATTAATTTAAGTAATTTCTTTCTGGTTTTTTTCTTTTTGGGTTATCTTGTATTAACAGTATGCAATAATAAATTATTTTGGATTTAAAAGAAATTTTAATTAAATTTTACTATTGTAAAATAAATCAAAATATATTTATGTTACAACACACATGTATAACAATGAACTTGTAGATCAATAAAAATATGTATGGTTAAATATTTTTTTTGTTAGATAGTACAGTTTTTCATATCACTTATTCCCCATACTTAATATATATAACTGCGTTAGCAATATGTGCAATATATAAATGATGACAATTTTTTATTAAACACAATAAAATTTTATATATTGACTTAAAATATATTATTGCGATGAATAAATTTGAACACATATTTATTACTATCGTAGAATAAAGTTTTGGTATGTTTAATGTTCAGAGCGAATAAAATATATAAATAATAAAAAAAAATTGTGTTAAATGAAACAATTATTCAATAAAATTTATTGATACCAAAGGAAATCAAATAAAAGAACATCACATGTACTCGAACACGAGTTCATAATAAAATCAAAGTTGCGTTTGACATTCACTATGTCAACCGATCTATCTGACTGACAATAAATAAACTGAATTGAATGACGTGCACAAAACACGCATTTCATGAAAAAATTTATCTGCGATATAAAAAGTTTATGTGTAGTACATGCAAGCACAAAATCAAAATAAAGTTGGTTTCTGGTACATATTTCACTTGAAATATTTACGATATAGACTTTTAAGAGAAACAAACAAAGTTTTGCAAACTTTTTTCATATAAATGCAGAGTGATGACTGTTGACGTACATTATTGTATGCTGCATACATATATTGAAAAAGTTACGTTTAATAAAATAGAACAAATAATGAAGTTCAACTCTGGTATGACGGATGATCTAGTATATCACAGATGAAGACTGTCAAAGTATCGTAAGAACGGAACGCATTCAAATTCAGTGTTATTTTGCTGGTTTCAGAAATTGAATTTATGTGTTAAAAGTATCTGCAAATTAATTTTTGGTATATATTATATATGATTTAATTTACTTTGGCTGATTAATATATTTCTAAACTTTAAAAAGGAAAATCATTGACAATGTATGTTTATGACATTATGGTTGTTGTAAAAGTAACATTACTTTTTGCACAGAATTTAAATAATTTCTATTAAGAAATAAAATCAAGAAATTAAAAAAAATTGAAAGCAGCATCATAACATCATATTATTTTTAATATTAAAATCAATTAAACTTTCAAGCTTAATAGCAAAAGATAAATTAACAAAAGATAATTTAAAATAAATGATAATATAGACTAATAGTAATATAGATTATGAGTAAAAACTTAAAATAGATAAACACCTTAATAAGACAGTCAGTCTGTTTCAGATTCAATAAGACTAATTCTATAAAAAATTTTAGAGCAGCAATATCTATGAGTTACTGTACTTTCTGCCTAACGTCATAAAAGACTAGAGGGTTTAGTATTACGCAGTCATATTGAAAATCGTGCGGTACTTTCTGCCTAACGTCATAAAAGACTAGAGGGTTTAGTATTACGCAGTCATATTGAAAAAATGCTGAGAAATCTATTAAACATGACAGACATTATAACTGGCTAAAAGAGAAAAAAAAACTATCAGAAGTACAAAATCAACACAAGGACGATTCACCGATTCAAAGGGAATTCATCGCAGCTAATTTGTTCCAGCACGTTGTGTGGATTTGAAACTAAAATCTTCTTAACAAACAACAACAATCAGAAATTAAGAATTTGGGACATACTGCGTTTAAGAACTTATATAGTTAAAAAGCAATGCTTTCTGAGTTGATTTTTCTTGGACCTAGTATTCGTTTATGTATATTCTATTTTGAGAGGAAGCACTTGGGAAATATTTAAGTTTAATCTTTATCCTTTTAAAATAAGCATGAATAATTTAAAATTTTGAATTTGTTTCTGAATAAAAGAATTATATTTATTTTCTAAAAAGACATGCCATTATAATTTTTAATGATGAAGCCAAACATTAAAAAAATGTTTATACAAATTACTGATGATATTAATTATTTAAATAATTTGAAATGATTAATAAATAAATAAATATTTTTTAACGTTTTACATAAATAACCTCTTACAAAATCATTCTACAAACATAAAACATATCCACTGTACTGAGTATTGCAAAGTAGTGTTTATTGTTTTTTTGGTTGAAAATGAATTTAAGATTATTAAAATTTTACAAGGTAAAGGCAATTTACCTTAACGACATGTTCTCGTTTTCCGTAATCAATCATGCTCGAATTTGTATCCTGTATTTTGTACGCAGGTGTTGATTTGAATACTAAAGTATTTATAGTATCTTTTCCTTTTGACTTTTTCTCAGCAACCGACAATACAGTAGATCCATCATTAATGACATTTGCATTTTTGGTTGATGGGTTAGCGGAAGATGAAACTGTTTTATTCCTTTTAGTTGCTTCGGTATTTTGCCAAACAACAGGTAATACTTTGGGAATTATAGAATGTTGTATACTGTTTTCATCAACAATACCAACGCTTACGGAACCACCATCTACCAATGATGACATTTCATTACGTATTTGTTCCGGATTACGTGTATCACCGTCTGCACTCAGGGTCGGTGAAGCGTGTGTTTCTATTGGTTTAACTGTTGATTGTGTCGAAAACGACGTTATGTCAAATTTATAAACATTTTTCGGATGATTATTGGCGTAGTTCATTTCCTTTATTTGATTATCATTCGCGCTTACACTATCACTGGCAACTTTTTCATTTAGACGTATTATATTTGATAAATTAATATTATTAATTAATGTGATGCCGGTAATGCCGACAAGCACTATTACAAAACATACGCCACCAATTAAAAAAATTGGCGTTTTTGATGTTTTTGGACACATTTTTTTAATTTTGTTAAATTGAGTACAATATTAAATTACAATTGAAAGTTTCAATAAAAAAAAATTGTTTATTTTTAATTGTTTTTTGTAAATATCACAAAGTATTATTGAGAAAACTTTTAAAGTATTTATTTCATAGCTTTTCCACAAAAATAACTTTTAAAAAGAAAATTTGATAAATGTTTGTGGATATGAGAAATAATAAAATGAATATTTGTATATTATAGAATAATAAATAAATATCGTATATTTCTAAATATATAGTGTAGTTTATTAGTATAGCAAGCGAAATGAAAATATTTTAAATAAAAACTATTTAAAAATATTTAAAACTTCAAAAGTATATCTATAAGTTTATTATAAACAGGCCTATAGACGTAAGTGCTTCAAAGCTATTGAACACTACGGTGGTAAAGTAGTTCGACTTTATTCAAATTCTAACAATTGGATTGTTCACGTTAAATTTTTGAAACTGAGTAAGCGAATCGAAGATGATCAAGCTACTTGAAGGTGCTCAAAAATTTTCCAAAACTTAGTCTAAACGATTTCATGAAGTAAAACTCTTAACATAACCAATGCAAAGTGTATTGAACCTATTATGGAATATCGGAATGACCTCTAATACAAAAGTTTTATATTCATTTTGATCGTATAAAAAGAGTGTATACGAATATATTTCAGTTTACATTTTTTTATGCATTTTTCTTTTATTGCGATCTGTCACTTTAGATCTGTGCATTTATGTATGAAAAATTATTATTAAAAAAATAAGTAAAATTATCATACGTATTTAATAATTAATTTCAAAAAATATTTTAACGAGTACCATAAATATTTTGTATTTGTATTGCACTTATCAAATTAAATAGATATTATCATTAATAAAATTTACAAATTAAAACTGAGTAATCAATCACAAAATTTGTAGAAAAAATATATTTACTATTTTACACATCACTCTTAAAGTTATGAGAAAAATACTTAAAATAAATTTTTAAATAGAAACTTATAAAGAAATCATTAATTATTTTTGTTAATTAGGTATTTAATAAGTATATAATTAAATTAATACTTTAAAATAATAAAAAACATATTGATGAACATTAAAGAATAAATAATATAAATAAAAAAAATATTTATTTAAATAACATAAATTAATGTAAAAAAAAATTTTATCTTGTGTATATTTGCATGTGGGTTCACGATTTAAATGTCATTTGTGGTATTAAAAAATACATTTACACTTTCATTTTAATTACAGAAAAAGTACAGAAAAAGTAGTAGCACACAAGCGTACTAACCTATGTGCCCATATCAGTGAACACTTGCATCACCATAGGATGAAAAATAGAGAAAGTAAAATACTCATACGCACCTATGCACAGGTGTGCAATATGCACATAAAAGTGTTTAAATTCAAGGTTCATACGTTGTGGTTTAAATAAAGAAAAAATTTAATTATTACCTCACTCGGCAGAGCACGATGAAGGAGATCTGCACGGTTGCAGCCACATTGTGCATATCCATAAGCAGTTTGGGAGTGTGGCGCCTTTTATAAAAATGCATTTGCTGATGCATGAAATACATACTTTAATATATTAAATTGTATGGACTGCTAAGTAAAAAGCTGCTATTGAGCTTGAAATTTAATTAAAGAGACCGTTTGGGACAATTTTTTGTTTGGTAGACAAAATATAATGCCACACATACATACACACATACTGTTCTATAATGTTGTAACAAAATAAAAACAGCTGGAAGTTTTATATAAAAAAATATATTTTTTTGCTGCATATTTCATTAATTTTTGATATAATAAAATTATTTTGATTGTTTTAGTACAGTGAAAAAATAACAAATTTTTAATTTTATATAAAAAACGGTTGAAATATTGTATAAATATTTATTTTCTGAACTGAAGCTGTGTGGAAAATCAACACGTTACGTAGTCATTTTCTTTAAATATTTTCATACCAAACAAGACATGTGTGATTTCAATATTTTTAATGGCAATCGCAAAGTATACACACATCTTGTTTTTTAAGGTAACAACAGGGAATAAAATAAATATATGCAAAGTAATTACTTTTTTATTTCAAATTTGCGTTTAATAATTTAAACATTTATTTTAAAGTTTCACCATACGAAAATTTATAATTTTGATTTTCAGTTTAAAAATATATTTATGTATTTTTCACTCATAGATATTATAAAAAATCTAAAAATTCTTAGAAAATATATTTGAGTTTTGAACATATATTCCAGTATTAAGTCAATTGTATATTTAACTAAACAGTAATATAAAAATATTAAATTATTTCATACGATTCTATTAAATTTTTAACATATTTTACAAATGTATTATACTAGAAAAAATAATTAGCAAATATAGCTTAAACATCCGGAATCCTTATTCGCAGATAATAGATAAAATTCTTGTAATATCTCAATGGATAAGTTAATAACACTTATGAAGAAAACAAAACTCTAAGCGTATAGGCGTCAGTTAGAAGACATATTAAGTAAGCAATGGTGGGTGGGTGGCATTAACGAACGATTACAGTTAACGGCCTTGTGTCTGTAGTGATCTTACAAAAACGCTTACATATTGTATTAATTAAAAGTTAAATTAAATCTAAGTGGGAAAAATCATTTTGTTCATTTATATATAATTGTATATATATTATTGTATAATAACATTTGTGAACCTATATAGCTAATTAGACGGAATAAATAAAGTACAAAAAAGACCAATAATATATTAACGTGTGGAATAACTTATTCTCATACAATTCCGACATCCTAGGCACTTCAATTTGGTATCGGATTTTATTAAAGACGGAATTTTAATAAAGACAGATTTTTAAAATAAACTGTTCTACTACTGTTCTACGATATATAGTTTTCGAGATATAGTGTAGTTTTCGAGATATCAGTCTTTAAAGTATGACAGTTTTACTAACAATTTTGTTAGTGTAGTCAATGTAAAAAAGCTCACAACTTTAAATTACGATATCTTGTGAAATAAGACATATAGCGTTGTAAAAAAAAGTTGTTCAAATAGCTGACTCTAATGAAATCCATTGCCAATATATTAGCCAAAATATTTTAATAAGCAACATTTTATTGTAAAACTACTGAATCCTTAATGTTTAATGACAACTTTATTTTATAATGATAAAAAAAATATATTTTTTATTTTTAATCAAAAAGTTAATTGTTAGAAAACTTGGAATATGCAAAACAAAAATAAAACAAGTCTCATTAAAAATTCAAAACAAATTTACTTGCTTCAAGGAATTTGCTTACTTTTAGTTTAAAAAAATATATATATAAAAACAAAACTGCATTTCGAAATAAATGAAAATAATAAAAAATATATATTAAACTAAACACCACCACACAGAGGAAATGACAGCGAAGCAGGAAAGTAACCAACAACATCCGGCGGCTTAAAATGAAAATGCTTGTAAAAAGGTTGTTGTATTACAAGCAACACTAAAAAGTTATAAAGCTAAAAAATTGTAAACATCACAGCGACACAAAAAAATCTAAAAATGATTACAGAAATATAAATGTTTTCAAAGCAAAAACATATTTAAACCGATCATGACGATTTCTTATGTATACTATATATAAAATAGTTATGCTATATTGTATTAACAATATTTACATAATTTTTTATTTATTTATTATTAACTTGTTTATACAAGTTAAAAATATAACTATATAATATAAAAGAGATACCTTGGACACAGAACTTAAAGTTTTTATTTATATCAGCTTTTCAATTAATAAATTTATAGAGAGATAATAGCAGTAAATTATTATGTCCTCAGCATCATGAGGTCACCAGTGTTACTATAACTATTATTTAAATTGATTTGTTTTTATTTCGAGTATCTTCACCGCAATAGATCATAATGCCGCCAATGTTAATGTTGTAATTATTATTTAAACTAAGATTGTTTTATTTTAAACATCTTTACCGCAATATATTAAATAAAACAAAATATTATTATCCTTTCCTAATTGTATTTATTTGAATATACATATACAAACCACAAAATATTTAGAATTTAAATGTTAACATATTAGTAGATGCTTAAAATAGTTATAATTAATAAATGTTGACTTATGTTGCCGCCAATCGTATATGGTAATAACAATTAAATGAAATAAAATTTGGAAGTGAATTTAAATTTTGGTTGATTTAAAATACAGTACGGAGAATTCAATTGAGATATTTTTTAATAAAAAAATGAATATTTTCAAAATAAATAATTGTAAATTCAGTTAGCATTGTTGTTCGTTAGGTTCGTATGGCAAGGCAAACAATGCACGACAATTCTATTGTTACAAAACTGAATTTCAAGTAACAGAAAATATAACGAATATTTCTGGAACTTAATATTTTGATTTTGTTCGTAATTTAAAATGGAAATTCTTTCTTTTCGCTACAAAAAAAATGAAAGAAAAAAAAACATAGATACAGTTAAAAAGTGTTGCAAGGAAAAATGAATATATTAACTAAAGGTGTAAAGCAACACAAATCCTGTCAGAAAAATTGTAAAGCCAAATTGCAGGCCAACAAGCTATACTCGTAGTACAACTGATACGTAATAAAAAATTACCTTAAGGTATACAAAATAAGACAAAAGTTTCAGACTTGAAGTTAAAATGAAAAAACTATATAGCGCATAAGAGCCAAGATAAAACAGTTGCAGCAAAAACAAAAAAGCTCACATTTCAATGGAAAATGGAAAAAGGATTCGGAGGAAAAAATCTGAAAAAAATATTGTACAAGCAGGCAACTGTTTGTTGTGTTGATGGGTCGCGATTGCATATTACAACTGCTACTAGACACGTTCATTTTACATAAAAATATGAAGCAGTTTCTAGGGTCACTGCTGGTGGTATTTGTAGAAATTCTATTAAACAATCGAGGAAAAAATATTAGAATTTATTAAAATATTTTAATTGGTGTAAAAACTATTAAAATTTGTTAACACATATTTTTATAAATATTGAATTAAGGATTCTGATTTTAAATTTTATTACAAAAATATATATTTAAAGCATAATTTACCAGTCAAAAGTGTAGCACTGACTTTTTTCTGTACAATAAAATTTATTTTTTTTTTTGAAAATATTTTTTAATAGTTTGCGTCATATTACGTGTATAAAAAATATTAATAAATAATCGGTTTTTTATTTTTTTCTGAATGTAACTGCAAATACAGGACTATAAATTGTTGTATATATAACTTAAATAATAACATTTATTGTGATTCAATATTGAGTTATCATAAATTTGATAATATTGAAACTCATTCCAATTTATTTTACCAAATATTTAACATATTAATTTATACGTATAAGATACTTTTATACGCAATTTTATATACACATAAAAAGTTAAATATACAATAGAGAACCACTAAACCAGATCTCGGGTAGTCCTTCGAAGTTCGGACAAAATCAGAATAGGAATTAGAATTAAATTAGAATAAATTTAGAATAAAATTATGCATTGTGGATCTTGCAATCTATGTCGATAACTGATTCGCTAATTCAGATTATCAACTTAGATGTGATACTTGCCTAATACTGATATTATGCAAATGTACAATAGAGTACCGCTAGTCCAGATCTACGAAAATACCCCGTAGTCTAATTCAAAGTAAAATAAAATTATTCACTACAGTCTTTGTAGTCCTGATGGATTATAAAAATATAGACCTTTGCTAATTATAAAGGTTTGTTTAAAAGCTAAGGCTACATACTTCATATATTTTTTTTTTATTACAAAAAAAAAAAGAAAACTTTACAACATGTGCTATATACATACCAAACCTAAGTAAATATATGAATGAATCGTCTTTATATAATCTAATGCCACAATTTCGAGAACCTAGCCAATAAGCGATCATCACTGTTCTTAATTGCACAAGAAAGGCAAACAGTTTTTGCTAATGTTTTGCATCACAGCAATGATGCAGCAATGAGAATCCATTTCCAACTAGTGAACTCACCCACGGGATGAATGTGAAACACTAATCAACACGACTACAATTTTATCAACCGTGTCCCTAATAAGTATCACTAAGGTTTATGAATTAAAGGGTTCTATGCATGGCATCTGGTGTCAACTAAGTTAATTTTTCTATATGTTTAATTCTTCTAATATTTTAATATATTACTGTTGGAATGTTATAATTATGGTATACTACATGATGTTTACATTACTCTAATTTTAAGTTTGTGATTTTATTTTATTTTTATATATTACTTTTATGTTTTAATTTTTTTATATTTTAGTTTATTGTTGCAATTATATTTATCATCTAAAAATTTAAAATTATATTAACAATAATATAATTCATTTTAAATAACAAAAAGTAATAAATGATTAAATTAAATTGAAAGGAAGTTTTTGTTAAAAACTTAATTTTTTTATGATAATTTATATGTTAATAATAAACCTTAAAGAAATTCTTCATGATTTCTGTTTTAACATTTTTATACGAAATCTTGGAAGTAAAATATGATATGCAACCCTTTTCTTGTATATTTGATGAACTTTATACTAGTATGAAATTCAGTTTGATGCTTTTTGCGCTTAAAAATTCAGCTATATTCATAGATGGTTACGCTTTATTTAAGAACTTCAAACATACATATATATACATATATTTCCTTTTCATGAAAGCAAAATAAAGTTGAATTTTTCCTCTTGGGGAAACCACAATTCGGCAAGCTTACTTGTTACCTCTTCTCTCGGTTACAGCATGTTCACAAGTAAGTGTAATAACTGAATACTTTGGTAAACTCGCATACTGCAGATATTACAAAGTGAAGTTACATAGTGGAAATAAAATTCCAAATGTTGAAATAATTGAAAATATAAAGTTAAAATGATGCAGAGAAAAATAAAATATTTATATAGATAACATAGAAAAGTAGCTACTATAGCTAGTATAGTATAGTTGCAGTAATATGCATTACCAAAGCAAATAATAAAATATCACAGTTATCTAATTTATATTGCAATCGTTGTGGGTAGAAATATTTAGCCAAAAATGTAAAAAAATAAACAATTTTTTTTTAGAATATAATAAATAATAATTTTAATTTGAAGCAGAGCAATAAATGTAGCTGATAAGAGCTTTTTGGTGAACAACCTACTATGACATAATTCTCATTAGTCATGTTTGTGGTAATTAGTTTATTATTTAATTACCGTGCTTTATTTACCAATAACAATATTATTTTATATATAACTTTTATATTCAGGTATTATAAATATTAATCAAGATGCAAAGTGCCAAAGAAAAGACTACACTAAACATTCGTAATATCACAAAAGATATCTTGAAAATTATATTGGTGTTTATTATAGGATCGTAGCCAATAACATTACTTTATGCATATAAATTATTTTTTGTAATCCGTTTGACTATAAATATAAATTGAACTAATTACATTAAAATAAGTTCAAATCAAAATCAAGAGTAAATATTATTAGAAAGCACTTAAGTTAATAAGACAACAAAATAAAACTTGAAAATTAGGCTAAAAATATTAGCCCATATTTCTAAAAAATTCTAATAAACGCCTCCTCAATTAAATCTGAAGCATTTTAAAACAAATCAATATGTATTGTATAATTATTAGCATCAAATATAATTGTTTTGAATAATATTACTTTTAAAAAAGTACAATAAAAAGAGATCTTAATTGCAAATAATATTGTACTTTGTATTAGGAGCCATAAATATTATTAACCTAATTAAACCTGAAATATATTATAACTAAATCTGAAGTATTTTAAAACAAATTCATATATATAATTATCAGCTTCAAATATAATTGTATCTTTTATGCTATTATAGTATCTTTTTATTATTAAAAAAATACAATACAGACTTCGTAACTAAAAATGGTATTAAACTATGCGGCAATAGATATTATTAAAAATTTCATATATTAATTAAACCATTGAAGGGATTTTCTCTAACATTAATTTACATTAATATTTATAATTATATTTTAAAAAATTAAGTAATACTAATAGTAAAATGTGAAGAATATGAAAATATCTTAAATGAAAGTAATAGAAGGAGATGAATTTATAAAAATCTTAAGCAAGTGCGTGTATGTAGCGTGTGTGTATGGATGTGTCTGTGTATTTTTATGCGTTTTCATAATCAAAACAGAAATGATAATTTATGTTAAAAGCTATACCAGCTGTTTGGTGTATTATATATATGAGTAAAACTAAAAATATGTATGTCAATAAGATTACAGAGTTCTAAAACGTTTCAAATCAGCATCTCATTCAGATATTTTACACTTAAAGCACTAATATCACTATGTGGATGCTGTACACTAAGCATCTTAAGTACGCATTTACTTCAAGGTTGTACGCAATTAAAACTATTTTTAAGTGTCACACTTTTTAATCCAAATAACTTTGAGTGTACATTAAACGCGCGAAAATTGTGGATGCAGGTAGATTAAAGAAAATATTTCTTAAAATTGTATTTCAATGACTTGGTGCATAATTATAATATAATGATTCTTTTTATTCATAATTTTGTTTTCTTCACTTCTTATATCTTATAAATACTTAAAAGTTTTTGAAGCATAATAGTAAATTTAATTTGAAAAACATGAGCGCCCGTTCATGCTTGCGGCAAAAATAAAACTAAAAATTTTTATTTAAAAACAATCGAAAATGGCCAGGCAAGTGAAACGAAATGAAAATGAACATCGCAGTTCTTGAAGCAGAATCCTAAATTTTAGTTGGTGTACGAAAGTAGGAGAATATTTTTAAAAACAAATTAATGCAAGTATGTTTAACATTTAAATTTAAAACAATAATAGTTATAGAAAAAGTATAAACATTTCAATAAAAAAAAGACAAAAAATATAGTAATTTATAATTCCATACTAAATTTTTGTCTTTTTAAAAATCTAAGTACTGAATTAAACTCATATATTATTTGGCATCTGCAACAAAGTAAACAATAAAAAATCAAAACAAACCCCTACTGCAGTTCAACTTAACACTAATGCGGTTCGGTTGTACTCTTTTGGGAACAATCAAATCATTCATTGAGCGTTTGCGCAAATAATTTCGAATGCAGATGTGGGGCGACTATCGAAAAGCTTTCGAATTTAATGCACAAAGCATACACAGTGCACTGTTAATAACAGATAAATTTACTGCAGAATATTTTAAGCTGGCAAGAATTTGAGAATATTGAAAATATGTACTAACTTTTTTGTTTTGGAACTGAAATAATAAAATTTTAATGTTAATATTAAAATATATTTTCATGTTAATAATAAATATAATTTATTATATACGTAATATTTAATTTAATATTAATATTAAACCTATTTAAAATATTAAAAAATATAATAATAAAATTTTTTATTATTATAATAAATTATTTAATTATTAGAATAATTATAATTAAAAGATCTTAATGCAATTACTTTGAGTGTTGGAATTAATTTTAATAACTTTTATTTAAGTTCTAAGTTGTTTATTTGTTTCGTTTTTTTACATTCAAATAGAAACAATTATTATTTATTTTTACATTTATTATTTATTTTTACATTTATTATTTATTTATTACTTCGTTAAACAACTCTACTCAAATAAATGTATAATTATATAATAAATATTTAAATGAATTTATTTTAAGTATTGGAATTACTTATAATTCTATTATATTATAATAGAAATAATAAAATAATAGAAATATTTGTTATTTTTTAACATTTATAATTTGTTATGAACATTTTCAGACTGTGTATGATCATTAAAGAAAAATATTTATTGATTAAAGATTACTGAACCATTATGAAAATAATTTAATAACTTATTTGAACTAAGTAAATACTTTCCAACAATAAACTCAACCAAATATACTTTTAATTAATTTAAATTAAAAAATTATACACTTAAAAACTTTATCTTTCGGCAGAAATGCTAGCGAAAGGAGGACAATGTGGTGCCAATTCAGCTATTGCAAGCGTATCGCAAGCCTTTGTTCCAGCTGTAAAGGTACTTTAATAATATTTAATTACACATTTTGTTCTGATTGAATTCCGCTTGCTTACATCAGACAAAGAGTGCGTCATTTACTTACCATTTACTGAAACAATATACATATATTTATATATTGTGTATATAGAATACGAATAGCTGTATTCATATAACTATGTATATTTATACGTTTAGTTAGTCTACGTCTCTTGTATTTAATTATACTATACAATTTACTTGAAGCATTTTTAGTGCACTCTTGTCTAGCGTTATTATATTGTTTAACTATTGTTGTGAGGATGTTGTAAAAATATGTAATGCAGTTGTTGTTTATTCATTATGCGCTCATAACTGTAACTTGACATTACAAACGAAGAGTGAATGATTTTTTTTCATGTACTAAGTAATAGAAACTAAAACAAGTAGCGAAATATAAAATTTTATTGCTAGCGAGTAAGAGTAGTAAAATGCCAAAGCAGAACAATGTAAATTAAGTCCATTGTTGGTGAAATAGTTTTAGACACTCATCTCGACTCGTAGAATCAATTGTTCCTACACATAATCGGTGAAATTTGTTTTCTGACATATGAATAATATAAAAAAACGTTAATAAAGCTTACACTTTTTAAATGCACAAATACTTAAGGGCTTCCTATTGACATGCATTTAGTGTACAAATTATTTGAAATTAATGATTCAAAAAATATATCTGTTCCGTGTATATCTTTGTTGTTGTTCTTTATACATTATATGTATATATTATATTATATTTTATATAGGTAAATGAAACTTCTTAAAATTTAAATGGAGATATATGAAAATAGAGCATACTTGTATATGTAGTCGGGTTTCTGACTCCAGTATAGTGAGCCGTGCGAATAAGTGTAAGCATCGTATAGTGCTCAACCAATTGCTGTTATGTATATTTTTATAATACAAAACGAAAATAATATGAAACGTTAAGCAAATTTAGTGTTCTGAGTACCTGATAAGTCAAGGCCCATTGTGACTATTTTCTATTCCCAAAGAAAAAATTACCACTACGTGGAAGTGGATTAATTTTTATTTACTTAATGAAAAAATGACGCTAACCACGCGGTCTACTTTACACAAAACAGATTTTGATTGATTAAAAATTTTAGATACTTCCTGTATCTGGTATAGGAATGTACAGTGTATACACTGAATTAGTGAGATCGTCTTCTTCTCATGGCAAAATTACACTTGAAGAGCGCAATTTTTAATTCAATTATTCGTTTCCAATACTTGATGATAATAACAATTTTGTGACAAAAAAAAATTTATTAAAGTTATGAAGTGTGTGTTTTTTTTATGAATTAGGCCACAATATATATTCCATTTGATGAGAGACGAATTTTTTAGTTTCTTAGAACGGTCCAGCACAATTTATATTATTGTTTTAACATTTAATTTTTTTTTATGCTTTGCTACTTTAATTTTATTATTACACAAATTAAAACTTTTTAATGTAATAAATTTAGTTCTTTTTTTAATAAATTACTTAGAAATTTAGTTTTCTTTGAAAAAATTGTTTTTTTAAAAAATTATTGGAGAAGTCTAATAAGCTTGATTTATATGATTCTTGATTTAGGTATAATCATTTTTAAATTATTAAGGAATATTTAATAATATCATATCACATTATTTTGTTTGTTTTAATGTTTGTTGATTGTTCAGAAATAATTAAATATTTTTAATTGAATACTAAGTTATAAGGCAAATTAAATAAAGTTTAAAATCATCAAGTATTCGAATTGTTTATAAATAAATATAAATAACATATATATATGCATCAAATAGGATATTATTTCTCTTCATTATTGTGTGTGATTCGACAACAACCATAAAATTTCTCGATAAAAATATCACTCCCAACCGTATTTAAGTCACTTTGGGACCGGTTATTATTATTAACGTCGCATTGACGTTTCTGACCAACTTACACATTTCTTTTTCAGGATTTAGCTAATATCTTTTAAGAACTCTTTTTACGATTGTTTATCAAACACTCGTATTCGTTTTCTTATTTTGAAATGACTTTCTTTCAGATATTTGTTTAATACAATAAAATTTAATTTTGAATTAATACAAAGTACAATAATAACTCGCTCGTCAGTTCTTTTGTACATTAAGAAAATTGAGAATAAAACTAATTAGTTTAAGAAACTGAATAAAAGGAACTTGAAGCAATGAAAAATTCAGTTTTGTCAGATAATGTATACAATTTTAAAAAGGTTCACAGGTAGAAACAATAAATAAAGCAAACGCATCCAAATTATATAATTTTGCTTACAAAAGAAAGGTTAACGACATATCGTTACCACTTCCAGCTTGTAAAAACTGAACGTTTAGAAACCATATACAATACCAGTTTTCAATCTAAATTTGTTTGGTGATACATTGTAATCGAATGTATTATTTTTTTTTATTTTTTTTTTATTGTAGAAGTCAGTTTTTAGCAAAATCTGTAATATATGATATTTAAATAAACAAATTTATCTTTAGTGTACTTTACGATTTTCGTTGCATTGAACTAATATTTTTTATCTGCACTTATTTGATTTAAGAAAAGGTAAATATTAATTCTAAAGCGGTATATTCAATCAAATTTTTTCAAACACAAATTGATTTTATACGAAAACCTGTAAATTTGATTAAGATGATACAAGTAAATTCATAGAAATAATAGAAAATCATACCGAATCCTGTTTATAAAAGCTATTTCCTTTTGTAACTAGTAATAATAAACACGATCTGCAGCAAAGGAAATAAACATTCATGTGTAATGATACCTTTCTTTAAATATAAATTTTTTACAAGTATGTAAAGCTGGAACTATGCGAAAAAAACCAAAAAATACGAAAATTGAAATTTTGTTGCATCCGAAATTATTTCATTTGAACCATTTAGAAACATATAGTTTAGTTAATGATACTATACATAAATCTTATGGTCTTTTTGATTGATACATCTGGGATAATTTTTCAATCGATATGCGCTTTCAATCATTGCACTTTTATTTTATTTTGATTGCTAAGTCTGGAGCAAAATGTATAACACTTGAGACTAATTTGTAACACTCTAGATATTTTACCAGAGTAACAAGTTTGCAGCTATTTTGTGTGCTTTAACAGATAAAGTGTGATTTGATTCAATACAGTGGCGTAACTACAGGGAAGCGACTGGAAGCAACGCTTTCGGGCCCCCGAATTTAGGGGGCCCCATTATAAATTTATGTATTCATTATATTTATTTTTAATAAATTCTCAAAAGCGGGACGAAACGTTTTTTGTTGAAATATCATAAATTTTGGTTTTTGAACAAAACCTTTAAAAATTTCTTTGTGTTGACATTTAAGTGGAGCCAAGAAAAGAAAAGAGCAAAACGAACGAGAAGAAACATTAAAGAAATTACCAAAACTAGACAATTTTCTAAAAATAAATGAAAACAAAAGTGAAGAAGTAAACGATTGAAATGATGTCTTTTCTAATTGTAATACACAGAATAAATTGACCATTGTTCAAATACTGAAACAGACTTCAAAATCATTGTTGAAACAATAAGCAAATCAACTGATATTGGCCACTTTATTAATGTCAAAATTACTGATGATATTAAACGCTTATTAATTAATAATTCTTCCGACCATCAGAAATTACAAGGGCCATTTCCGAAGGATCCTATTCAAGAAAATAGAAGTTTCAATCCTTCATACTATAATTTAAAAACAAAATATGAAACAGAGCCACGACTTTGGTTATACTATTTAAAGTTATTGGATTCAGTATATTGTAAGCCGTGCTGGTTATTTTCTAATCAAACAAATCAATGGTGTTCTGGATTTCGGGATTGGAAAAATTTGTCAGGAAAAATAAAAATACATACATCTATAAGAATTAGTAGGCCAATTTCAATCAAATCAAATTGTGAACAGGGTCCGCTCCCGAAAAGTATGTGTGTAAAGTTTCATTCGAAGAGTTCAAAGCTGACAGAGTAGTTTGAACTGAAAAGGTATATACCTATATACATATACTGATATATACTTTGGTATTTTCGACGTTTCTTTTAATGCGTTACGAAAATCTTGACAAGCCTAATATACCCTTTTTACACTTTCTCGTGTAAAGTGTATAAAAAAATGTTAGTACCATAGGAGGCCCTTAGTTAGAATTTGCTTTTGGGCCTAAAAAATGTAGTTACGCTACTGATTCAATATATGTACATATGTATAAAAATATATATATGTTTACTAACACTACTACAAAAATGTTAGATTATTTTAAAAACGTTTGATTATTTTAAAAATTTTCGACTGGGTAACAAAACTTAACAGATTGTATCCAGGTATACAAATTAAAAACGTTCATTAAAGTTATTTCAATGAAATTTGTAAATAAAAAGAATATTTAGTTATGATGCCGACTTGTAAAACGAAAATATTACGGAAGTTAAACCTCAAAATTAGCAATATATCTAAAATATTGTTTTTATATCATGTTAGTGTTATCCAAAATTCATTTCTGTTTTAACTAAAATATAACTTCTAAACCTTATCTATAATAATTGTTTTTTAATTATGCTTTATATGCAATTTGCACTTGTTTTAATTAATGCATTTTTTAACAATTATTAAAAATCACAACTTAAAAAAATGTCCTTGCATTTCGAACGTGACTATTTAACAAAAATAGTACAAAGGACTGCAAAAGGTACTTTGTACAATTGTTTATACATAAAAAACGAAAAAAAATGAAAAAGAAGAATAAGAAAAGACCAAAGTAAAATTGTTAGTTTTATCAAAACTAAATCTGATGCAAAAGCTAAATTACTTCGCAGGCAGGCATTTTTTAACATAAAAAAAAAATGAGACATTTTTTGTCAAAAGTGTAAAAACGAATAAAATTGCTCAAATAAAACATCAAAAGGAAGTAACTAACACAAGACAAATTGCCCTAAAGTAACAAAATGCCCAACAAATAACGTGGTGTAACAGAAAAAGTTATCAAAGCATTTTTCTTTTAAAATAAAATAGAAAAATGGAAAAAATAATGCTGAGTAAAAAATCAAAATATGAACGTTTATAATTTTAAAAAGTACTCTTACTCTCTGCACTCTTTGCATGTTTAAACATAAAGTGCATCACAAATTAATTTCCTTTTAACAAGCCTTTGCACAATATATACACCATAAATTTATATTAAGTCACAAAAATTATTGTCTCATAAACAAACAGCTAAATCACTTTACGTTTATTTGTTGCCATGAAACCCTACAAATATCCTTACAAGCCAGACATGCTCACTTATTTGTCGCCGCCATTTGTGTTTCAGATACGTTTCAGATACAAACAGGACCCCATGTTGCCCCAACTAATTTTATTGCAAATACCGTTCGTTTATTTGTATTTGTTAATGTGTAAGAGCAAAATGTAAATGTTTTGGCTACCACTGATATATATCTGAGAATATAATTATAATGAACATCATTAATAATTGATTAAGTAGCGAAAAAGTGGCAACAACTTGTCGCTCATGATATTCCATTTTTATGCTTTCTTTCATATTTATAGAAACATCATTGTTTGTGCTGTTGTGCTGCTTTTTAACGGAATATTTTCTTTTTAGTGAACGAAGTAAAACCAAAAAATATTTTATATTTATGTATATGTATATATTTACGCCTTATATAAAAGGATGTTATGTATCTCTTCTACTAGCTTTTAATACAACGAACAATAACAGTCTTATGCGTCCTTTCTATCTTTTAGATACTACAATCCTATGCTTGTTCTAATGTTTCTCTATGCGGCTTTTATTTATGGAAGCTGGAAGCTGTTGCTCGCATGTTCCAGTTTTTTTCCTATGCTATGCTGTGTTTATTCAGAACCACATTTTTGTATGTTTTTATGGCAAAACAGTTTTCTTTTTTTTATGGTGAGCACAAATAAAGTACGTCATATTATATATTAAAAATGTAGTGCGTACATATGTATCTACATGCATATGTACATCTCGTTTAATATGACATATGAATGGTATTTTTTAGATTTTACGCTGTTGGCAATGTACTAAGAAAAGAAATTTTAGTCAAAGCAACGCAATTTGGTTCTTAGCTGAAAAATTGATCATTTTTAAGAAATGATGTCTGATAAGCCTATAGGTAAAAATAACACATATTTCCATTTTACAATCCCAACTCTTTATACAATTCTTAGCAACACTGTAAAGAAATAGACATAATTTAGAAAAAATGGCTATTAAAAAACTTTACAGTGTAGAATTTCACTATTGGTTGTTGCTACATAACAGCTTGGTAATATTTCTAGAACATCCGTAATAAAATATTTTCATCACACAACACACTGACTGTTTTTTACGAAGCTGTAATAAGTAATGGAAATATCCTTCTGAACACCATCTCCTAAAAAAATTTTTTAACAATTGCTGGATAAGACTTTGTAAATAATTTTAAAAAATTAGAAAAATGTAGTAGAGAAGTATGTAAGTTCTTTAAATTTATAAAGCATTTTCTGGTCAAATTGATGGAAAGCAAACTGATATGAAAAAATGTATATAAAAAATAAACGACTTCAATTGAAATTTGGAAGCTTCATAAGCATCTTAATCAACACTTTATTTTATTACAGAATGATTGGGTTCAATACAGAAACATTGCATCATTCAAAATTGTTGCTTTATTTAATTGAGATACTTGCTTTTAATTATTTGATAACGAATAGATTTAGTGTAGTATTCGCAAAAGATCCAACTGTTTTGCTTAATGTAGCAAGATACTAGTTTTTAAATTTAAGATAATCAATGGGTTATAATATATATTTGTTATAGATTTAACTTAATTATTTATTGCAGTTAAAATAATTGTTTTAAGGAAAAGAATAGATTTCGTGAATTCTTTTTAAATGATCCAACATTGTTGATCGAAGAATTGTATAAGAGATACAAGTTTTCAATCACTTTCTTCTTCGGCAAAGAATACATATTCTCTATTTTCTTCGATAAGAAATACGCATTTCTTTCTTTTTCGATAATGAATAAATGTTACTTTCTTATTTGATAAAGAATATACTGAGTGTGATTTCTGTGAATGATTCAATATTTTTATTTATGTTAAGTGCAATATTTGATAGGGTATTTAGAGGTTGGTGGCAATACTTGTTTCAATTTTTGCTTAATGACAACGGCTTTTATTGTTTATTGTATTTCGTTTTTTTGAAAAGGAAGAGGTTGTCACAGTTGAACCAAAAAAACCAATACTCTAAAACAAGGTCAAAAAAACTCTTACAAGTACCAAAAATGATAATATTTTCCCAGTATAAACAAGAAACTAAATTCGATATAGCAAGGGATTGTTGCATATGCACGAACACGTCAAAATTATGAATTTGGTCTTGTTTTATGGGAAGAATCCCTCAATTCATAAATGCGTAAATAAACAAAACGATCGAGTTTACTTAACAGTGATATTATACTCAAATTTACCGTTTGCCACGGTTCCGTGACGTTCAATATTGATATTTCTTTGAGGTTGGGGCCATTTTTTTTCGCGAAATGTTGTAAAAGATTTCTGCAACCATGAGCATATTTTGGTCAGAGAAAGTTTATTAGCATGGCTGACAGACAACATAACCGTCATCAGAAGCAAACCGAATTGTTGGTATTAAACAAGTTAATTTTACAGGCTAAAGTCACAGCTAAGAAAAATTTTATTTCATATAAAAATTTCATATATTTATATTAATGCACCTTGTGAATCATTTGTTG
This sequence comes from Teleopsis dalmanni, assembly GCF_002237135.1. NCBI lineage: Eukaryota > Metazoa > Arthropoda > Insecta > Diptera > Diopsidae > Teleopsis > Teleopsis dalmanni. The sequence continues at coordinate 197,060,207 of NC_051846.1, forward strand.
AATGACTCTAAACTGTAGTTTAAGCTAAAAGTGGCCATTAAAGTTTCGAAATCAAAAATTCTGTTGGTTCAATAAAATTCAAATTAAAAAATACAGTGTTTTGCAAGTTGCAATTTGATAGGAAAAAAAATTTTAAATTTAAAACAGACATTTAAAATTGTTAGGAAATATATATTATAAATATATTATGTACTCGTATAAATAATAAACAAAAAGCAAAAAGTTTTTACAGCTGTTGTTAAATCTATTTACATAAATATAAGTGCGTATAATAATACTCTAAAAAACAAAAATAGAAACAATAACAAAAACTGCTCATCAACCAAAGTTATTACCATTTCTACTATTACTTTTAAAGCCCGAAAGTTAAAAGTCATTTTTTGAGAAGAAATAATCTGTAAGGCAAATGAATTGCTAAAGTTTTACTATAAAATAAATTTCTTAAAGTTCATTTTGAAGTAAATCTTATATCGCAGTTTCCGCATAGAGGGTCGTATATTTAATAAAATCGTAAATGCTGAAACGACAAAATCCCAACAAAATTGGTCAAAGAAAATAGGTTCTTAATGCATGCGTATAATAAATAAAACATTTAGTCAGTAGAATAAATTTATAAAAAACATATAAGTAATCGCAAAGCAAAAGAATATAAAATATGTGCCTATCGCACAGCCCCTGAAAATATTGAAATTGCCTGCTGTGCATATTGTGTAAACTTCGGCATAAAAGCTGAACGTCTAAGCTAAATAAAGTTCATTACATCTGAAGTACCTCGAAATGGTGAAATGATCAAAGGGCAAACGGTAACGACTATATAGAAAATATTGCGTTAAATAGAATACTGTATAGCGTTACAGTAACTATAATTTGCAGTGTAGCAATGGAGTTTTGTGGCAGTGTTAAAATTTAAATAAAAAAGAATATCCTGTTGTGAAAATCTTTTTTGTTTTTAGCCGTAAATTGATTTATTGAGAGGAAATAACATAAGGGCTACATAAATGTTTTGCTGGGTAGCTTAACATTTATTATTTAAAATATATATGTAGCTATATAGCTATCAACACTGTATTTGTGGTTATTATAAGCATTTTATAAGTACATATATTTTTGTTTACATTTTAAAGTGTTGGAGGAAAAAAGTGTCAACTGTGTTTTTACATATTTTGTACATTTATATATTTCTATCTTTTTTCATTGAAGTTTTATGCGTGGTTTTGCATATAAATTTCTCATTTTCCGTGCTGCGAATTTTATGTTATTTTGCCTTTCAAGACCTTTTTTCTGTTGGTGAAAAGGTTAAAAATGTGCACAGCGTGAGATAAAAACGCAAAAATATGTTTATGAATATTAAAAAAATGCAATTTATGACTTATTTGCGTTTAACCCTACGCCCTAAGCATAAATATAAACTAGATCTTGAATAAAAAAATAAGTAATTTTATTCAAATATCAAAATAGAAAAAATATTAACAAATTTTTACTAAGTTAGTAAATTAAGTTGACCTCAACTATATATACACATACAAATATAAAACTTATCTGTTATATACTTAACAGATACGGTTACTTTCATACGTAACTATATTGTGGTTTAAATTTAAGATTGGATAACATACTAAAAGCTTACAATGTTTATTCACTGTAAGTAATAGAAAGAAAGAATAGTTGTAATTCATTGTTTTTTATAAGATTAAAATCATTTTCAAACCATCATCGTCAACTGAGTAAATGCATATGGCAAAGTGAACATATGAAAACTGCATTTATGCATGCACGACTATGCATTTTTGTGTCAGTTCAATGTACAATAATGTCAGCTCTAAGCACAATAATGTAAAATGAAATATAACACTAACAGAATGCGACATCCTTCTAAAACTGCGTTTATGCAAATTACTTTATTCATTTTATATTTTTTGTAAATTAGATTAAAATGCATGTTGTAAATGAATATTTTACAGACTTCTATATTTTTATAGTTTACTTGAAACACATCTTAGATGTGAGATATTCTAAAGTTAAAAACAATGGATGTTTGCATCATAACTTATAATTATTTTCCTGCCCAATATTAAATTGATTATTTTCATTTAGTACTAGCGCGTTTAATACAATTAATTTGGTAAGACGTTATGGCCTAGATTAGGCAGGAATATAAAGAATAATCTCTTAGGTTTCAGCAAACCTGCAATTTACATACCCTTGTACTAAATGATCATGACACCATTGCGCTATTGCTTAAAAGGTGACATACTTTTACAAATAGATTGTGAGTTGATACGATAAAGAAGAAATAGAATCCATCATTCACTTTCTATGTCACGGTTTAAGGCCACAGACAATGCGATTTTAAAGCAAAGTGTTCCTAAAGCGCATTGGAGCTCAAATAATGACCAGTTGTGATACCATGATTAGCGTTGTTCATACTCAGATTAGAAACACGAAACCGCCATACAAGTGAAAGTAAACCAACCTGATAAATCTATAAGTTTGGCCAAGTCTCTAATTTTATAGGATAACAGCTCTGTCAGGTTGGTAAGAAAAAGGGCTTCAAAGACATGCAGTACAATTCTTCATCCGCAGAGCCACAATCTCGATAAAAGCTATTATAGAGTAGATGCTGTCTCATAGCATCACTTCCTAGTACACAGTGAGTTGTCAACACCAATACAGAAGTGTTTAGCTTTATTAATCTTTATTTAACACAGTTGACTGGTATACTTTTTGTCCTGAGATGGTTTGGAACTAGTCCAAACTGAACAAGAACCTAGATCAAGAAACAGGAGCTTGCGGTCCGACAGAAGGATTCATCTGCCCAATTTTGTTTAGCTTTTCTTACGGTTTTTTACTATAATGAAGAAAGAATGTCATATATCGGTATCAAATTTTATTTAAACCGAAGTAAACCTAAGGAATCGATTTTACGGCACTAGTAAAAAGAAATATTAAACACTTAATTATTTTATTTAAAAAGTGTTTAGTTGAAAATTTACATACAAACTTATAGTAAATATTTTCATTTATGATTAAGGAATAAGATGACTTTTTACAAATAGAAAATTTCTATTTTTAAAATTAATTTTTCAGTATACTCGTATTCTTTCAATGCACTAAAAATAAACAATCACTTAAAATCAAATTATAATTTCACTTACCCTCAATAAAAGGTAATTGCCTCATAAAAATCTCATTAAAACTCTAATAATTTCCATCAACCATGAACAATTTTGTACATTAAATCTACACAGAACAGTAACAGCAATAGCAACAACAAAGACAACAACAATAATAATAGCAGCGGCTGCGATCATAAGAAGAAAGCATAAGCAACATTCATAAATTCATAACTGCAACGCGCCGAGTAAAATTTAATTAAGTCTGTATTTTACCCGAACGGAAAAAAATTCGATTTAAAATTACCCACAATCTATCCAACGCAGCACATCAACCCATAATCCTGCAGGGTTATAATTTCATGTTAAAATGTACTCTGCCGCACAATGATGGGTCTGCCATTTTCACTAAACTACATGACGTACGTACACTCACTCAACTATGTATGTATATATACCAACTAATACAAATGCATTTAACAAGCGCAAATACGAAATACTCAAGTAAACCGAAGCGAACACAAATACAAATAAAAAGAGCAGTAGCACAAACATTTGCAATAACTTCGTCGACGCCTGCCAAGCCGCCTGCACATCCTGTTTAGACTGTTTAGAAGGTACCAACGTCAGCCAGTGGAGTAATCGTATAATTGAATATGTTAAATGGACAACAAAATGGCGCTGACATTGGTACTGGTACTGGTGCTGGTGCTGGTGCTGGCACTGAGAAAATAAAATGTAGAATAGCAAATTTTAAATAGAATTTCATATAAATTTTACAGGCGCGTCCATAGGTTATAATATTTATGATATGCGCCAACCATAAAATATGGCAACAGGTTGTCATTTACTGGTTTAGCATTTAGAATGGTAGTTTTGCACTCAACTATAAATAACTGTTTCTGTAATGCATATTCGTTTATATGTGAGAAGTAATTTTATGCAAAATAATGCATTTCATTAAAACTTTGCGTTGTTTCAAAACTGAATTGCACTAAATAACATGTGGTGTAGTGCGGCTTGAAGTTCAGCACATTTACTCAGCACGTTGAACAGTCTTACTTTAAAGAGCAATAAAACGTAGAACCAATAAAATTAATATATTGCAATCAAGCAACATATGTGGTTAGTATAAATTTAACTTTATGATTATTAGCAAAATATGTTAAATTACACTCAATTTGGGTAAATGTTAAAAATCGCTTAATATTTAAATTTTAAATGTAAAAGAATTTATATCGACTTAAAATAACATTAATAAAAAAATATTTATGTATAATCTTTCTAAAGAAAAGTTTAAAAACTAAAAAGTAAAAGACTACTAAAAGTACAATAACATAAAAATTGATTTCCCATTGCGTATGAGTAACATAAAGTTATGTAGCAACTTTACTGCTAAATGCTGCGTATGCATTGGTTAAAATTTATACCAATCTACAATTTTAGGTTATTTTTGCCTAATATTTTGTATAAACGCTGCTAGTTATAGTAAAATACATTTAAATACATTTATCTTAACTGTCTTGAATATCTAAAAAGTGGCCATTAAGAAAGCCATACGATAATTATGTAAAGATGAGACTAGTTCTTAGAAAGGCAAATAAACGGATTTCACTAACACGAATGATGTTTTTGAAAGTAAATATGCTCTATATATATTTGATATATGCTTTTATTTGTTAGATACATCCTAGCACATCTAATATTCCCTTATTTACAACATGGTAAAACGTTATATTTGGTTAGCTTTCCACTGACTTCAATTAGCGATTTTTCCCCATTATACTACCATGTTCCTCGCAAGAATTCCAAAGGCATCAATATACAAACTAAGTCCATTCCGTCGAAATTTGAAAGCTTAATAAATTTTGCTTGCTTTCTTGTCAATCAACAGCTGTCAAGCTGTCAAAATGGTACTGCATCAAAAACCTATTTCTTCTGAAGATCAATGTAAGGCACCCACAAAGAAAATGTTTAATACTTTTTTTGATCTATAAGTTTTAACAATTACTTCAACGAGTATTTAAAGATATGCGCAATTTGTTTGCATGGGTACCTATACACAAAGAGAATGTGATCAAAGAGAACTGCAGTAAGTCATTTAGTATTCAGACAGTCCCTTTTATTGAGTTTTAGTCTTGTTGTAAAAGAGCCATTTTAGTCGGGACGTTCCGGATAACCTAAGTGTCTTTCATTTATTGTTAGTAAGCTGAAGAAAGTGAAGGAAAGTATTTATCTTATCGATCTCTACGGATAAATAAACCGGCACATCTATTGATACAACTAGGGAATCACCAAAGCTAAATCGTCTGGTAAAAAATGTAATAAACAAAAACATTTGTTTTGGTTTTCCATAAGTTGTAATAACGTTTTTATTATTACAGATATTTTTAAATATTTTTTTATTGGTGTAATATTTAACAGAAATATATATTCAAACATACAGTCGGGTAATTTTTTTGTATGCATAATATATCAATCAGATCACTAAAATATTTGTATAATATTTCATTCAACAAATACTAATTTCATTTGCGTCGACATCTTAACAATGACAAGCCAGTAAATAAGTCTCAACTAAGTCTTCCTTACAGTTAAGCAATAAATTGATTCACTTAAAACAACATACAATGTATCCGCAATAGTGTTAAAGGCATTACAAGTATACGTGTTTGGATTAAATGAAATCAAAAAAAAAATGTATATAAAAAAAACTTTTGCAAGTTAAAACATATGCGCCCAAATTGATCCCTTGCAATCAATTAATTTCGTTAATAGGAATAGTTAATAGCTGTTAAGAACTTTATCGTAAGTAAAATAAAATTTTTATGGAATAAAACAAAACAATGCTAACTTAAACTGTAACTCTCTTTATTGAGTTTCCAAATGAATGTAAACAAAGTCTTTTTTAAGTAAATTACATACGTTATATTACACAATCAAATATAAAGAGCCAAAATTTAAACCATAGACTGAAATAATTCGTTTCAACAGTTATTGTGCTCATTTTAGCAGCTCAAATTGACTTTAAAATGTTTCAGAATGTAATGCATTCATAGAGGCGATAAAAGTTAAGTGCATTACTGTAAAAAAGAGGTTAAAATGGAAATGAGATGTTGAAAATGCTAGCTTATAGCTGTGTGAAAGGTATGCATGCAGCCTCCGTTTAACTTTTACATATATATTTACGGAAACCAACGAGTGTCACTGTGGCGGAAAATTTCAATTTCAAGTAATTAAAGTTGTTATCATGAGTATAATGATGCGAACAGCAAATGGATTAAATAAGTGAAAAAAATTAAAAATAAGAAAAATTTTACAAATCCGTTAAAATTTAAATGGAATTACAATAAAACAAAATAAATAAATAAAATTTAAAATAAATTTAAGCTTTTATAAAAATAAGGAGCTGTAAAATCTTGTTAATTATTAAGCTGATTTGCATAATAATATTTAAAGGTAATATAAAAATATACGAAAAAGGCAATACACCAAAAATGTCCTGTTATACTGACGTCATACCCTCTTTATAGCAATGTTAGTAAGTTTTCAAGCAAAGCAAAAAATTGAAATTAGAATTTCAAAATCAAATTAAGCGCAACCAAAGAAAATAGGAATTGAAATTAAAAAAAATTTTCCCCATTTCTCTGTGCATTATCTTGGCACTTAATTATTTCCACCATTGCAATTTCCGTAATCAGTAAATTAAACATCGAGATTTTTTTTTTGATTTGATTGAATTTAATGATGATTTGCTCTACATTTCACTGCATAAAATTTGTTTTCAATTTCAGCTTTTGAGTACTTGATTTTAAATTCCCAGCTTTTACTCTTCACTTTATATCTTGAAATAACACGAGAATTACGTAGAGGCGCAATTCTTAAAAAAAACAAATTTTTTAGGAAAAGTTTAATATTATTTAAACATGTTTTTATTTTGAAGTGAAAACATTTAAAAAAAATAAAATAAAATAAATAAAAATCATGCAAAAACTGCTTTCGATTCAGTGAACTTAAAACAACGATAAATGGTAAACCGTAAAACACATTTAAATATTTAATTTACCCTTTTGGCTAATTGAACAAGGTGGTAAATGTTGCAAAAAAGTATTTCAGAGTATTCGTTAACATATTTTTTGCTTTTATTAAGAAATAGTATTTTTTGTTTTAAAATATAAAATTTCTTTAAATTTAACAATTAAGAAGTGAGTTATAATTTTATAATACAAATAATAATTTCTTTCAATTGAACTTAATCAGGTTTCATAAATTTTGTATATGTATCTTTATTTTATAGTGAAGCATATTTATATAAATCTGTAAATAAACACAAACAAACAAATTTACAATTTAATTAAATCATAATAAAGGAGCATTTTTATTTGCTAATGTACTACTCTAAACTATCAATAAACAAAAAATAAAAAAATTTTTGGTAAAATTATGATTCTACAGATTAATTTTAAACGCAAATATTAAACATAAGATATGATTTAAATCTTGTAAATAAAAATATAAATTATTAACAATATTCCAAATATTTGTATTAAAAATAAATAAATATTCATATGTATATATAGTATACTTATATGCTATTACTGTAGTATATATATGTATATTTAAAGAACTTAAAGTCTTAACAACAATACATTTTTTTATTTTATTTTTCTTTTGAATAAAAATTTACCAAAATTTTGGAAACAAAATGAACTTATGAACTTTAAGATATATAGTATAAATAAATTTTTAAAGGGCATTTATGTATGTTAAACAAATTCGTGTATAAGAATTTGACATATAACATTTAAATATTCATAATTATGATTCTATATATATACATATATATACTATCACTTTTACACCTATAATTATCACATCTTCATTCGCGCATAAACATTATATATTTTTATCCCAGCACGACGGTAAGCGTTAAACGGGTAGGCGTTTTTGAGAAGCTGTTAAATCGTCGCATTAAAATAATGAGTTAAGCATGTTTATCGGATTGCGACAGTTTATAAATAACACAACGTAAGGGAATATCATGAAAAGTATTTAGTAAGATAAAAATAGGGTAAATTCAGCTGCATGAATTATTTTAAAATTTTAGCATATAAGTGAAGTTTATAAGCAGCTTAAAAAATGTCAATAAAAGTATGGCTTTCAAGCGGCCTTTTGCTAATAAAATAAATCAACAAAAAATATAGGATGAATAACAAAGATTGCTTTTCTTTATTTTTTAATAAACTTGTTGCACTTTTTTGATCAGTGTCACAATTGTTCTTAGATAAGGGGGCAACTATGAACACTGCACAGAGGTTATGGCCTTGTCAAAAAAAAATGTGGTGTCAGCTGCATACAATATAATACCAATCCTGGATTTTAAAACTAGACTTCTTACTGTTTATTCAAACTGAAAAAAAAGAGTAAGAATATATGACATATAATTCTAAAGTTGAAATTGAGCTAGGATGCAAGGGCTGTTAAGCGCCTGAAAATCAATAGTGTAGATAAGATAGGAAGAGAATAAATATGTTTTGGGTTTCAGTAAAACTGCAAATCATATCCTTATTGGAGTACAGACAGTGCTACCGTGACGAAAAATATATTAGGTGGTTTCTTTGCTTTTGTAAAAGACTATAGCCGAAGAGACATTAATGTTCAAAGATTGTTTCTTCTCTTCTCTAAACTATATTTGGATGACTAAATGGTTTAACAATAATAGCACATGAAGTTATAACGCAAATAAAGGTAATTCTTTGTTCAATATGAGAATAAAATAATCGCAATATCTCACTCTATAGACTCAAACTACTTACGGAATAAATATACTGTAGAATTGAGAGTGTAATGGTATACCTGACCGTAGTCTGCATAACAGAAAATTCAACGATTAAATGAGATTATTATTTAATAAAATGTTTTATGAAAGAAAATAAAATAAGATACAAAATTTACAATAAGATACAAATTATTTGAGATGTAGGAATAAAAATGAAACTAACATTCTTGCCAAATAACAATTGCCTAAATAATAAATTTTATATACCTTTCGTAATAAAAACGAAAACTTTATTAAAAATAATTAAATAAGAAACCTGTTTTAATATTATACTAATATTGTAATTGTTATACTGTAACTGTAATACTGAAAAAGAAAGATTCATATTAAATTTAAATCAAAACATATATTATGGTACATGCACGGTGATATAAATGAATCAAATAATGTGTTTTTTATTTGTATTCGTAATATTTTAATATTATTATTTATGTTTATAGTATTTAATTGATTTGCCGGTCTCATTAATATTCAATGATTTGCCGGTTTTGTTATTATCATATGTTTTTAAAAATAAATGCCGCTTTTATATATCGTAAAGTATTATTCGTAATTTACTTTATTTATATATTCATTAATAATTAACTTTTTTATGAATAATAAATCTTTATTTAGCTTTAATAAAGAATAAATAAAAAGGTGTTGTGTCTGAATATAGTATCGCAAAATATTTGTCAGAGAGAGAAATATTTATAACCTTACTTCAAATTTAAATACAATAATATTTATATACGTTTTACATATTTACAATAAATTTGCATGTAGCAAATTTAATAAAAAATTTTATTAACATATAACAAATCGAGTATTAATTTAATTTACATAAATTAAGTCAATTAATCTTTAGTATTAACTAATACCTAACATTGAACTCGAGCTTTAAGTAATAAGTTCTTAAGCAATATCACAATATTTGAACAAAGGCATGCGGTAAAAAGAATCAGGTTGTGTTTATAGCAAGCATAAAGTTTATCTAGGTAATTTCAATTTAATTTGTAATCAATTTTTATCAACACAAAAGAAGTAAACTAAATTACCTTAAATAATGAAGCAAAAAAATCTCGGGAAAAGTAATTTTGTAAGTCTCAAGAGATTTTTATAATTTAATTAGGCTGCCAAACCACAAGTAGTAATTGATAAGCTTAAATAATTTATTTGTCAATTTATGTGTTCACTTTGCAAAACGTTTATGCTTGTATATGTATGTGAGTAAGTAAGTAAGTAAGTAAGTAAGTAAGTAAGTAAGTAAGTAAGTAAACCTGAAAACAAGCTTAAACCACAAAAACCGAGTATATGCAAATAACAGCAAAGTACACAAAAATCACTCTTTGGTTTTGGTTAGCTCCCTCCCTTGTCGTTTTCCATTTTATAAGGTTTTCTATGTGTATAAAAGTAAGAGTAAATAAACATAAACGTAACAGTGATTTTATGGTATTCTTAACGCTTAACTTTAAAATATATTGTAGCACAATAAATCGATTTACTTGGCGCATTTATAAGATACAATGGAAGACCAATTTTGTAGAGTTTATACTGCACTTCTAAAGAACGTAAAATTAAAATTTGACTTAAAAATTAAAAATTTATTACAGTTAAGAATTTTTGCATTTTAAATACATTTAAATTTTAGAAAAAATTTGACTGCATTCATGGTCAATTTGGTTTTGCCATAACACAAAATTAAAGCCTAAAAAGAAAACAAAAATTTTGTCGTCCATTTATTTCCGTTTGGTAAAACATATTTGACTTCCGCTTTGAAATCAGATTAAACACAAATGCCAATAGCGAAGAGAAATACAGATAAAAATTGTAAATTTATTAAAAACTACTAAGTACCGAAATAAATAATATAAATATGCAAACATTTTAAATATAGCAAAATGTTTCAGATATTCGAATATCTGAATTAAGTGTGCGATATACACATATATATATGAGAGAAAATATGCTACATAACAACAGAGGCAGCTTAAAATTCATTGTCAGTCACTTTGGGCAAATTTTGTGCATAATCAACACAAAAAATAGCATTATATAATGTAAGTCGAATTGAGCCCAAAAACAGACAGCATAGATTTTTGATATTTCTTGGCAAATGTGTGTTTATTATTGTTACAGCATCAGCATCAGCAGGGATTTGAAATTGGTATAAGTTAACATCATAATTTTAGGGTTTATTTTATTTCTTTTAGTGTGGAAACAGCAAAAAGTTAATGTCATAAGAGATATTTTTCCCCAAATCAAACAATAATACGATTTGTAGTAAATGCCTTAAGAACTCATTTAATTTATTTTAAAAATAAATTGAGACATTTGGTGAAATTTCAACAACTCAATAAAACATTTTATTGATATAAATGTTATCACATAAAAAATAACACAATTTTTCTAAATTTTTACTATTATTATTGTCAGCAATAACAAATGTTCCTATTCTTGATTTTTTTTATGATGCACATATTAGCAAATGTATCAGTAGATTGTGATAGAATGTAACAATTTGGGATTTAAAGTGCTGAAGTGTTGTCATCCATCCATTAGTTTTCAACCAGAGAACAAATATTAGCACAAATCTTGACATTAACATTTAAGTTAAGCACTTTGTGGTTTGCACTAAAATGTGGTTATTTCTATTTGTACATCCTGTACATTTTCTTCTATACATACATGTGAACCTTGTAATGAATGTGTATAGTAGCTATTAAACACGAAATCATTTATTCCATATTATGCGGTAAATTTACAAGGCATCATTTGCTATTATAAGGGTCAAAAGCATTTAATGCAGCAATATTAATACGTTTAGTAATGCTTTCAACAAAATCCTACAAAATATTATAATATGTGGGTGTAAAGACAATTAAGCTTATTTACTCTCAAACATCACAAATTTAAATAAAACACATTCTTTGATAAATTGGTAGCAACAAAATATTGTAAATAAAATTAATACGACAAAATAAAAAATAAATAATTGGTTAGAAAGATAAAAATATTATATAAACTAAACAAAAAGAATTCTTTTTAATGAACTTAGTAAGACATAATAAAAAATAATGTTTTTTTTAATACTAAGCTATCAATTTTTTCATTAAAAAATTGCTAAAAGCTGCATTTAATTTTTTTTTTTAATTACTTTCACAAATATATTTCTAATGTTTATAGTTTACAAAAATTTATAATCTCGATCAATCACTTCAAACAAGCTGAAATTTATCTATACTGAATACTTGTTTGAAGTTTATTGCAAATTGTTTTAGTACATTACTTACTTTTTCAATATATCAACAACAAATGATTGATAGCTGTTAAATATTGAAATACAAAAACTTAATGCTTAAAAGTAAAAAAACAGTTAAAGGTTTTTGCTTTAAAAGCATTACACTTAAAAGTTTCTATATAGAAAAACGCACAAAAACCACAGAAACAAGATATTTTAACAAAGCACTACAATTTTAGAATTAATGTATTTGTTTGTGAAGGAAAATAAAAAGCATATTACAGAGATTGCTAAATATTTCGGATTTTTAAAAAATTAACATAAATAAGCAGTATTTTATTAAAAAATTTTTAACATCAATTGAAAGATAATAATTTTCTGTATAAAAATGATATAAAAGTAGTAACAATTAACCTCATGCAATTTTTTCAATAATTCAATAAAATTTTTATTCAGCCATAAATCACTACAAAAAATTTCATAAACGAAACATTGATATTAATATAATATAATATAATATTATATAGTATAATGGGAATATGGGAATAAGTAAAAATTTATCAGATATAAATAGACATGAATATACCCGTACTGAGTACTACGACATCGATATATTGAATTAGCAGTTTACAATATTCATTCTAATTATAATATGATTTTTATTATGACTTTTATGACTTCTATGACTTTTATAGATATTATTAATATTATAGTCGTTTTTAACGAAAGAGTGTTGGAAATAATTTAGGCATATGATCCGTTGTGGTACGTTGAAAATATCTCTTATTTTTTAACCTGATGTATTTCCGATAAACTCACTGGTTTCAGTAATTTTTAGACTCCTTTAGATTTCTTATTAATATTTCTTTAAAATATCGTACTACAAATAATCTGAGCCGCTTATGGATGGCTTTAGTTGCTGAAGTAAAAGCCAAAAATTAAAAGGATAAAAAAATAGAATGACATGAAGAACTTAATAGATTTAAATTAACCTTATATTTATATTTAAAGATAGCAGAATAATACATATATAATGTTTTTTCTGCATATATAAATGTAAATTAAAAGGAATTAAACGTACTTAATAAAGAACTTAATAAATTTAAATTAACCTTATATCTATAAATAGTTTGGAACATTAAAATAAATTTTTAAAAAATTGCAGATAGGAGTACTTATATAAAATATATTAAGAATAAAGCTCTTCTATTAAAATCTTTTAGTACTGTTGGATATATATAAAAACACAAAGTGCAAGAAACTTACAATTGAGAAAACTGATATACTGTAATCACTGCAACAAAATTAATCTTAAATCTTTTCCAATAATTTGATAAATCTAACAGATAAACATGGACAGAATTATCTATCGAAGGACAAGAATTAAATACCCACTATTTGGTATGTTGGAACTGTTATATATTATAAACATTATACTGTAGCCAGCTACTGTTGCTTAATCGAACGCATAAGACATAGTTTTTACTTATATTATGGTATATACCATATACGATATATGATATTTATATCATTGATATTGAATGGAAACTATGGTATTCATTAGTATTATTTGAATTAAAAATAATATAATGTATACATTATATTATTATATTATTTATACATTTTACATAAAGGTTTGACTACAAATATAAGTATAGTTTATATTTAAAAAAATATTGTGAGTTGCGAATGTTTTAATTGCAAAATATTTAAAAGATAATAAAAACTATTCAACAGCTTTAAGAAATTCAATATTTTATTTTCCTTGTTTTATTTTAAATACTCTTCTTTGCCTGTATTGAGTCTCTGCAGCTGGAAGATAGTTTCTGTTATTAATGTGCTGCTTCGTATTCCTGTTCATTGTTAGCATTAGTATACTTGGTGTTGTCTATTAAATACACGCTTCATGCATTCCGGAAATTGAATACTTTCCGGTATTGAACAGTGATTATTCTTACTCAACTCTTATATTGTGAGTCTACCTATTTCTACCCACTTTCATTGTTCAACCAAAGTCATTGTCTGCAGGAAAAGGTGGTATTTTGTAGGATTTGTAGCGCTAAAACTTTCCTCCGTAGAAATAATGTAAAAGCTGAAAGTATGCGATACAATTCAATAACTACTGAAGCGATACTATTTTGGTTAGTGAAAGGAAAACGAGAAGTAAATTCCAAGTAAACCAAATGACATTACGTTGTCGTTGGTTTTGCAATATCCTGTTTCCGTTTAGAAAATAGCAGAATACAAAAAAAAATCAAGAACTAACTAAAAATTGAAAAAATTTTTATTAAATATTTTATAGCTGCTTGTCGATATTTGTAACGATAACAAGATTTAGTGTTGTCATATCATATTTGGTGACAACATTGTATAATACCCAGCAGTAAGTTTATTTTATCAAAATGAAAATATAATAATCTTTTTCATATAAAGTACAACCCTGAGAGACACTTTAACAGCTATTTTTAATATACGAATTTATCTAAGATAAAGTTGAAACATATAATTTGGAAATGTTTTCTGTGCACATCTAATAAGTAAACATTCTTCGTAGGCAGTAATGCTTGAATTTTGTCTTCTCGTTGAGACAATTTCATTAGCATTTATTCGTAACGAAGCATTTTATTGAGTTTATATGTATGTGATGTCAAGAACATTTGAACTTTTCTTAAGATTAGCGTCTGCTACTAATTTAGAAGTTCATTCTGCTTGAATATTTGCATTTTATCACATCATATGAATTGATGCTTAAGATGAATCGGATATGAGACTACGCACAATAGTAGATAACTACTGCTTTCTTTTTACTTTCTCAATATCAATTGGAAAAGTAATAGTGATTTCAAAATAAATAGAGTTGATTTAGTATAAAAATAATATAAAAACAAGAAAACATTAAAAAAATAAAATTTTATGGATATAAATGATATTGAAACTTTTTAAGACATCACAAAGGAATCAAAGAAATATTGAGTACAATAATAATAAAATATGTTTAATTTGCATCAAAATAATTTGCCTAAATTATAAAAATACTAACAATTAGAAAATAAAACTAAGTTGGTCATTTGCAAAAATATATTATATACTAACAGTCAAACAAAACGTCAATACTTTTAGTTTATTCGAAAAATGTATTTTTCTACTAATAATTATAACAAGTAGTAAGAATTACTGATCCAGAATCAACTCCAATACATTTATTTTCAATGTCAAAATTTAAATTTTCGTATCAATAGTAATATTTTTAATATTGAGAATAATACGCAAATTGATGTAAATCATGTAATCAAAATTAAAGTACATGAGTTAAAAAAAACAACTTTTTTAGTTCATAGGTTCATATAATTATAACCGTTTATATATTACACTGATCATACTGACTGCTGATTATATATAATAAAAATATACTACTTCCCAGTAATAATTACTTCAATTAAGTATGTATGTATGATCAAGCCTTTTGCTTAAATATTCAATGTCATAATAAGTATAAAAAGAAAAAATTCTCAATATATTCAATACGTTCATACTAATTGTATAGTATATATTTTAATAATAGTTAAGTTAGTAAAAAATGCTATTAAAAATTGTAATTTAAAAAAGAAAATTAAAAAAATAATTATTAATATTTTTATTATTATTAAAAAGTAACGATCATGTAACATATAATTATTTATTTATTTTTATTTAAAAAATGAATTTTTAAACTTTGAGCAAATATAAATAAATAAATCAATAAAAAATGACAGTTTCCTTATTAAAATATATTAGATTTTTTAAAATGATAGTAGATTGGTTATAGACCAGTGTTTTTCAATTTAGAACGTCATTCGAACCGTCTCAACTTAAAAACTCTAATATACAGTCTGTGTTCCGGAAATTGTACCAATATTTGCCAAAATAAAAAAACTTTTGTTGTAGTTTTTTAATAATAGACTGAACTAATTTTAATTAGTATTATTATTATAAAACAGTTAACACAAGTGGAAATATACTAGATAATTTTAGTTGTTCAATTTTACAGTTCAATCAACTAATTATTGTTAAAGTTAGCAACAAATTTTACTTTCATATTTGTATATTTAGAAAGTAATATACATAATTGTATTATTATTAAAGTTTCGTTTTAAAATGCTCTGCGCAAAAACTAAAACTAACTCTTCAAATATTTTTTTCCACAGTATTTTTAAAAGTTAACAAGTTTCTTCAATGTTTCTTATATTTAATTATAAAAACTTATAGTTAATATTAGTACTAAAATATAAAAACATACATATATCAAAATTTTATAGTTTATATTATTTTTAATTGGTTTATATTGTCACAGTAAAGACGCTCATTCACTTGAATACTCCATTGGTATAAATTATATAGAAGAAGCTAATGCCTATCTTATGAATATTGTTGAATTATTATATTATATTGACCAAAATTATATTTTAATTATAAAATGGGCGCATTGTGAAGGTAATTAATATACAATTTAATATACAGCTACTGTAAATTAATCCAACGTATATATATAGTAATATATATACTATACCAACGTATAATATATATATGATTCTTATGTGATAGAATTGAATATATAATTTAATATTTTTAAATAATGTCTTTAATACAACAATATCCCCTGCTTCAACTATATTTGAAAGTCATATTCAGAGAACTTCAAACTATCAAAGATAGTCATCATCGGGAAATATAGAACTATCAAATATTGAGTCGAAATTTGGATATTCATTTTGTTAAAAAACAATAATGTGTGTTATAATTAACTGAAAAGTAAGTTTTTTTCTTAATAAATATTTTATGATTCTCAACTGTTATAAATAAATACAAGTATAGCAACTTACCAAAAACACAGTTAAATAATTATAGAATAAGAAACGTACCTGGAAAGAAAAATTTATTATTATAAAAGTCGCACAAATTAAATATTTTTAATAATTAATTTCAGTTAAATGACCATTTTAATACCTATAAACTAAATAAAAAAAAAAATAATTTATGGAGTGAATGTATGTGATTTCGTTTAGTATTAATTGCTTTGGTATTTTTAGTACTAAGCGTATGCATATAATTTTTATTTTTTGTGAATTAAGAACGTCACATGCACACCACTTCAAATAAATCTGAAAATTAATGGCAAAGGTTATTAGTGCTGGACAATAGAATGCACCACTAACAATGGCGTTAAGCGGGTTACAGTTCTAAGCCAAAAAAGTGAAAATAAATCTGCTTCATAAATAAATTGTTTGTGTGAAATGGAAATACAAAAACCAAAGAACAATTAAATAAAATAAATAAAGATATAAATAAATAAAAATATTGAAATTGATTTTTACAAAAAAAAAAAAAAATAATAATTACTAAATACTGAAAATTACTGTTTAAGATACAGACATTTAATTTAATTTTGAACTTTACTGAGTTCTAAAACTTATTTAAATTAAAAACTGTACTCACAAAGTAATCCGTAATTGTATTACTTAACTTTATTATAAAGACACAAAGTGGTTTTTCATGTATAATTACAAATTATATACCTTAAATTTTATAAGGTACACAATTAAAAAAAAGAGGTCAGTATACAACTTATAGTTTGAAGCAATTTTTTTGTTTAATGCATTTAATGCAATTAAAAATGTGTACTTACAAGTTCTTTAAACATATATATGTTACATATTAATTTTAATTAGCTATTAATAATTTCTGGTTTTTAAAGCAATACGATTCTTAGTTTTTGTAAGTAAACCCACAAACCTACAAACTAAATAAGTAATTTCGATGTTTCTCTTTATAAGTGTCATGTTGAGAAATGTTTCTTAACAATTTTATATTACCATAATTTATTAAAAATTCGCGTGTACTTAGACTACTAATTAAAAATTTTAAACTTCAAGTAACAAATCTTTTAATGTCACCACATCGACAGTATGTGTTTTACAAGATTCATCCCAACGGAAGTCATTAAAAACGGACAAACGAGTATACAATGCTATTACAGAAGGTATGGTATGTGAAAGAAATAAGTAATTAAAATTCGTACAAACATTATGTACATTTTTATCTGTGTAGCAAATTCTAGAATGCATGCCAGAAACCTACTAAAATACAAAGATGAAAAACAAGTTTACAGGTGCTTAATAGGCTATATTTAAATTAATTATGTTTAGCTAAAATATTCCGATTCGCATGAATTAACATGTAGATTACTGATTATAGTATGCAAAATTGAAGTATAAAAATGTATATAATTTACATATTATTGTTTAGTTATATGAATGAAATTAAATATTTTATCTTTTACTGATTAAAAAATATTTCTGAACCGTAAACATGCAAAATTATAAATTATACTATATTTTCAATACTTTGGATTAAGAAATAAATTATCACATATACAACACTACTTTTCTTTGACTATAAATAGAAAAATTATAATATTCATTATTGACAGAGAATATTATAACTTATAAGTATTATAAATATTTATGATAATCATAATATTTTAACTAAAAAATTGGTATAATGCAATTTTGTAAAACTCAATTTGCGATGAAAGCAGTCGCTTTATTCGATCTGTATTCTATTACTATTCATAAATTTATACAATCATTTACTATTTTAGCTCCCCATTGTAAGTAATAAACTTGCTTTCAAATTCAAGAATTTACTCATTACACCCATTAATTTTTTGCTATTTACTAACTTATATATAAACGACAAAAAACAAACGCTTGTGTATACCATGGTAAGTATTATATTTCCTTTAAAATTCAAGTATTCACCTATAAAAAATATATTCATTTGTTTGTTATTTAGTTTTTATTCACTATGTTAAAACAAAAAGAACTGCCGGCCTGTATGCTGCTAAATATGTAGTAATACGTTGGCAAATAGAAAGAGAATATTTTGAAATTTAATCAATAAGTAAATAGCTTTTGTATTTTCGAGCGTTTAACTAGTCCATAGATTTCTTGAAAATCATTCGCTATGGAGTTTACATGCATTCTGGAAATACCTTAATTAATTTTTTTGGTTGGAACTAAGAAAGATGTAATAAAATGTGATTTGTAAATAAGTAGTTTTTTTTTGACATTATTTTATGACAAATATTTTTTACTATAAATATTTAAATACATAAACTATTTATGTATAAATTAAAGCATTTATATATAAACTGTTAAACATTTATATATTCCAAAAAAAAACATTAAATTTTTTTTAATACAAAAATATTTTTTAAAAATAGTATACACTAACAAAACAACCTCGCATAGAGTTTATCCTCATAAATTTGTTAAATGTTAGATCGTATACCGGTTAAAATTGGACATAAAACTGACTTAAATAGCAGCGATAAAAATAAAAAAGCTATTTGCTTGAACTAGAGAGTCTTTAAATATTTGCGATTATGGGATTTCATATATATATACATATATCTAGATAAAAGCACTTGCAGATTAACAGTAAAATTTATTCAAATTAGCTTTCATACAAGTACCTTACTTTTCACAAACTAATATTAAACAATTTTAAATATTTTTTATAGCACAAAAATATATAAACCAAAAACGAAGTTAACTTGAAAGCTATAATACCCTTTATACAGAGTTAATAAGAAGAATTCGCTAGAATCGGCATATTAATATAATAAACACCATTTGTTGCTCCAGTAATATATTCTGAAAGTTTTTTAATTATCAAATACTATTTCTACCGATATCATGTTCTTTCATAGGAATCTGCGAATAATTCATTCTATAACATAATTATGATTATTCAATGCATATAGCAATCATGAAATGTAGTTAACCGATTTCGTTCATTCCGACAAATATTTATGGTCAATTTCAAAAAACAAAAGCCAACAGTATACATTATATACAGTATACAGTATATTTTACCGATCCAGTTTACTGCTTTCACACTAAGGTGTCACATATACAAACACCAATTTCTACTCAGTGAAACGACTAAGATATAATATAAGGAGAAGAAATATACATATATAATTAGTGAAAACATTTTTATTTAAATATATACCATTAATATATAGTATATTTATACATATATTATACATATTCTGTATTTAAATGCTCTCAGCTGTTGAGATCAAATCAGTTCATTTGAATAAAATATTTACTAAGATACTCGGCTACAATGCACTGAAACCGTATATGCATATATTATATATACCTATATATATGTATTACAATATGTACCAAAAGTTAAAATAGAAAATTGTCGACATTTTTAAATATTGTACTTAACAGTTATTTAATTTTGCAATTTTTTATATCGTTAGAATTCCGAAATGCAATTTGGAAATGAAACTACCTAAAATGCTTCAATAAATCATTTATTTTCTATTTCCGTTTACTCTTATTAGTCCGATAACACAAAAGTTACCTATATACATAAATTTACGTTTAACAAACAAAAAAATAAGAAAACATTTTTTATTATTAGAACTATCTTGTATCAACATTTATCATAATAAACTTTTCATAAAAATAATGCTTAACAATACTTGATTTTTATAAAAGATATATATATACAAAATCACTTCGTTTATATGCAAATTATGAAAATTATAGTAAATTAAAATAAATTGAAACAAATGTCATGAACAATAGCTTTTATTATATATGACTGAAACGTATTTTATTACGTATTGGATAGACAAAATGAAATTTAATAGAATTTAAAATAACATTAGGTCAGCTAATTTTTTATTCAAATTATTATTATAGCAATTGAATATTCATAAATCAAAAAAATTATTATTCATTAAAAAAAATAACTTACATTTATCTCAAATTTTATCCAAATGCATGACCATATTCAACTATAAATGCAATTTACATCTATGTCGTAAATTATTTAATGAGCTATTTTTTATCTCAAATACTTTGAGCCAACAGTTATACTTGTATATATTAAATCATTTCGACAAGTCGATCATAATATATATATTTGATTAGGTCTCTTTCGCAATCTTTCAAATATTTTTACAAACAATATATGAGTAAAGTCTCTAAAAAAATATCAAGCGTCGCCATTTTTTAAATCACACCTGTAAACAATTGTAAATTTGATTTTTAATGCTTATTAAAAATATAGCATTATCTAATTGCAATAAAAAAGTTCAATAATTTATATATATAAATACATTTATTGTAACATATACATATATTTAAATAATGTATTTTTCACACAATCACTTAGGTATATGTTTAATTCCGGCTTTTAACTCTGATTACTAATTGCAATATAAAATTATTAGGTTTAGATATACTCATCAGGTGTTCCAAAATTAAAATAAAAAATATGTATTAAATTATTTATAAGTAACAGACGGATAGAAACGTACATTTTTGAAATAATACTAAGTTGAAGTCTATAAATAATAATTAGCCCGGTAACAAATTATTATAATAATAATAATTTAATATATAATTTCTAGTTCCAACAAACAAAGTTTATATTTGAGCCCGGTTTTAAAAAAATAATTAATAATATTTTTATTTTATTTTTTGTAGTATTAAAATAATACTTATTTAACGTGATTATAGTACGGCATAAGCTTGTTATATTGTAAAAAAACAAAAAAACTTACTATATAAAAATGAATAAGAGAGAGTTCTCGTAATACAGACTCTAAAAATGAAACAAAACAAACAAGGTACAGTTCTATATTATCTGGATATAAAACAATTTTTTCTTAATAGGAGATTATATCTCCTGTAATGCGTGTCTACCAGCTCTTGAAGAAAGGTCATCAGAACACCTATGTTCAGGTTTGGCCAGAACTAGACTTAAGTTTCTGAGGGGCCCCCTTCTTCAACACACTCGACGATATCTCTAGCATTAGCATTGACCAGATTCTTGCCTTTATAAATGTCTCGGACTGGTTCTAACTTGACCTTCTCTCTACTACTCACTATTACGAGGTGTTGTGGATTCAAAACGGCTTTTTTAGCTAATTGAGGAGGACTCGTTCCTCCTTCCACCACAACTAACTAACTAACTAGGAGATTATATGTATATATATTATTATTATATTATATTATTATATTTCGTTCAATGAAATAAATGTGACAACTAAATACTTTTTTAATTAAATAAATTAACAAATTTTAATCATTTATTTTAAAACAAATATTAAAAAGTCTTAGGATTTAATATTTTAATGTTGTTGCATCTAATTCATTTATTTTCACACATTATTTATAAAAATTGCTTTTCAAAATCTTCAAATTAATTTTAAATTTTAACAACTCAATTTTCCAACTTGCATCTTTTATTGAAGAGTTGATAATCCTATTCATCGATTGCACAATACAAGGCTAATAAGACTAAAATTTTTTATCAATATAGATCTCTAGCAAAACATCATTTTGAATATGAAAATGCTATAAAAATATTTCAACAATTAAAATGGCAAGAAGTTTTAGTTTGTTAGTTAAGAGACACATTCTTGAGTGTTTTATACTAAAGCTTAAATTATTGAATTAAGTTCAAAACCAAAATGATTTATCAAATAGATTGTAGAGTGTCGTAAAGTTTAATATACAATGTTAATTTAATTTATTGAACAATTATTAACATTTATTACCTTTTTAATATGATTACGTTTCTCAAAATCAATCAATGCGGGATTGTGATCAGCAATACTTAGTTGACTTCTTACATCTATGTCTGTAGGAACAGTAGCTGCTGTTGGCATATTTGTTTTATTTGCATTTATTAACACTGGTGTCAACGTTGTAGTTGACCCCATTGTCGTCGTCGATGCTATTGATGGTGTTGGTGGTGTTGATAGTGTTGTTGAGGTGTGTTGTACGTTATTTGATGCTTCAGTTGTTTCAATGCCCCGTAACAGTGGTGTAGGCCTAACCATGCGTGACAGTGATTCGTTTAACTTTTGCATTTCAGGAATAATTGCCGCGGGTACCGAAATCGAATCAATGCTGCCATCAGCAATAGCACCATTTAGCGGTGCTACTACCTTATTAAAATTGGAAGAATTAATGGAGGTATTTGAGACGGCAACATCGGTAGCAGTGAGATTTCGTATATCAATTTCGATGACAATTTTGTTTTGTTGCTGCTGATTTTGCATATGTTGCTCATGTTTACGATTAATGGCAACGTTATTGTTATTATTATTAAAACGTTGTAAGTTTTTTGGATGTGTTGCGGCAATATAATTTAAATCATTCCGTGATAGGCGATGTTGCTGTAATGCTGAATACTGTTGCTCCACCAGTGCAGCACGAGCTTGCGCACCATTTTCCGCCGCTGAGTCACTTGCAACTTTTTCGCGTAATTTAACAATATTCGATATGTTAATGCTATTGGTAAGTGTGATGCCAGTGATTAAGACCAAAACGATCGTGAGTATGACACCAAGTATGACTAATATATGAATTCGAAAACATTTTTGACTGCACATTGTTTGATGGGCAGCTTTAACACAATATACGAATGCAATTTTATAATTTGAATTAAACTTATTTTAATTAAATTTATTTTATTAATATTTTTTTACTTTTAAAGTAAAAGGCACAAAAACATTAAATTTTTCTAAAAAATTTCTTTCATTAATAATTAAATCACAATTTTTACACCATAAAAAAGCGTACGCGAACGATTTCACTGCGAAAACCGTTGAAAATAATTAAACAACGTATGGAAAATTTATTTATTTATTTATTTTCAAATCGTGTTAAATTTTTAGTTGTAGTTTTACGCTAATTATTTATATGCTCGCGCAGAAACTTATAAATTATTTACTCTCCGCTACAGTCTGCAATCTACCGCGGCTAATGCTGAAATGAGCTCGTAATCCACAAACTCAAGCAGCGTTGCATGTATCTGTTGTTGTTATTATTAGTATTTTTTTTTTTTTGTTGCTGTTTATTTTTTTATTGTTGTTGTTGATTAGGTTTTGACAAGTTCAACTTTAAACGCTGATATTATGGTCACGCTTGACTGTAGGTTGTGGGGAAAAAATTGCAAATTGTGTTCTATAATATTTTTTTGTCGGTGTTGGAAGATATATATTTCTGTTATTCGATAACTGTACGGCGATCATGTTGAACTAAGTTATTGTTGTGGCTACGTCTAAACTTCCTTGGCCCCGTTGTCATCAAAAACAATAATTGGATCGGCATTTTGATCAAATGATCTGGCTATAGTAACATCAAACATTATTTGCGTCGTCTCATTAAACTTATTTGTTTTCACTTTTTTCATATCTGATATTTTACTTATTATTAGATGAATTTTATTATTACAACAGTATCATAAAATAAGCACATTCATAAAAGTTTAAAGTTTTTAGTTCTTAAGATTTGAAGAGCCGCTAAAATATTTAAATATTTTATTAAATTATTCAACAAAATGTTCTTTTACACATCAATACAAATATATTTATTAAAGCAAATATTTGATTACTTTTTCTTTTATAATAAATAATTTTATTATAATAGTTATGAGGTGTGATAGATTAGTATGCTTGAAACAATCATACGCATACATATTTAAAAAAGAAAATTTAAAATAAGTTTCACTAGAATTATATTGTTTTTTTTAAATACTCTTTTCGACATAAGTTGTACTTGCTAAGTTAACACTCACAGACATTGATAGAACCCGTGTTAAGACAAAATCAAAATGAAACCCTAATAACTAAACATTCTGAGAGAGTGATATTAAAATAATTTCATCAATGCAAAAACTCGTGAATGAAATGATCAATCAGAATGTATTTTAAATTTAGAATTTTCTATGTGATTTAAGTATTCAAATGCAAATTAACTGAACAAATTGTCTCTTTCAGTAAAAATGTTCAAAAATGCAAATAATAATAAAGAGTCTAGTTTGTATACAATATTCAACAGTGTGCAATACAATAGTTACAATATATTATTCATTTATATTATGATTACCATAGTTATTAGGCGAGAACCATTACTTTAAGTCGTAATAACAAGCACCTCAAACATATATCTCATAAGCAAACTTTTAGTGTATTTTTAAATAAACATTTGTAATTTGACATTCAAATTAAACAAAACTTATTGTTTTTAAATAATTACATTTTAATTGCTAATATAAGAATTACATTTTTATTAATGATCTATAGGCCACTTCTATCCCCAGCAAAAAATATGCAACTGTCTGTCCTAGGCGCATTTAAGGTACTTACACATATTCGTACTTAAAATCCTAAGTGGGGAAAAGGAGTTATTTATAGTGTATACATTTTCTAAAAATGGTCTTGATGTTCTACTTATAACTTATAACTAATTTTAACAAATAAACTAGTTTCGAAGTTTTTAAAAATATAAAATAATTTATATGAAATTATAAATAATAAATAAAACTAGAGTTTAAAATATCTGTAAACTCAGGAAATGACACAGAAATTATGAGAAATTGCTAACCAAGAAGTAGATATAGATAGGTTATATAATAATTTCGAAAATAATATACTTCATGGATGAAAATTACTTTCTGTATGAACATGTCCATAGAATGGCTATCTTTTCCAATGCTGAATGTATCAATTGAAGAAATCATTATCAATTATGTAAAATTGCAAATGTCTAACTTTGTGTCGCAACAGACTTTTACAATTCTAAAATGGTACTAGTTAGTATTATTAGATTTTTTAAAATATATGATTTTTTTACATATAACATAGTGAAATTATATATTTTATTGTATGAATTATAAGTAAGTAAAAATTAAGTAAACATAATCTCATATTTATTAAATTTCACTTCAAGTAAAATTTTATAATAATTCTTTTAAATCAGCTATAAGCTGATAACTAAAAAATTCAATATATATGTCAGTGCCACGTCCAAGCGGTAAGCAATAAACATACACAACAGTTTCTTAATATTTATGTACTAAACATAAACATGAATGATTCATATGCAAAATAATTTCACAAATTTACACAATTAAAATTGAGAGGTTAGCTATATAGGTGTGTTCTACGTGAGTTGCAAACACAAAGGCATATACGATACAAGATACACTAAAAAACAATGGCAAATGCAAAAAAAAAATAAAAAAGAAAAGTGCAAGGCTCAGCATTTCCATATAATCACACACAAAAACAGAGAGCACTGGATAAGTTAGGATTATTGCTCCAAGTATTGTAAAGTCTTTACTTAAATTTATATAAAAATAACTCAGAATTACTTCTACTGCAGTATTAAAAAAATTAAAAACTTAAATAATTTTAAAATGAAAATTAAATTTTAAATTGATCATTTCTCCTTAAATTTATATTTCCCTTAAAGGGACTATCGAAACGCTCTTTGTCACTCAGTTGGTAACACTGTTTTGTTATAATATCGAAAAAATAGTCTGTCTTAACTTTTATATTGCAAATGAAATCTCTTCTACAGAAGCGCTATAAATGTTACATAAAACTTACAGTTAATCGACTTTATCAAAATCAAGTGCATATTAAGTATAAGAAATGGTGTCTAAAAATCCTCATTTAAGTCTGAGTTATGCAGTCGGTAAAATATATTTCAAGAATTATTTCGTCCTATTTTAAACAATTCTTTGGGCATGAATTATCGAGTTGGCGTTCAACTATTGCCGGAAAACCTGATTTTTTAGAGAAAACTCAATTGCTAAAAGGTCGCTATAGGCATGATAACTCGTTTCAATACCGACCCCACGTTCATAGGACGCAACAACTTTTAGAATGATGTCTTCCACTGAACCGAAACCGAAGAAAGCATTATAAAATTGAACAATTTTACTTTGGCACTTGATATCGCTTAACTGGCTTATGCGACGTTTGAGAGACCAAATTCGTTGAAATCAACGATAGTGATTGCCATCTTGCCAGACTAAGAGAAATCACGGCGAGTATTCAAGTCGATTTTAAGAAAAATGTTGATTGGGTTATTCGTTAACGTAAATGTATTAGTTTGGAAGGGATCTATTTTGAAGGTGATAGAATAAATTTTGATTATTATTAATACATATTTCATGTTTTATTTATAGTTTCCCAGTACTGTCTTAACGTGATAGATATTATATTGACATACGTGTTGTAAAAAATCTTTTAATGCCATCTGCGCCTCTAAATTTAAGTAAAACATATATGTACTTATTTAAATTGATATTTATCAATATATATCTAAAGTTATTTCCATAAAAACGAATTCATTAAAAAAAATGTTTTTTTGACAACAGTTTTTGCCCTTTAATGGATTGCTCATATAAAACCCATTTTTTGCCACAAACCTTTGCTTTAGTAAACATGATATTTAAGTTACATCAAATCCTTTTAGTGAAGTTACGTACTATACTCTATTGTTTTCTTTTACTAATTATATGTAAGAAAATATATTCTAATTATATGCTTTATTTTTAATATAAAATTTAAATACATATAACAAACCCATAGACATATTTGTTAATAAAAACATACTTTCTGTAGATATTTTGCATAGGCACTTTATATTTATATGTAAGGAAATATAATCTAATTTTATGTAAAAAAAATACATTGTATATAACTAATTTGCAATCAACGTAATTGTTAAGTAAATTTTATAGAGTTTACAATTTAATAATTTCTGTTTATCTAACAAATTAAGACGAGTATTGTAAGAACTACTACTTGTTATTATTTTGCATTTATTTACATATAATCTCATGATATTATAGATGAATAAATGAAAATAATTTTTTGAAATAAATTTTTCATTTATGATATATAGTATAGAATAAACAATATAAATTAAACTATTGTAGCATTTATTACATTGAACTCACACTCATACATAAACATGTGTACAGTACTGATAAAGAATAATTAAATTTTATAATTTATTATATTCAAATTGTAAAAAAATATATTTTTCATACGTAAGTCAATTTAAATTTCATTGTTTTTCTGAAATATTCATTCCTAAGAAACGCATGTTATTAATTTTAAAAATAAACGCATGATTCACACCCATTATACTTATTTATTCCCGCAAACATTTCTTTTTAGGTTTCTTTTTGTGAATATTGATACATTTGCCGCTTTTTATTGACTGAGATCACGGTCGGTATTTATTACGTAGTATGTTTTTAACATTTTTATGCTCTGGTTCTTGTCAATGAATGCTTTTTTAAAAATAAATAAAGGCAATTCTTAATGAATGACTATACTATATGCAAAATCTAATTCAAAGATATCGACGACAGAATTCATTAAAACTTTAAAGCAATTCATTCCACACTTAGGCTTAATAGCTTGCTTAGGTGACTTGAGATTTTTTCGTGCTCTGGAATATGCAGATTTATTTATTTGCGCCCATTTGCTACTAAGGCTTCTAAACAAAAGTTATTTTGTTATGCAAAGGTCACATCAATCAATACAAAATATTTATATAGGTCACGGTTGGTAAAAAATACTCACAACAAGAAAATAAATGAAGATATATATACGTAATCATTTTATAATTTATAATCCCACTAAAAGCTCTAAATATATAATATAAACATATATTATCATCAACAATTAACTAACCAATAAAATTTAAACTTTATAAAGTTAGTTTTGGTTTCGCCAAAGCTTAAACACCCGTGCCATTAACTCATTAATCAATAAACTAAAAGTTAATAATAGAATTTTTTCCAACTATGTTTTAAAGATTTATTTCAAATATAAAATTTACTTACATATACCCAACCCATAGACATATTTGTTGATAAAAACATATCCAGTAGTAACTGGATATAGAATTTCATCTTTCTGACGACTTAATTAATGTTGATTCATTAAAAGATATTGTACACAGTTTGCTTTATATAACTCAAGAGATCTAGTCAACTATATAGACTGCCACATTAAAAGTGTGATAGGTAAACAGATATAGCTAAATCTATTGTTTCTCTCATGCGCTAAATACAAAAATACAGAATGTTACTGATTCAAATGAAAGCTATTGATAGGTGCAAGAAATGAAAAACGATCCTAAAAAAGGAAGAGAGGTGTAATATTAAATAATATATACGTTGTCAATGAACAGTTTACGTAAAAAGTAGCATCGTTTGTGATGCAAAAAATTTGGAATGTTAAGAATGTTTCTAATATCCAAAATAGCATTTTTTCTTATCTAAGATTATGTATATATAAATATTATGACGTACATAAATTTATTTTTTTAATAATATTTAACTACAATTTATTATTGTCAAACTAAATTTATAAATAAGTACGACGAAACCACAGAAACCATTAAAATTTCATTTTTAAATAAACTGCAAGTTTAACATAAAAACTTAATAGAATAAAATTGCTAAAAGATGTAAAATGTTTTCCAAACGACAAATGAATTGTCATTTCCGTGGGATGCGCTGCCATGTGAAACTACATGCAAACTTGTTGATATACATTTTAATATGAAATACAAAAAAAAAAAAAATTTTGTGAAAATAAAAAAAATACTTAACGTCACGAAAATCATTTATTTTGTAGTATTTACGTACTTTTCTTGCTATGGCTTTAATTTTTCAAATAAATAATGTGCTTACATGCATTTTACGTTTAAAATTTTTGTAATATTTTAAATAAAAATAAGCCAATTCGTAAATTTACATTGTAAAATTATTGACAGCTTTAATTGGTGTAATTAATGATTGTCATATATGAAGCACAATAAATTTAATAAAATAATACTGATTTATGGACTTAATATACTCAAAAAAACAGTATGTAGCTTACAACAAATTGTCAATATTTTTACAACAATAAGACTATAAAATTAATCACTTTTATGCATATGTTTATTTATATAAAATAAATCAGTTAAATGCAAAAAACTTCTTACAAGTACAATAATAATAATGAATAAATAAAAATGGAAACTTGGATATGTTCATTATGAGAGGCGAAGCTGAATCGCGACTAGAATATGGTAGATCTGTGGTACATATTGTTGCTTCTTTTAGTCCTATATGTTTAAAATTATAATAAATTTTACGAAAGTTTAGTAGTTTTTATTCTGAAGTTTATGTGTACACAAAATCACAAAATTAACAAACATCATTGTCGGAAAAACCGTACATACTTATAATCTTTAAATTTTCTATTTAATACTTTTATATATGACTGCTTAACAAAGGTACCTTATTTAATATTTCCCTTGTTGGGATAAGCAACTGTTATGCTAATCGATAGCTTACACTATTAAACGAGTCATCTGCAATTTTGTGAATTCACAGGACTCATGACCTTAATGGTCATGGTTGACCTCAATAAAAGAAGTTATTAAAACTGAGCGTTTAACTAATTGAACGATGCGAGCCGTCTTAATATTTATAATGAATGTTAACGTATAGCTGCAAAAACCAATAAACTTATTCATGCTTAAACAGAACTAAATAAGATCTGCTTATTAAATATCTATAGTATCAAATTTTCAATTTTTTTATTTTGTATCCTATTAGTGCTTATCTAATACTGCATAAACAGTTTTATTATTTGAAGTTTCTTAAAAAATCGCATATTATATAAAGAGTTATAGTCAATAACAGATTTCTCTAATGTTCTACATCTACAAACGAATGTCAACTGAATTGGCCATTTATTGAGTAAATTTTCAGAAGATATCTTCTAATATGACTCTATAGAGAGGTTGATAAAAAAGAACATAAGACGATCAACTTTTGAAGAAATTAACATGACAAGCATTTGTGATATCTTAAACTTGTGGATATAGTTTTGTAAAAAAGCAAATGAAATCAATATGGTTCTACAATATACTCCTCAAATCAATAGAAAGATAATAGAAATACAAACATTGCAGCAGTATCTTTGAGTTTGAAGGCATCGTTATAAAATAAAGATAAAAGATAATACTTATATAGTAGTTATGCGTCCAACAATGCTTAATATTTAAAAAAAAAAAATATTAAAACATATAAATGCAAGTTATAATAAATGCAAGAAGACGAACAAATCAAGCTTTCCCATAACGTTTTTAACTCTATGTAGAATTACAAAAACAAATAAAACTAATAAAAAAAATTGATTTATATATTAAAATTAATTTTACAGTATTTCCCCTTAGTTTCGGGATCAAAGAAGTTATATTTAATTGAAGTACAATTTTTATATATAATATATTATGAAAATTGAAATAAAAATGTGTTTCCCGTGACTAAATTTTTACCTATATTAATTTTTATTAGTTCTAAACTTTTACCATAATTTAATCTTATGTAAGAAAAACTTTAATATTCCAAACTCGAAATCTTTTAGAATTTTTTACAGCAAAGCGCAACTGTTGCAAGAAATAAAAACTAAACTTGCAGCAGTAAAGTAGTTTACGATGTTCAAAGTCATTACATACAGCAAAACAGTAGGAAGTAGTCAGAAAAAATTACGCTTAAATGCAATAAACCAAATGATAAATTGTTGGGAAAATAGTAAGAATGTTAAATGCAGATTGCTCGTTAAAAAATACTTAAAGACTAGTATTTAAAAAAAAATATACTAAGCGTAATCGCTTTTAAAAAATAGAAAGCACTATCAAAGTCCTTGTATATTTCATGAAATATTTAAAATAAAAACTGAAATGTTAGCAAAAAAAAAAAAAACAAATCAATGGCTATTGGTTTGTGTTATTATTGATTTTTTTACACTATTATATAATTTAGATTTTATTCTGTAATATATTTTCAATTCACATAAGAATGTATAAAAAAAAGTTATGACTTATGGTAAAAAATCTATTTAGCTTCGATTAAAATTGTTTTAAAAATGTTATCACATATTTACTTTCAAAGCAACATCAACTTTAATAAAAATATACTTAATATTAACAGCGCTTTATTAACGTTTCATTGAAGCTAATTTAAATTTCTTTTATGTTAACATACTTTACATCAAAAAAAAATTATCCATTAATATTTAAATTTATAAAACCATTATTTAATTTTGTTTTGTTTCACAATAATTCGCATAAAACCAAATCACTGTCTTCTAACATGAATATGAGCAAATTATGTGGAACCTACTACTGCAGATACACACTGATACACACAGATACACACAGACACATACTAACGTCTTAATTCAGTGCCTGCAAAAAACAAAAAACAATTATTATAAAAAAGCAAAGTGTATTTACATTTGAGTATGTCTGTAGTTACATTGCTGTTACAGATACAATGTTCCTGCCTGTCTTTCACTTCAGAAAAGATCAATCCCATTAACAAAAACAAATCGGCTTACAAAGCCACGTCTGTGCTTATATAAAATGTAATTCTTTTTTGTTTGTATAATTTTAACAGCATCTTCACATAAGCACACACGACTTGTGGTAGAAGTCGTACCCAGAATAAAAGTTTTAAGCTTTTTTGACAGTATACAGTGTACCAATATCAGTACTTTTATGTACTCATACAGTAAAGTATATCTACATATGAAAGTATGCGTAAGTGTCAAATTGAATTGGGAAGCATTTTACGCAACTATGCAAATAGGTGCCATTTACACCCACACTTACACATATATAGATATATAGCTGTGTTTATATAGATTGAAGCTTGCATGATAAAATTCTTATCTGTACTGTGATGTATACATGATAGCTTGCTTAATGAAGACTGCTCGCGGCTGTGCTTATGAATTCTCAATTATTTGAAACTAGGTCAGTTAAAGTGTTAGAGGCTATTCGATTAGATTAAAACATGAAGAGAAGATGCTCTTAAATGTAATATTTAAGATAACCACAGATGGGTACAATAAATGAAACTATTAAATTTATAAGGAAAATATAAAAAAATATGTGTTCAAAATTTAATAAACAATCTAAATTTTATAATAGAAAACTTATTCAATAAGTATCTATTTAAAGAAAAAAATGTTGGATTTAAATAAAGTGTAATAGTAGTAACTGGATATAGAAATTCATGTTTGTATTCAACTGCAAGGAAATCAATATCAACTTTATATCAAAATCAACTTTAACCTATTTTATTATTATCTAATAACTTAGGCATAAACTGATTTCTTTATTTACTATTTTTGAGTCTTGTTTTTTGTTTTAGTTCACAATATTATAAGATTTATTTTCACAACCAACAAATATCATTAGATTCTTTTTTAATTTCAGAAATTTAAAAAGATATATGAGACATGCTTGAAAATTAAATAATTTTAATAAGAATATACCATATATCTTTATATTGCTTTAATTTTATGAGCAATAAACTGCAATAATAAATTAGGGTAAGCAGATATTTTTTTTTTTCAATTTAGAATAATTTAAATTACTCGTTTTATTATTAATTGCAAAGTACCTGGCGAATAAGAAGCATAAATAAAACAATATAATGCACATACATATATCAATATGAAATCTTATATAGTACAATTTATATAAATAAAGTCCCGAAAAAAAATTTAAGAAACCTCTACTTAAAATATTTAATATAATTAAACCATCCCAAAATTGGAGAGACTACCTTTGAGTGAAACTATCGATCTGTAATAAAGAAAGGCATGTTTTGATCCGATTCAGTTTATTTTCGTTAAAATTTATGTGTAGAGTAACTCAAGTAATTAATATTTCAGATATATTTCAGTTATAATAATATAATAATAATAATAATAAAAATAACAATAAACCAAGTGTATTTGCAGATCATGTATGTATACGTTAGGCTTAAAAACCGAAAACTGTTATTAACGAAAAAAATAGCAATGGGGCGTTATGGATAATTCGACTTATTTTACCACACTTAAAAAAAACGTATATAACATGTTGTGAATAGCTCGGAATTACCACGAACCGAAATTCATATAACGACACCTGTAAAAACATCGAGAACGTGTTGTGGTAATTGAGATGTGCCACAACGCGTTCGCGTTGATATGTAATGTAACCATGGTGGTTTTTTTTTGCGCTCAGTACGCATTTCCGGCATTAAATATTGGTGACATATTGCTATTACAAAAGCTGTAAATTGCAGTTACAAGTATGCGGCTGAAGACAAATTCAATAGTTGATATAATTTTATTGCAATGTAATATACTTTATTATGCATACAGACATATATATATGTACAGTAATCTGCAAGTTGTAGTTTTATTTGTGAATATTTATTATAGTCGACGAAAAACAGCAACAATAACATTTTTTTTTTATTATATATTATAGTTTATTTTATAATTCCTACTAAATGTGTTCTAAGCATAATATCTAGAAAAAATTGAAAACTAAATTTTACTACCCTACATAATCTGCAAATAAACTGACTCTGCTACAATTTTCACTGTCTACTACGGCATGTGCTAAATCTTGTTTGTATGTAATGGCTTTATAATGTTCTTACAGCCTATTAATTTGCCACACGCATGATATGAGTTCATTCTTTTTCTTTTTTTATATGATATAACACAAAAGGGTGAACATAGTATATATATATGGGTATATATATGTATATTCATATAACAATTTTTTGAAAACCATCAATTATTGAATCTGCTGATGCCGAATAGATATTTTTACAATACAACTGTGTTTTATATTAAGAAAAACATACAAATCAGTATTTATAAATAGATATAAATGAAACTATATATAAATAGAAAATAATAATAATCAAAGTTGAAGTCATCTTTTATACTATCTACATTAATAATTTTTAACAAATAAATTCTGGTAACAATTACAAAAATGAATAGAGCCGAATGTTTTTATTCAACATTTCGTTTTCATATATAAAATTCATACTTCCTCACACTCCACATATAAAAATCCGTACTCTGCAGTTACGTCAACCAGAATGTATTCATTATGCTCGCTTTCACCCATGAAAAATATTTTACGCGAAAATATTTTCTTCCCTAAATTCTGAATAAAAAATTGTTGATGGGGCTGATAATGATCATAAAGCGTAATCATTTCAAGGATTCCAACATATGTTAAGCAAGCAGTACACGTAGTTATGTTGCATACTCGTACTTCAAAATGTACTTTTAATGGTGTTTGCTTAGCACATTCACACGTATAAACAGACAATAGCCTAAATTCAGTTGAAGCAACCACATATCATTTAATGAGATTAAAGTGCAAGATATGGTTGTGGTTTATGCTTAAGCGCTATTAAATATTAATAAGGATAATTGTTAACAGTAAATTAATTTTGTATTTATACATTAGGCAAAAAAATATTGACATAACTGATTAATTGGTGAAAGTTGTAGATATTAAATTTCCTTTACAATAATAACAAACATTAGTGAGAAGATATTATGAATGTTTGTCTCATTTGGTTTTGTACTAATTGAATCAGAAACGGATTGATATTTAAATCTTACATAAAAACATTGTAGTGATTTTCTAAAAGTTTAATAGTTCTTATTATTGATATAAACAGTAAAATGTATTTACAAGAATCTATTTTTCAAATCGCAGGGCATGTGAGTCAAAATCTTGAAGAACACCATCCATAGTTGAGACATGACCATACTATGGACCTGTACATCCTCTAGCCGCCCCCGCGTAGAGGATGTAATCACACTACCGACAGTATACAACAGTTACGGCACATACACAAAGTACGAGTTTATCCCCCTGTGTATCTGACGGCAAACGGGCTTTTTCTTTAAGTTATTTTTATTAGTTATAAGATATAATAAATATATATAGCACATATGCTACAAGATAACTGCGATGGCTCGTTTAGTGCCCAAAACTTGCCATCCCAATGGTATAATAAAAGTTTAACAACTAACAAATTCTATTATTGGGAACTCTTTTATTCGTCATCGCAATATAAAGGGTTCTATATCTACTCGCCCTACTTGAAAACCTTGAAGACCTGGAGGACTTTATGTACCCGTATATCTAATGAGTGGTAGAAGGTGAAAATGTTTTTAATAGTAGCGAAATATTCATTAAATTATTTAATTAAAAAAATTTCTGTATAAAATAGATTTGTATCTTCATGACTGAAATAAATTAACTATTATTTTATTTTAAAGCAGTGACATTTGATCAAAAGAAAAAATCCGGAGAAGGGATGAACAAAAAGAACACATTACCAATTGCACATTGATTTTCAATTAGCAAAAATTTTGCTTTTAGCAAATTTTTCTTGTACGGATATTTTCCCTTTATTTTGCAATGAACCGAACCATTAAAACAAGGACCTTGATTTGATTTCAAGTCAAATAAAAAATTGAAGAAAAAAACTTGACATATTGAATTGTTACAATGGTTAAATGGAAGCTGAAAAAATAAAACAAAAATAAAACAAAAATAAAACAAAAATAAAACAAAAATCAAGTTAAAGTAAAATAAAATGAAAATAAAAAAATTTACCACAAATAACAAACTGATTTAACAATCGACAAAATTCGTATGTGTAGCTCATAAACTTTCGAGAAACTATAAAAAAAAGGATATACCGCAACACATCATTTTGACTAGTTTATATTTTTTTGTTGGATTCATTCATTCACTGCCTTTTAATATAAAAAAAACGTTAAAAAATAGATATTTTCATTAGTTGGATTCAAAATAAGCCACTTGTAACACACAAAACATTGAAATATAATGGATTGTAATAAAAAGCCTCAACGCCAAGGCTAAACACGTGCCAAAAGAATCACCATTAAGAGTAGACATTAGTTCACCAAAATGCAAACTAAAAAGAGAGCCATGCAGATATAAGCCAAAAAGAATAGCTAATTACAGGATATATCAGTGTATCTATATGTGCGCATATGCATTTTGTCGTACATTTCGAATTCTTTTTATGCCAAGTTTTTGCAAATATTTTGTTGCCGTTGCTTTACACAATTGCGACAAAACAGCAAACCTACAGTGCAAAAGAAAAAAAAACTGCAGTAAATTGCAGTAAAATTACTAACAAACTCAAAAAGAAAAACGAAGAAAATGAAATTCGTGTGTTTCCAGATGCATAAGCATTAATAATTTTAAACTGTAAGTCCTAATAATGCAGATTTATTTCGTAATGAGTCATAGGGTTTACTGTGCAGCTACTGTATGCTTGGCACATAACGATAAGATTTATTTAAATATCATTAAATAGCAAAATACTAAAGCAAATAATGGAAAGAGTTAATGCTTATTTTATACGATTATGTTATATATTAAAAATTATAAATTTTGTTGTTGTTTTGCTATGAATTGGTGTGTTAATATATAAGTTGTTATAAACTTAACAACTCTATAAGTTGCTATAAACTCAGAACTGGTGACAACACTGCGTTTAGATTTCGCCTAATAACAGCCGATTTTATTATTTATCGGTATGTGGAAACATTTGCATTTCAGTTCTTCGATTAAATTTTGTCGGTGATGAAATTTAAATGCAATAGCATGATAACACAAGTGACTATTGTTAGAACTTTCGAATAAAGCAATGTAGATTATTCCCTTGCCTCTCGTATCATAGTGAAGCTAAGGTGGCGGATGAAACAAAACCACACTTGGTTCGAAATGTTATGACCCGAATTTAATGAAATACAGAAGACATTTGAATACAAATTATTGCTCAACTAAATATATTCAAATGAACTATGCAACGAATACTTCAAAGCGAGTTCAGAATAAAGTCTAATAAGTTCCAAAACAACGTAAACTGATAGATGTTTAAAAAATAAATTAAGCGTAATAGAACGAAAGAGTTTGGAAGAGCGCAGCCAATTGTCAAATAGATGACAAAAAATCGCAGATAATAAAAATTTCGCAATTGTACAATTCGTAAAAAACCAAACAATTGAATTTATTTCTCAAAGAGGTACAAAATCTAAACATCGGATATCTATAAGCAGTCTAATGGTAATTTAAGCAGTCTATATGATATCTAACGCGAAATGGTTTCGGAAGTCTTTCTGAAATCAAGAGTAAATATTTCAATAAAAGAATGGATATTTCAATCAGATTCCACAATGGTATGTATAATAGAGTATACGTCTTGTTGGTTGATTTTAATTACATAGTGGCATCTACAATTAACAGAAACAAATCGATCTGATTTTTTAATATTTGGCGTTTTGCAAAATAAGATTAACACCAAAAATTTCAGAGTGTTGATGTGTTCAAAAACAACCGTTTTTATTGAATTACATTAAATTAACTAGTTGTAGATAATAAAGTTTATATATTGCGAATACCTGGGTACACTAATATGTACGGTTAAAAATTGTCGACGAAGCTACAGAATCCCTATTTAGTTGTTAAGTGTTTTGTGGGAAAGATGAAGACTGGTGCAGTACAATAGATAAAAAAAATCGAAAATGATTTTAATTGGCTTAAGAAGTTGAATGTAGGTTGTTGTTTTCTGTTTGAACGATGTCGACAAGTTTAATATAAATGTTTATGGCGAAAACCTTTAAGAAGGTGGTCTGAAACCATAAGTAACTGAACATTTCAGTTTGAGATATTCGAACATTCAGAATTGTAGTATTAAACGTTATAAACTAACAATACGAGTACATTATATAAATTCATAGTTCTGTTAATAGTTAATACTCATTACTGATGTTTATATAGACTAGTCTTAGTAGAAAAAAAATGTCCACTTCTACAAACTAGCACATTTACTAATAGCAAAATGGAGCTATTAATTTTAGCCTACAATACCTACAAACAAAAATATATCAGTACACTTTAGAAATCTAATAGATTTCATGCAATAATACAATATAAATTTTGTGTATCGCAAATTTTGGAGAAGTATTATATCACATAACTCAATGCGATATTAAATATTTTAATGATTAAATATTAGGTATAAAAATGTGTTTTAAATATTTTAAATATTATTTTATTTATATTAAAAAATAACAAATACAAATTTTGCCTTTTTTTTTACTATATAACGTTTAACACCATTGCAAAACTTTTTTTCTATAAACTTTACTTACTTATTTCTTGCTTGCAAAGAAAAACTACTACTACTTCAAAAAATATATAAAAAAATCAACTTTTAAAGTGTAAAATAACAGATTTTCTATGGCACGACGACAATTTGTATGTAAAATACTTTAAGCATAAGGAAGTAGAAAACACTTCAAACTTAGCCTATCGACTTCAAGCAAGTATGCTTTTGAGTCGTGTAACCTATAAACAGTGTAATCTGTAGAAAGGACATGTTTATGCACATGACTATATTTACAGAGTAAATATTGTTTTTCATTTTTGAGATTGTCATTGGGTGTCTTGGCAGTATGCACTCATTTAAATTGCTTTGAAACTTGACATCAACTTTAAGATAAAGCAGAGACAACACAAAACTTGGCAATTTCTTTTTATATTGTTTTATAAACACTCATTGAAGCTTACGAAAATTTCTCTATGTAACTATAACGGTACCAAATTGTTGCATACAACACTAACGACTAACGTTATATTTTAATAAAAAATACTATTTTATGTTTGGGTGAGGATGAGTACCATCAATAGATTTCATTTCAAATGCAATTTTTCGTTGCATACTTCTAAGCGCACTTTAATGAATAAGAACGTTTAAAATCGAGATGTAGATGTGCGAAACACTGCATTCGTTCTACTCTTATGTTTGTAGACAACTAAATGTGCTTGTGATGCAAGTGTTAAATAAACAAAAGGAAGTAATACTTAACCTGGCTTAGAGTGTAAAACGTTGCATTAGTGTGCATTGCATATGGGATAGGAAGGAAAACTGTTTAAAGAGAAACATAAAAGGAAAGAAAAGAAAATTCTTAAAGCAACACAATTCAAGCAATACAAAGATGGACATGATTTTAGAGCATTTCTTAGCAGATACCAAAATGTATCTAGTAATATGTTTGCCAACATTTTGTGGTATTGAGTTTAAAAGTTAGCTCGTTCAATATTGATTGCATTGCAATGTGTGGTGCTGCATGTAGAATGTTAATTTTAAATTATGATCACGATAATTTGTGATAAATAGTGCACACTGCGCCTATTGTTTGGGTTTTAAGAGTAAAATAAACAATATGTTTAAATTGTTTTTGTTATTACAGGGATGTGATGTATGTAGGTTAGGTTCGGTTATACCGGAGATCTCTAGTGGTTCCACTTAGGCCTATTGGCCCATTGTGTTACCGTATATATGTGATGTATGTAACTTACAATAAATTTTTATGTCACTATCAATGTCCTTGTCGATTTAACATACACGGACTAATTTGTAAATAAAAAATCTTAACACAATGAAATCTTTTAATATGAAAACCCAATGAACAAAAACTGAACAAAAGACAAAAGATGTGCTTGTGATATAAAAGATTCATCAACTTTTTTAATTACTTAATTAAATATTATTTTCACCTTAATATGGGTAAGCATATTTATGTACGCATTTTCGTTTAATATATGTTCAATTGTGATAAAAAAAATTTCAAAGGAATTTTAGTTTGTCAAGCAAAGTTTATTTTCTTACTAAAAATGAATATATACATATATAACAGTTAATTCTGTGAGGTCAAATTTATTTAGTAAAAAAATGGATTCCTTTTCGTTTTGTGAATGAAATGAAGCAACAAAATTTTTGCCTTGCCCTTAAAAAAGCGTATCTATACACATTTTAATATTTATCGTAATATTATGAATTGTGTCTCTATAAATCAACAAAATAGAAATGGTCATGTAATGGGGCAGTTAATATTTTTTTTTTATTTTATTCTGTATACGTTTATTTGCTATTCTATTAGTTTTGCAAAATTGATTTTTAGGGTGTAGTCATTCATTATTAATAATTACAGATAAAAAATAAGTAAAATAATAATATTCAAAATAATATAAACAAACAACGGAATAAACTTATTACTTTCATCACAATATGTTGACTTTTGATATCTGCTGCAGCCTAAGGGATAAATAATTATGTCACTCCTATACACTACAAAAAATTATTTTAAAAGAAGAAAATTTTGAATTTGTTTCTCGACCTCGTTTTTTTTCTAATTTTTTGGATTTTTAAAAAGTATTAAACAAATGTTTAATTTAAAACAGGTGACCTCTAGCCGGATATCATATATATAAAAAAAACATTATTTAAAAATAAATTAATAATAATAAAATAATAATAAAATTATAATAAAATTTTAATTAAATGCAACAATAAAATTGGTAAATACTAACAATTAGCACTGTGTCTTAAAAACAGCCAAAAGCACAAGCTAGTAAAAATAATCCCAAAAATAATCAGTTCAACCGGAACCATACCAAAAAAAACAACTACAAAAACAACAAAAGCATTGATAGATCTCTATCTTAAACAAAGAAAACAGTACTTATGACTAGAATAGGTGAACCTAGTCTTAGAAATAAGGTATAAAACATACATAATACCTACACAGAGCGCATTTCCTTTGTCTAAAACCCAGAAGGCGCAAATATCAGCCAGCTGACTGTGAGAAATACTAAAACAAATAATAACAAATGGTAACAAAATAATAATAATAAGATAATGGTAACAAAATAATAATAATAAAATAATAATCATAAGATAATAATAATAAAATAGTTATAATGAAATAACAACAATAATAATATTGTAATATTACAATATATTTATTATATTGTAATAAAAAATAATAATAAAATGAAATTAAAATCTATCTATATATAAAAAAACAAAACAAACAAGAAAAAATCCTTAACATTTTATATAAAACAATAAAATCAAATATTAAAAATGTTTGTATTTTTACGTAGACGTACATTATGTTGATATGTCTTTCACATTATACAAATAGTTATGTTGCAAATAGTAATAATTATTTACAATAATACAATATTTCAATTTGAAATAATATATTTGATTTGTATAGTATACTTTGTATAGTATAGTATATCAACTATACACTTAGATAAATTCTATATAAATAAATAAACTCTTAAGGCACAAGAATAAATATTGTTGTTACAAATTTATTGTTCTTTGTATATACAGTGGCTCACAGCTTATTTGATGCAAGCAAAAATTTTTTGAAAAATGTTGTTTATTTCAAAATATTTTGCAAAATTAAAAAAACAAAGTATGCAGAGTTATTGTTTATAGTGTGTTTATTCATTTTAAAAAAAAAAACCCAAAAATCTTCTTCCATTCCTTAGTAATGCATCAAAAACCAAAACCAAATGAAAAATTCATGTCACAGCTTAAATGATGCAACATCAAAAAAACTAATATTTTTACAAACTTCCGGACTAATTCTAAGTACTTAGTACTTTGTTGGATATCCCTTATTAGTAATAACAGCATGAAGCCTTTTTGGCATGGAATCAACCAGTTTTTTGGTATAATCTGGACTAATTTTACTCCACTCTTGCTGTAAAGCGTTTCTTAAGTCAAATTTGTTGCGGATGTCGTGTTTTCTGATATTAGTCTTCAAAACGGACCACAAATTTTCAATAACGTTCAAGTCTGGTGATTGTGCAGGAGTTTGGACAATGTGTGGACATTGCCATATCAACCACGTTTGTACTAATGCTGACTTGTGCTTAGGGTCGTTGTCTTGGTAAAAGCGAAAATCATCTGCAATCTGCAATTTCGTTGCACTTTGAATCAAATTTTCTTGAAGAAGCTTTAAGTAAATATTTTTATTCATAGATTCTTCGATGAAGACCAAATTTCCTACTCCATTTGATGACATACATGCCCAAACCATAACATTACAACCTCCGTGTTTTACGGTAGCACGTAAATTTTGTGGTTTGAGCTCAAAATTGACTTCGCGCCATACATAAGATCTTCC
Organism: Teleopsis dalmanni; assembly: GCF_002237135.1. Classification (NCBI taxonomy): domain Eukaryota; kingdom Metazoa; phylum Arthropoda; class Insecta; order Diptera; family Diopsidae; genus Teleopsis; species Teleopsis dalmanni. The sequence continues at coordinate 197,103,178 of NC_051846.1, forward strand.
ATCTGATCCAAATAAGTTTATTTTGACTTCGTCTGCAAAAAATACATTTCGCCAAAATGCTGGACTCTTATTTAAATGCTCTCGTGCAAACTGCAACCTTTTAATTCTATTTTTTGCACTTACGAAAGGTTTCTTTACAGCTATTCTTCCATTGAAATTTGATTCTCTCAATATTCTGCGGACGGTTTCAGGATGACAAATTTTTCCAAAATCTATTTTGGCCATGTCTGTCAACTTTGGAGCGCTAGTTGTTGGATTTTTTTGAATTTGGTTTACCAAATACCTCGATTCTTTTTCTGTAAAAATTTTATTGGGAACCTTTCCTCCCTTATTTTCTATGCGATTTTCATGTACGAAGCGTTCAATTATGTGTTGAACTGTTGAAGAGCTTATATTTACCATTTCACCAATTTTACGCTGGGGAATTCCCTTTTTAAAGTACTCCAACACTAACTCACGCTTTTCAATTGATGTGCGCCGTCCCATGGTTAACAAAATGCACTCACTTTAATTTTTATAATATTTTCGCTCAAAAACTAGATTACAAATGATCGCAGAATAAAAATATTTTAATTTCTGTGTAATCTGGCGACAAAAATAACGGTATTCTTAACTGCATCATTTAAGCTGTGACATGAATTTTTCATTTAGTTTTGGTTTTTGATGCATTACTAAGGAATGGAAGAAGATTTTTGGGGTTTTTTTTTTTAAAATGAATAAACACACTATAAACAATAACTCTGCATACTTTGTTTTTTTAATTTTGCAAAATATTTTGAAATAAACAACATTTTTCAAAAAATTTTTGCTTGCATCAAATAAGCTGTGAGCCACTGTAGATGCATTTATATCATACAGTAAAACAGCAACGACAATATTATAAAAAGGTTACAGTAATTGACGAATAAATGGTCCATTAGATTTGAAAATGTCTGAACAATTGTCAATTGGCATTGACTTATTCACATTTTGACAACTTGAATCATCATTATTTTTCGAGAAGTTGAGTTTGTTCATTACAATTTATTTCGATCGATATATCCTCTAAAAATTAGTTCTACTGATATATCTATATATATAGATCTACTGATATATCGAAATAATATAAAATATCATACTTAGCTCGAAATAAACTACTAATATGAAATAAACTACTAATATACATATATCTTCATTATATAATTTGAACTCGTAAATAAAAAAAAAACTGTAAAGTATTCTTAAATCATTCAACTTAAATTTTAATGTTTATAAAAATTTGGTGGTTTGTTTAGAAGATGAGATTTTTATAGGGTATTTTTCAAGAAATGTTTCTAAACAACAAAATATTACATTCTAAGAAGTAGTTAAACCCGATTTCACAATGTATTATGTTATTGCCTCACTATCCCTCAGTATTTAAATACACTAATATTATGACATATATTTATATTTATATCTGTAATCATACGCATGACTGTTTTTTAGTTTATATTGTATTTGATCGATTAACTTAAAAATCAACTTAATCGACTGATATTAACAATCCTAATCGTGACTCTTTGTTTCATGTAGTAGCAAATATACATTAAAATCATAGCGCAACATTTTGATAATTATATAGATCAAATTTATATAACAGCTCCCGCACAGATCACTTCGAAAGTTCTTCTTCTAAATCGAGACAAATGTATTTCAACACCTGGTTAAACAGCTATAATTTTCATAAAAGTAACTGTGAGATAAATGAACAACTATATTTTCCTAATCCCAATACTTAAGATTCCAATATAAAGTACTTCTGACCAAAAGAGACAAAAGTATTTTAATTTCTATAATAAACTATAATCATAATAGTTTATGATAATTATTATAATATTATATTATATTATAATATTATATTATTATAATAGTTAATAATTATAACAGTCATATTTACTATTTTTTTTGTATTACATATACATAGATAGAGATTTATAACAAATATTGAACATTATATTAGCTCTAAAAATAATAAAAATTATGTTAATAAAAAAGGTAACAAGAGAGTAATTTTTTATTATTGGAATATTTTAAGATTTTATTTTACTTTTAATTTGTGTTTTTTTTTTTGTTATTGCTTTACTTTACAAATATTTGCTTTAATATATCATATATAGTAAAATAAAAGACTTTAATTTTTACAGATTCAGTAGTGATAAAACCGAAGTCAGGAAGTGCAACGAAAATAAATAAAAGAAGTGTTGCATAAAGTCGTGGATATAAAATTTAAAAAATTCACATATTTTTAATTTTTTATTTGCACACACATTTTAAAAATAAAATTATTTCATATTTAAATAAACAATTTTGTTTCAACATTTGAATTTTTTATCATTAAATTTGCCAAACATTTTTATTTATTATTAAACACAAACACAAACACAAACACAATGAAAGTATTATTTAATATTGTCTGGAACTGTTGTTGTTGGTGTTATGCACTTCAAACTTCGCCTTAACGTAAACCGCTAAATTTTTTTGTTCAGCCAGCTACGACAAACGGTAAACAACTGAAACTACGTTTGCCAACCAACCAACATATTTCACGATTTAAGCAGTTACGCAGGATAAGAAAAGGTTTGAAGGATGCGGACAAAATGCTCGTTCATGGCATTTAAAACGATTTCACACGACCGCAAATGAGTTCGAATATTGATAACATAAAAAAAAATCAACCAACCTTATATGATTTTTTTTAGATAATACAAGTAAAAGACGAGTAAATATAGAAGGCGAGAGAGAGAGAAAATGTAGAATTCGTAAATGGAGTTAAAGTTAAGTTATTTTTCGAAATTGTGTTGATAGTGCATAGAACGCTTGCCTAAGTCCTAGGACAACATTTATATTATTTACAAACAAACCGTACATTTGCCGCCAAATTTCTGTTGCTGCCCACTGTTGAACCGTTTTGTATTTTTAACAGCGGAAAAAAGCTTTTTCGCACATGTTATGCCCCTTTCATTAGCGCTAAATTCCATTCTCAGCCATACCACTTCGTTTCATTTTCAATTTTTAACTAAGCTTAATGATGTTTCACTTTCACCGCTGTTTCGCTTCCAAACAGAATGCAACAATTGTGGTTTGGCCCCGCAAGCTTAATAAACATGTGCGTAAAACTAAATTGCATCTTACGAGTGTATGAGTAAAACGAAACCGGCCAAGGCCAAGTTTCGAATCTTCCATACCGCAATATCTCATTTTAAAATTTTGCAGCTTTTTTTAATAAAAGCATTACGGAAAACCAAAAAATATTTGTTCATATTTTAAAAAGCTTTCCAAAATGAACTTTCGCAACGTCAGAAAACTTTAGAAGCTATACGTACAACTCTCAATACAGTGAACAAAATTTGAAAAAATGCTCATAATAATAAAATTAATAACTTCTATACATTACCTTAAGATTTTAAATATAAAATAGAACAACAATTTTTTATTTAAATATATTTTCTACATTATTATTCAATAATTTAAAAATTTTAAATTACTCTGGTAAATATTATTAATAACATTCAGATTGATTTCATAAATTTATTAATTAGTATGTTTACGATATTATAATACTTTAGGGCGATTAAAATAATAAAACAAAATATTTGGAACAAGGTAGTAAATAAATAGTTAATAAAACTCATAGCATCGTTTTGTAAAATACTTAATATAGATATTGAATGTCCATGTTAGAAATTGAACTTGTAAATATTTTCATGTTTCGATGAAATAATAGGGATATTTATCTAAGCATATAAATTAGTATAAATGTATAATTTTATGCGTTTACGTATAAAATTTTTTCATACAAAATTTGACATTTCATTTATCAAGCAGATAAATTTATAACTTTATAATATTTAAACAATCTTTGTCAAACAGTATGAAAGCAAAAAGTTTGTCGAAAGTCGAAGATTGTTAAACTCTTACAGTAGCCAACTACCTACCTACTTCAATGAATTTTACTAAACAATCTCTCTTCTTCTTACTACCTATCTACTTCAATGAATTTTACTGAACAAACTAGTTACAAGGTTACTCGGATATATATATATATATAACTCAACTGTATGTTATATGAGACGTAAATTGAGGTTGAGGTTATTCGGATATATATACAACTAAACTGTATATGAGTCTTAAATAATGCAGTTCGTGAAATCTATTCTTAAAAAAGTTCAGTGTTATTTGACATAAAGTCTACTAGTAAAAAGTAAAAACAAAAATTTAACACTGAATCTGAAACCGACCTTTAAGCAACATTTAAAAATCTTTCGAAATAATGCAAACTATGCATATTTTTTAAATCAGATAGTAAAACAATATAGTTTGTAACTCATTTTGCAAAAATACTTTTATATTATATATTTGAAAATTATAATTTCACACTTATTTTCATTATCTGCAATAAATGACTGAAACGTATTTGTTAAATTTTATTTATACTTTTGATAAATAATATTGCATTTGTATTGTGAATTTATATAATAATAGTAAAATTTGTAAAAAATTCAAATATAGAATTGTTGTTACAACTTAAGATAGAGCTTAAGAATTCTGTGATAACCTTTTTTTCTCAGAACAAGGTGTCAGACCTTATCAGACAAATTATCAATATGTTAAATGTTTTTGGTTAGCCACTATACACATTTAAGCTAGTATATAAAGATAATGTAAACTTCTTTTAAGTATATAATAACTTCATTGGAAGACATTTACGAACTTGTAATTATATATAAAATGGTTTACTTATATCTGAAAAGTTAAGACACTCTAGCACAACGAAAGCAGTTCTGAGTGAACAGAAGAGACTGCACTCTAAAATAGAATTTCTGAGGAACTTGGATACTAACAAATGCAGATATATGTATGTAGTGCAGAAATTTAAGTTTCACAAATACTTAAATTGTAGATATGTTGTAAACCCTATTTAATAATTATTTTGTATTCCTATAAATGCTATTACCACCCTACCCCCAAAACAGTATATTTCTTCTTCTATGAAGCAGAAACAAAAGTTATACCGAATAAAATGTGATTTATTTATTATTAAAGATTGTCTGTCATAAACTATGTTAAGGAAATATTTAGTATAGATACACATAAATATTGATATTATATTAGCACTTTATCATATATATCTTTTCATTCAAAAGCTTAACGTTTTTGCTAAATATGGGTAATTAATGGAATTTTTAAAAATTAAAAAACAAAGATTTATTTAAATTATTTTAGCATTTGTGAATTGAAATCAAACTGAACGATCTAATGCTTGAATTTAAACTTTAATGACTCAGAATTCAATTTAATGCACTTGCGGTTATTGCAGATAAAAATATATTGATAGTCGCTGCACATAATAATTAATTAAAAAAAAATTAGTTTTAGAAAAAAAAAACCCATAATGAATAATATTGATTTTTAAATTTTTATTAGAAATTGTAGCTTTTATACAGAAAATTATAATTTTCGTTATGATTTGCGAGTTTATTTATTTACAGTAATTCAAATGAAAAAGGTTCACTTCATTTATTTTAAATAAATATATTATACCTAATATTGATTTATTTCAAATAAATAAAATAAAATAGAATTTAGAAAAGGTATAGATATAATTTTAAATCGATAAAATTAGGATAGCAATGTGACAGTAAGGATGTTGTCTTTGTTTCCTTGGCTTTTTAGTATAGATTCTTATTATATAGTTTTCCATTATTACTTCTACAAGATTTAAGCCTTACGTTTTTTGTATAACTGATTTGAACTATTTTTACATCAACAATGCCATATCACTTAGACGTTTTTGTCAAGATCTGGTAACATTGAGGCATTTCACTATGGAAGCCTACGAACTAATAAGTCTGATATGTATTCCAAATACGAAAATAGTAAAAATACGATAAAACATAAAAATAGTGAAGCTACAAAAAGAAACAGGAAAAAGAAATAACTGAATACTTCCATTTCAAAAGCCCAGAGGGCTGATAAGATTAAAACATTTCACTATAGACGCCCACTTATTTATAATCGTAGCGGATATCCCAAATATAGAACTTCCAAAAATATTTGCTTTTTTGTCAAATGCACGGGTTGGTATTAAAACTTAAAACTTCATAACCTGGTATGTATAGGAACGAAACACCTTTGCTCTACTTGAAGAGCTAAAGTTTGCTCAGCCGTCGTTAAAATCAATTAACCAAGCATCGATTATAACCGTATCTCACTGAACTTAACAATTCAAGTGATTTTTTTGGAGTTAATCTTAGGATCTTTTGCATAAGCAAACTTGTTCAATTAATTCATTAAATAAAAATATAAAATATATGAAGAAATTGCAGTATTTCTGCATTAATTAAGCAACCAGATTTTTAGCTATATTTCATTTTATAAATAATGCAAACACTTTTATTGAACATTGAAAATTTATTGAACACGTATTTTCACAAATATAAAGATATCGAACTTTTTATTTTTACAATTTTTTGGCATCAAATCAAGCCATGTAATTTATAATTTTAAGCACATTTTACTACTTTCATCAAAAAATATTTTTATAAAATGTTATATATAGTTTTTTAACTATATTGTTACACTTATTTGAATGCAAATAAATAATTTTTATAAATTAAATGAATAAAAGATATTCTATTATCTTTTCTAATCGCTACACTGAAGCTAATATGAAACAAACTTGAGCATTGAAAGTTTGTGCAGCCTTGAGCACTTGTGGACAAGTACTCAAAGATAAGGCATGGGTTCTAATTTGACAGGCACGAGTTCTAAGCCTGGCACTTGCAGTCCAAACAAATTATATACAAATTATAAACTAATTAAAGAATTCGAATATTTCCTAAGACCACTGATGATGAGTATTTGCTTGGCAATACTGGAAACAGCGTTGTATGGTCAGCCAAATATCAATAAATTAATTAAAATTTCAGTTATCATTTCTATTCACATCCTTCTAACTTTTAAATAGTTTCGTTTCGTCATAAGACGCGGATTTTTCGGGAAGACAAAATGAACATTATACTCATATAGTTCAGGAAACCATAAGTATAACGCAGATAAACATTAGAATGCTCAGGAATCTAAGTAAACGTCTACACTATCCTACACTTCAGCAAGATTATTACGCTCAAATGTGAATTTCTTCATTTTTTTCTGCAAATTGAAATTAGTATATGTAAGTGAAAAAATGAAGAGGAAACCATAAGTATAACGCAGATAAACATTAGAATGCTCAGGAATCTAAGTAAACGTCTACACTATCCTACACTTCAGCAAGATTATTACGCTCAAATGTGAATTTCTTCATTTTTTTCTGCAAATTGAAATTAGTATATGTAAGTGAAAAAATGAAGAGCCATATCAAACACCCAACCCGAAATAATGCTTTATTATAAAAACAAAACCGGACTATATAGGGTAATGTACCCACTAATTGTGATAGGTCGACGGCGGAGATATGTACAGACAGTTGCGTTAAACAATTGAAACCACATTTCTAGTTTGATAACATTTCTTTTTTTGGCTTTTCAGTTGTTATAAAGAGAAAATCTTTGAATATGGACCCATCCTCTCTCTAACGCTCTTTTTGGTTTTATGTTGTTATAAATGGGTATTCTCGGACATTCAGACAAGCTGATAAAAGCTCAAAACCGATACATACTATACTAATTACGAAAATTTTATTTAAGAAAGAAACAAAGAAGTTTATTAACTTTTATTTTTAAAGGAAAGTAGTTTCATATAAACCATGTATCATTTATTTGAGATCAATTTAATACACAAACTAAAGTAAATTAATCTAATAAATATCTATCTATCTCTTGCTTAGCATTGCAATTATTTGGCAATCCATTGCAGGTATAGAAGTGTTAAGTAAAACTAAATATTATAAAAACATACGATTTATGAGCATCCGCAAAAGAAATTCGATTGTTAGAACAATAAATTTCACTATAGAGTAAGTATTTTCACGTATTTAGTGCTATTAGCAGCACGTTGATGCTTTCACCTTTGCTTATTGTTATTTTATAAATGGCTCTCGTTCGAACAATTACAACTACTGCAAACAGCACACAAACAAAATTTATTACCAAATTCTTGTGACGGAGTCGATGGTGATGAAATGTGCCATAAATTAGCATATGATAATTGAATTGCCACATATGTACTACAACCATGTCTATTTATTATTTGCCGTTGTGTTGTAGTTGGGCAATGTATAAGTATTTTCTTCAGCCTCATTTATTCGAAATTTATGTTAATGAATAAAATGAATGCTTAAATTATGGAAGTAAATAATTCTGCTATATTTGTATGTACGCATGTGATACGCTAAATTTAGTAACCCAAACTAGTATAAGTAGCATTAATTTAATGTTTAATTAATATTGGTTTATCTTAAAATTTATTTATCACACGCATAAATAAGTTGATTTAAAAAATAAACAAACACCACGTGTATCAGAATATTTAGTATTTATAGTTTCTAACTTTCACTACTTCTATTTTAACTACAGATTGAATTGATAATGTAGGGGCATACGTGTAATTTTATAATTTGCTCACGTAATTCAAGTATAATAATTTTTATATAGTAAATTTTATTTTCAATATATTAAATAATTTTAATTAATATTTAATTTTAGAACATTTTGTATTTATTATATGGAGCTATAGGTAATAACTTAATACCAATACTTCCTAATTGGAGTTCCAAGATGAAGGGCAAGGTTAATCACTTGAAGCAGTAGTGGGATCTGTGCGAATCTCACACCGATGGAAGTCTTTGATGACTAATAGGGACCCTAGTCCAAGGACAAGGTCTCTAGGAATGAGGGGGGAAGATAACTACGGAAGAAAACACTACCGTTCATATACGCCCGCACAAAAACAGAAACAGAAATTAGCTGATAGAAATGCGGTATTTATTTAAAACAGTAGAGAATATTGATATTGATATTGATTGATATGTCAATGGTTGGGCCCAAATTTGCCCGGACCCGGGCTATCTTATTGAGTCAAGTCAAGCCATTTATATCTGTAAATTTAAACGCAAAATTGTTAAGTTCAAATTATCAGTTAAAATTTTTTAACAAATATTTAAATAAATAATATATTAATTAATCATAAATAAGAATCCATGATTGCAAATAAATATATCTAGTATTGGTTACATGATAGCTATGAATACTTAGTTTATATTTACTACTGCATTTAGATAGGATTTTTTACTTCAAATTTTGTTAATGAACTTTTGTAAAAATAAATCTAAACACTTATTTTTTTATATTTACAATTTATTTTATACTTATATAAGCATTTATTTCTCTCTGCAAAACAAATTGCAAAAAAAAAACCGCTTGAAAACACATAAAAAACTAACATTAACACTGACTTTATTGAATGAAATTTATGTTGGCGCGGAAATATGTATGCTCACTTGACTAACTGAAGTTCAACTCGATGATACTCGCTTGATTATTACTTGTACAAACTACAAAGATCATAAAAAAATCATAATAAAAATGTACAGAAACTAGTGACCAGACCGAGCCAAGCATAGTCATATTCATAGCACATGGAACATGTCAACGACCTGATCGTATTAACATTTTTGACTCAAAATGTAGTTAACTTTTTATTACAGTTTTCTCCTACTTCGTCCGTTAGGTGTAATGAGCATGCGGGAGGCTTCGTACTCAGAGCTTCAGATTGCTATACTTTTACCTCAATTATGGCTAAATTTTTATGGATGAATGCCGATAAAACAATAAATATAGCGTAAATAATTATATATAATATAATATGCATAAATAATAATTGATGCTGATGCTAAGCTAATTATCTAAGTCTCGCGTGCTTAGTATAAATGTAAGCAAATTATAGATTAAAATAAATTTCTAAATAATATTTTAAATATGGGAATAAATACTAAAACAACAACAATTATCAATGTTAAACAATTGTCATATATCTGTTATTAATAACAACAACTTTAAAGCCTATCTTCATGGTTAACTTGCAATCACAACGCAGATGTTACGCAAATACTTTCTATTAATTGAATATTAACTGATCTTCTGACAACTATTGTGTAATGATCACTATAAAAGGTCACTATTATGTATAAATAATTCAAATAACAGTTACAAAAAATATATAACAGTATATAATACCTATATATTAAGGAACGTACTTTACAAATCATTTTAAATAACATCAAGGAACTATGTATGATGTTAAAAATAAAATTTACACTCCTTCACAGATCATCTCACTCTTTTTTCTGTTTTTATTTGTATATGTCTTATCTCTCTCTTAATCTTTCTCGTAGCTTTACTATGATCTCTTCCTATCTACGATATCTCAAATAAAAATAATTTCGAAGACTATTAAGACTGTGCTGTCACACAGGATAACTCTTAGCAATCAAGGCTAAAGCTTTCCTTGAATAACAATAAATTTCGCTGATTCACAACCACTGAAGAGAACGAAGTTGCAATAAATAGATATGCTACCTTCTATTCGTGGCTAACCTTTCCAGAACTGCCCTGCGTTTCAGAACATTTTTGGACGTAATATAATATAAGATTATTGACTATATATGTAGATATTTAACGGATTTGCATTTAAATTTAGTATAGGCGAGCTCCATAAATTACTTGACAACTAACACTTTCACTCAGAAAATACTATAATGATTAGGTAGCCTGATACCTGTTGGCCTGCCTAACACAAAGCTCTATAACAATACATATCAGCGCCCAATCCATTATGAAATAAAGTCCTTTGAAATAAAATGTATACCAAACATTGTTAACAAACAATGAATCGAGTAACTCATAATATAACATTAATTTGAACATGCTTTATACTTTATGGTTCTAAAACAAGATCCTATAAAATAAATCACGGTTTTTCTAAGTCTCACTGATTTAATAATATTCAATATATATGAAAATTAAATTATAATTATCAAATTGCGAATCTAATCATGCAAAATTTATTTTTAATTCTATATATAATATATATAATTTTCATATATAATAAAAAATGAAAATATATTGAAAATATATAATGGAATATTATATAGACTGCACAAACGCAACCATAGGATATACATTTGATAATGACGTCATATAAAATTTGATAGAGTTTTAATATCTTACAAAATCAAAAACAAAAAACAAAATGGATCACTGAAATAGATAATTTCAAATTCAATATTTTATTTCCCAATTTCTTATATAATATATTATTATAAGAAAACTTATTATAATATATTATTTTTTATTTAAATAACTTTAGCATTTCTTTATTTTTACAACATTTAAACAAGTTATTATTTGAACACAGAATTTTCATATATATATTAAAATAAAAATATATTTGCAATACTTAATCGACTATTATATAGAGCAGGGCTCTCCAAAGCTCGATCCGCGTCATGCGGCCCGCGACAATTTTCTAATCTACCACAGTTAGGCAAATTTTTCTACGTTATATTTTGATAACATTACAATATTTTATATTTGTGGTATTCCAAATAAATAAATTAAAACTTTTTATTTCTATTGTACTTAATTGGTAAAGACTCCAACATATATTTCTTTGAACAACTGGTAAAAAACTCGTATCCAGCCGTAAGTAATTATATTGAAATTAAGATATTTTTCGTATAGCAATAAATGAACGTATGTATTTATTTCTGCCACCCCTCCAACCTATTCCGTGATTTACATTGTGACCGAAAGGTTTCCGGAAATTTTAAATAAAACGCAAAATTCTTAATCTTCATCAATATTTATTTTATCTCCTTCAAAATATGCTCCATTAGAAGCGATACACAAATGCCAACGTTTCTTCCAATCATCAAAACATTTTTTATAGGCGCTTTCCGGTATGGCTTTGAGTTCCCTCTGCGAATTCTGTTTTACGTCTTCTATGGATTCAAAACGCGTTCCTCTGAGTGGTAATTTGAGGTTGGGAAACAGGAAAAAGTCACACGGTGCAAGATCAGGTGAATACGGTGGCTGTTCGATGGTATTTATTGAATGTTTGGCCTTAAAATCGTTGATAATGTTGAACAAATTGAGGTGAATCGGAACAAGCCGGGCGTTGACACGTCGCATACACAAATTGTCCACCAAAATCAAACGAGCCATCTCACGACCGATGCCTAGCTCTCGTGCTATCTCTCTAACACTCACATGAGGATTTTTGAACACGATTTCCTTTGCCTTTTCAATGTTTTCGTCGGTGGTAGAGGTCGAAGGTCGTCCAGAACGCGGCATGTCTTCGACGGTCGTACGACAGTCCTGAAAGGCTTTGTACCACTCATAAACTTGAGTTTTCGATAAAACTGATTCCCCATAAGCCTTTTGTAGCATTCGCAACGATTCTGCACACGAAATTTCGTTCGAAAAACAAAATTTGATGCAAACTCTTTGTTCAATATTTTTTTCCATTGTTTTTTTCGCAACGCACTACTGAGGTGAACTGGTTTCAACAGCTGCCGTAAACGAACTGTCCTGACAGATCGCGCTCATTTTTGGCATAGTAAATAAGGACAGTGCTGCCAAACTACATAAACTTAAAATATCGAAAAATATACAGCGCGCGAATTTTAAATGAGAATTTCCGAAAGCTTTTCGGTCACAATGTATATTGGCCCGCGATCTTCTCTGGTCTGGACACACACAATCATTACATGATTTCGTTACGCATTTAAAAATGACATACGAAATTTGATATCAGAGTTTTGATGTCTTACGAAATCAAAAAAAAAACAGAAATGGGTCACTGAAATAGAAAATTCCATCTTTAAAATTTGTTTTCAAATTATTTCACTAACTTCAGCATTTCTATCTTTTTAAAATCTTTAAAAAAGTTATTATTAGAACACAGATTTGAAGCTTTTTATCTTTAATAGGCTGGCTTTCGCGTACCAAAGTGGTATTAAATATTATAGATAAGGTATGAAACAAAAGTATCTTTACAAATTGTTTTATATATAAACAAAATAACCAAATAGCTGCTATTTGCAGTAACTGCATTTGGCTGATAAAACAAGAAATACTTCTAAAACAACGGTGGTCTGATATTAACATATATTTAACAATTTTTTCGTATAAATTCAAACGTTTTGTAGCACATATACAAAAATAATATTTGAGAAACATATGACAACTTTTTATTATCTCCAGTATATCACATTAGGAACAAACAAAAATTTATAATGATTTTGTATACATACATAATGCATTCCAGATGAATACATATAAAATTAATTTAATAATTTTACATATCTCCATTTTTATATAATAATATACGATATTAGTTTGCAAGGGGTAACCCATTTTAAGGAATTCCACTATTATGGATATCAAGATCCAACATAGGTAAGCCTAGCCATAGGACATTGTCATAAAATTAATTGGAAATACCTAAAAAAAGCGTTTCAATATGTACACAAATTATTATGATTAATCTGTTAATATTTCGAAGACTATTTAGTTTAAATATACAAAAGTTTATGCTAAGAGGTTTCTTAAATGAACAGGACCACTTCTTCTGTCTGGTGAAAAGACCCTCCCGTTCTGAAGACCGTACAGCGGGTTTACAACAGTGCACGGTTAACAGATATGTGCATTTATAAGCGCGCCCATTCGATAGAGTTTTCACTGTATGTCGGCCATCAGAGAAGATAATAAGTATATGATAAAATGAAAACACGCAACAACCGCACTAATGTATAGAGTAATTAACAAACTTAATAAACTTTGGGTGTTTACATTAATAGATCGGCACCTTATCGATAACAAGATTTCAATAAAGAAGAGTAGATGTTAAATTTAGTATTAAAATGAAAAGTCTCGTTCTTAAATTTTTTTAATTAAAAATTTTCCAGCTTTTAGATACATATGGTCGCTACAGGTGTGTGGTGCACATTCATTATATTTATGGAATCAGGAAATATTAGAATGTTATATTAAACTAAATATATTTATTTTCTTATTTCTTAACTTTTAGAAACATATGGTCGCTACAGGTGTGTGGTGCACAAATATTATATTTATGGAATCAGGAAATATTAGAATGTTACATTAAGACCGAAAAGTTTTCGGAAATTCTCATTTAAAATTCGCGCGCTGTATATTTTTCGATATTTTAAGTTTATGTAGTTTGGCAGCAATTAAGGACAATTACTATGCCAAAAATGAGCGCGATTTGTCAGACAGTTCGTTTACGGCAGCTGTTGAAACCAGTTCACCTCAGTAGTGCGTTGCGAAAAAAACAATGGAAAAAAATATTGAACAAAGAGTTTGCATCAAATTTTGTGTTTCGAACGAAATTTCGTGTGCAGAATCGTTGCGAATGCTACAAAAGGCTTATGGGGAATCAGTTTTATCGAAAACTCAAGTTTATGAGTGGTACAAAGCCTTTCAGGACGGTAGTACGACCGTCGAAGACATTTCGCAACGCACTACTGAGGTGAACTGGTTTCAACAGCTGCCGTAAACGAACTGTCTGACAGATCGCGCTCATTTTTTGCATAGTAATTAAGGACAGTGCTGCCAAACTACATAAACTTAAAATATCGAAAAATATACAGCGCGCGAATTTTAAATGAGAATTTCCGAAAACTTTTCAGTCTTAATGTATATTAAAATAAATGTATTTATTTTCTTATGTTAGATCAGCTGTTTACTAAAACAATATTTGCTGACGTATGTAAATTTTATATACTTATATATTTCATTAAAAAAATTGTTTTAAACCAGACTTATTAGATTTAAAAAAAGTTTATTTGCAAATAACAATAAATAAATAAATAACAATAAATATTCGACAAAATAATGAAAAATTTAAGCAAATAAAGATTTTGAATTAAAATTTCTGGTATACAAAATAATTTAATTTTTATAACAAAATACATAAATATATATTATACAATTAGCCATAATTTAAATTATTCGATAAAATAAATCAGGCATATTGTGAGATACATTTTGATATATTCTAATAAAAAAGTTAATCAAGTCGGATTGAAATAAAAACTGACAATTAATAACAATCCATTGACTTGGATGAGAGACATATATATAAGTTTGGTTAGGTTATCAAACATAGGATGTGATTTACTTAGAATCCCGATGCTTGTGAGAAATGAAAAATAGTTCTTCAAATTCACTAATAAAGGATATCTAACTGTATACGGAGAAGCGCAGAATGATAAACCTAATGAAATCACTCAATTAAATACATTATAGTAAATAATTTTCCTTTCAATCAATTGATTTGAATAATATTTTAGAATTCTAATCAACATAAAGCTATGACATTAAAAAGGCTTTTTTTAAATTTCTTACTAATGTCAAATTTACGGATATCCTCGACATGTAAACATATATATGGAATTGAAAATGTTTGTTGAAATTATAGCCTAATATCAGATATACGCATATATGAAACATACGTGTATATACTCGAAATCTATAGAAAGGAAATTACGAAAAATTTTATAAAGTGAATATCTAAAACGTATTATGGATACGGTTTTCTTACTTCAAGCCGATTAAAATCTCAACATTACTAGAAATAACTAAAATATTCAATCCAATGTAAGCATATCCCAAAGCAAGCCATATTAAAATAAATTGTGAAAACAGGACATATATTAAATCACTCCACAGAGTGAGGATTGAAAAAGCCAATGAAAAAACCGTCGTTAAGAAGGCAAAAGACATTGATAAACTAACGAATGTTTCTGAAGTTTTGTAAAATAATATACCATTACAAATGAATGTTATTAAGAAGTTGCGATTTTTTTTAGTTTGATCTTACAGAGTTGAATAGGAAATAAACATATTGTCCAACTAAAAACTACTGTGTTAAAAATGATTTTTTTTAAATGCATTTTAAACTCTCTCTCCCTTAACAAAATTAACTGTATGCGAGTGATTGTTATTGGTATAAAAGGAAATTTTAACTATATAAATATTAATATTGAAACATTTATAAAAAAAATATTATATTATTCAAAAATTTACCTGTTTTGTTTACTTTCGTTTTTTTTCCAAAAATCTCTGACTAACATGTCTCAAATAGTATGGTTAACATACATAATACATATTCCTATATATGGTATACTAAATATGTGTAAACATTTTATTTTGTTTGAAAATTGCAAATTAACTTTGCTTTAAAAATTTTACGAAAATGAAATAAAAAAACATAAAATAATTAATTCACCAACTGTTTTCACTTTTAAGTTTCGGATTCTGAATCTTTTATTCAACAAAATTGCGAAACCAGATATTATTGTAACTATGTCTGTATGTATATTAATTTCCAAAGAAACGTAGAATAAGCAAAAATTATTTTAAAAAAAAATTACAAACAAAAAAGAAATATATCAAGTAGGTCAGTAGTGAATGCGAGCTAATAACGAAAAAAAAAACAATAATTAAACATTTTTATGTGGTACGTTCGGAGATCTTGAGATGCGATGTTGTCCGTATTATGCGGATAGACCAAAAAAAAAAAAAATTAGGTGCAGAACATAAACGTATAAGATTTTCGTTTTGTTAGTCAAAGATTATAAAATAGTGTGAGAAAATAAAATATTTGTAACAGATTTTAATAAATTACTTTTACTTTAATGATTAAAATTTGATAAACAAAATTATTTGAATTTCTAAGCCATTACTATCTTTCTTTTTCTTTCCTCTTTAAAGAGTCACAAGGCCACATTTTATCAATTAAAAAAAGTATTATGTAGTTTGAAAACTAATGCAAAAATAATTTAGAAACATTAATAGAAAACAACTTAGAGATATAAAATGTATATTATATAATATACATACAATTGTTTATACAAATGTATTTAGTTACTTTGCATGATTGCTAAGTGAGCGTTAATTAATGGTTTTAATTACAATTTTCAAATATAGAGAAATATGAGTTTAATTTTGTACTTATAAAATACTTAGTAAATTTTACTTTA
Organism: Teleopsis dalmanni; assembly: GCF_002237135.1. NCBI lineage: Eukaryota > Metazoa > Arthropoda > Insecta > Diptera > Diopsidae > Teleopsis > Teleopsis dalmanni. Next base: position 197,120,207 of record NC_051846.1, read on the forward strand.
GTATAAAACAAATCATTTTCCACGAATAAAGTTTATGACAAAACAAAAATTAAAATGACACGTGTTTTCATTGAAAGGTTAATACATATTTTAAATCTTAAACTTACCTCTTTTACTTTTAGCCTTTTTTCTTCTACGAGATTATCTGGATCTGCATGTCCTCCAAATGACATTTGTAGGTTAACATTACCAATTGGTAATATATTATTCTCTAATCGACCGGATATATCATCGTTATTATAACCGGCATTATTCTTCAACGGCGGAGCAGCACCTTGCTGATTGTCATCTAATTGTGGTGAATCACCATTAGCATCAAAATCCGTATCGCCATCATTATTATTATTGGCATCTATCGTATCTTGTTGAAGTTGTGGCTTATCTAAGAGCTCACCAAGTTCTTCTTTGATTTTTGCTTGCAACTTTTTACGGTCACCCATAAAATGTGGATCCAATTCCTTTGGGGCGTGCGCAGCCAATGGTGGTGCTGGTATAAATATTTCTGGACCAGCTTTTTGGAATTGCTTATAGACGCGCAACACACGATCGCTACCAAAATTATCGGGTAATAAAAATATACCCCCAAAGCATAGAAGACACAGCGTTATAAGTACAAGTCCGATAAGGCATTTCTCACGCGAATGAAAGTTAGATTTTCTACCAATTGGTCCGATACGATACATATTTAAATGTTTAATTTGCTAATATCTATGAATTATTTAATTACAATAATAATATTTTAACAAATGTGAAATTGCAAAATTATTTTCCACAGCTCATTCCATTAATCCTACAATCGTATCAGCATTGAACAATATTATTGCACTTAATAAATACACAAGCTTTTAATTAACATAATTATTATATTTGTGCACGTTTATTTTGTTTATAAAAATCGAAACTTATCTGTTCACGGCATTAACAAATCACACGCACACACAATTTTAGCAAACAAACAACTATAACAACTGGCTGTCAGTATGACAGCTCACTAGCAAAACAGAGAAAGTAACTCGCGTTCGTAGGGCGAAATGTAAGTGAAAAGGAATAATGAATGCCTTTATTTTTATTTACAATTGAATTTCTTTTATTGCACCAAATATAAACAAGTATACGTATAGTACAAAATGCCAATAATAGCAACTTAATAAATACATCAATAAATAATTAGTTAATAGATATTATCCTAGAAAATTCCAATGTTAATATAACTGAAGTATTTGTGCATGTATTCACGTATTATTATTTTAAAAATAGTTTAGGATTCCAATATTAATAATCTTTATTAGATATTAATACACTTTTCACTGTATACGGTTATAACAAAATTAACGACTCAACCCGCTCTCCCATTGCCGTGTTTTTCAACTAATGGATTTGTTTAAAAATCTTTTGTAAAAATAATTCGACATTTAAGCTTTTGACAGCTGAGAAATTATTGCCACCTAATTTTATACTTTTTGTAAGCAGCTCGAAAGCATTAATAATAATTATTTATATTTTTAAATTTAAATTTACACACGTAAATTAAAATATGTGTACAATCAACATTGTATAAATAAATGTAATAATAAAATTAAATTATATATAAACTTTAAATTTGTATCTATATGAATACAATATATCTTTTATTTAAGAATATAACCAATTTTCATAAAAAAATGTAATATTAAACACCAAATCTTTAATAATACTTTGTACACTGCGTGCAATATAATATGGCGTTTACACTGGCCGCAAATGAGTTATTTGAAAGTGTTTACACTCGTTGTTAGTCATTTGTTTTCATATTAAACAGCTGATTTGTCAACGTACCTGTTGATTTGATTTTTTACCTGTGTAAAATATACCTTCAAATTTTACGAAATAAACTAAAAACTCGTTTTTAACTCGTTTAAAACTCGTTTAAAGAATCGACTCAGTGAAAAAGTATATCAAGGACAGAGCCCTTAAATTATTCACAAAAGTTGATATGTTGCCCAAATTCACTATAACAAACCCTAAGTCCACCTCAGGACGCACAGGAAGATATACTGATCTACGGTCCGTCATCAGTTAGAAAATAAATATATGATAATGATTCTAGTATAGTTGAAGTTTAGTGTGGGGCAGGGATAAGCCCCCCAGCCACAATCGAGTAAAAGTCACAACAACAACAACAAATATTTTTCGTTATTTTTCTATGATACTCAGTTTAAATATTTATGTCATTGAAAGTTAATTGCAAAGTAATGTTCGTTAATACAATAACAGCCTAAAAATCGTGTTCCTGCTACTGCAAATATCTAATTTTAGGTGTTATACTCCACATTCAATAAATATTTTTTTATATTCAGTTTCTATGTTTTTTAATATATTCGGTGTTATGTGGACGTTCAGTGCTACTTATTAAAATGAAAACAAACCAATGTAATACTTTTAGGCATATTGGCATCACTGCTCATAATTTGCATTGAAGTATAAACTATAAACATTTAAGAATTGATGGACTATTTAAATTTTAAGTCTGACAAAACATTGTTTACAAAATGTGAGAATAAACATAAAAACAAAAACTTTTACGAGGAAGTTAAGTCGGATGTGCTATGTGAAGACGATTTTGGTAATGGTAGCATGGAAGAACAGCAGGCCTGTGTATCGAAAATGGATGCAGAGCTATTATTAGACGATTCACTAAATCTGAATTCTTCAACTACAAAAAAAGGAATGAGATTTGAAGGACAAACTCTTTTTTCACCACCGTTTTTCGAAATGGTAATTTTATAGTCAATTATAACCAAAATTTTTCTCATTTTAACTTTATATTTTAGCAAAATACTTATAATGATCAAATTCTTAAGAACACTTTGATAGCGCGATGTTGCACTTGTTCTGTTGTACTACGTGGTCATAAGAATGTCTCATCAAATTTTTTAAAACATTTGCGAAACCAGCATACTTATTTATATAAAAAATATGAAACCATCAAATTTGCTAAAAGTCGAAATAGTCGGAAAAGAAAAAGCAATTTTGTGTTGGAATACGAAGAACCAAATTCTTTACTCGACTACGAACAAAGTTCAGAAAATACGGACTCACACATTACCCAAGAAAACGCATCCCCACCTGAAGTCAAACCAACTTTAAGTATTGAACAGAATTTAGCAAATGATCCTCTTAGCATTATGGACAATATGCATGAACAAGATGCTTTAGAAATGAACGGCAAAATGACTGAAGATAAAAGAAACATAAATAATGAACTAGCAAATAATGAATTTATGATGAATATTGATAATATACTTGAGCATAAATTGAAAGACTTTATAACTAAAAAAAATTATGTTTCAAACGCAGAAGTAAATTCCTTGCCAGAAGAAAACTTACAAAACTCGATGCATGTTGCTCTCGAAAAACAAGTGTGTTCCTTGCAGAAAGAATGTGAAGAATTGCGTAAACATTTAGAACAAACAAAAATTGGGAGGGAACAATTACAACGTGAAGTTCAAGCCATGGATAGATACATAAGACGAAAATCAATAGTTATACGAAATATTCATATAAACGATTATAAAAATCCCCATAATGATATACTACAATTTTTTGGTGAAAAATTATCGCTCCCAAATATAGATATTAACAATGTGAATATAATGACTAAATCTAATAATTCTAGACAAAAGTGTAGTTTGGTTGTGGAGCTAAAAAATGATAGCGATGCAAAATTAATATATAAAAACTGTTGTAAATTAAAAAACACTGGAATTTTTGTTGAACCATTTAATTCCCAATATACACAAAGGCGTAAAGAAAAACTAATAGTACTGAGAAAAGAAATTAAAAGACGTAAACCTGAATTAAAGGTATTTGTTCAAGGCCACCAACTTGCGGTTAATGGAACTAGTTTCTATTGGGACGACATGGAAGGACTGTGCATAGCTCGAGTAATAAATTGGGATAATTGTACTGTTAAGCCTGCCGCTGAATATCTGGAAACTGCGACGGGATTAAATTTATCAGAATTTTTAAATGTATTAAAAAATTATAATGTGCAATTTAGGTAGAATAATTTAAAGTAAGTTTTACTTAATAATATTTAATATACAAAAAGTAATATAACTTTTAGTCGTTCCATTTTTGATATATTTAAATTTTACTGCTTCGTGTTGTCCGATTTTAATCGCATCAAAGTTTTGCATGCTGCGTTATGTAGTTTAGGATCGATTTGATCTGAAAAGATACAACTTATTGGCAATTGTTCAAAACAGAAATATTTATTCATACAAATCTTATGTTGTCCTTTAATTGGAAAGATAACAGGCAATTGTTGTGGATTAGTACAGACAAAAACAAATGCACTTTCTGATTCTCCGTTAGGATAAATATCACGATATTCTTCTTGTGCCAGACATTCATCAACTATTACACACCCAAGTAAACAGCCCGTTGGGTATTGTTTTGGAAATTTAATAGTTTTATCTAACAATGAAAAAAAAGTGTAATTTTCTTTGTTCTATACAGTACGATTTTTACCATTATAATAATTCATGTAAAATTGTTCAACTTCTTTAATTTCGTCTTCTTTTGGCTCTTTAGCAGTTGATGCAATCCAAAGTCTACCACGGTGTTCACTATACCATATTCTACCTTCATGTCTAAAATTAATAAATTAAAGAGTGAATATTACATATTTATGAATAAAGTTATATTATTTAGATTATTGTTACTTCTTTATACCAGCCACCAACAAAGATGCATATGGTTGATGCATTGATAAGCAATGCCGCATATCCTGCATTTCCAGGAGTTGTTTATCTTGGACGCGATTATATTTACAGTCCAACCCTTCGTTTTTTAACTTTGATTTGTCGAATGCATTACCGTCGTTCATGTCGGTATATACAGGGCGAAATTCACTTATATTTGGATCAATATCAGACACATCTGAAGTGTGTTTTGCATTATTACTTTTATTAGACCATTTGTTTGCCTTATTAAAATCGGAATTTGTAGCAGCGATCTCTTTTAATAAATTACGTTCATATTCCTCACTTATAAGAGGTTCATCAGGAACTTCATGACCAGCAAAATCAATTTTATATTTGCGTTGTGCACGACTGGCGTGTTTTTTATCTTGTAAATTATTTTGCAAACTCTTTAATTTTTCACGTTCAGCATCGGAGAGCCATACTGAGTTCTCCTAAAATAAAATAGGTTGTTTCGTATATACTTTTATGTTAAGAGATAATTTGAAAATATTACCTCAAAGTAGTCCATTTCATCATCTATAACCGTTGTACGTTTTTCACTGTTCCTGTCGTATTCTAATAAACGATCTCTTTGTTCTAATGCTTTTTTTAATGACTCCCCGCCACCTTTTTCTTTAAGTGATTTTAAAAGATTTTCACTTTTTTTGTTAGTGGTTTTTAAAATTTGAGCTTCTTCATTAGTGCACACAATATTACCACAGAACAGACAGGGACCGCTGCCCTCCTGTTCACAAACAACTCTACCGCAGCTAAGACAATTATTTATCAATTTGTGCTCAGATGCTTGACAGTCACAATGTCGCCTGCCTTTTAGCATAATAACATCTCCCAACACATTACCATCTTGTGAATACAGATTGACATATTTATTTTTCTTTTTTACACCTTGTTGAGAATTTAACGATTTCTGCTGCGAATTCACATTTTGCTTAATTTGTGTACTGCCATGACCAGTCGACTTTTTCTGATTAGAATTGGATTTTTTACTGGGCAATGCAACACCTAAGTGATATATAAAAATCATTAGTATGTATTTTATAATTGCTTTTTGAGTGCTTTTCTATATTTACTAAATAATCGCTGCCTGCAATCTGCCAAAAACAACCGGTGATGATCTTCGTCTTTATTCAATAAAGTGTTGAAATATTCATCAAATTCTTCAGAATTTTTCAAAGAAAGTATATATTTTATCATATCATCTGGTATTTCGAAATCCAAACATATTGACAAACGATCTCGCAACCACTTTTCCATTTTTATTTTAATAATTCAAATAGTCAATAAATTTAATTGTGTTGCGTCTCAATAGCGGAATTTGGCAACATAACCACAAACTTGTTGATCAACAGCTGTTTGATGAAATGTTACATTGAGAAATTACTTGGCGAAACTCACTCTCTATTTATTGCAGTAATTATGGTTATAAATATAGCATATTCAACATACCAAACCATTTTGTAAAATTTTGAAGTTATTAAAAAGTTAAAAATTATAATGAATATCAAATTAATAACAAATTGAAAAATTTTAAAATTTCCTTTTACAACAAAATTAATTATAGTTAAAAACATTTATGCCTAACTAAGCATAAAGCGAACTGCAAGAACTTCTCCTGAATAGCATTATAAGCTTTGCCAAAGGTTTTAAGTAATTCTGAAATTTTAGTTTTTAATTATACGATAACACAATGGGCCTATAGGTCTAAGTGGATCCGATATAACCTGCCTAACAAGCATAAACGGTAGCAAACAACTAGTTAATATATTCAATTCGTTTTTTACTTACAATCACAGTTCGTATTTGCGGCTCATGAGCCGGCAAAAAACTCTTTTCATACGATGGCTAACGCTCACGAGCGAGCCCAACTACAGAGCTCATGCTCACGAGCAAGAGCTCCCATTAAGTTATAAATGGGCTCACGCTCGTGAGCAAGAGTATGAGCTGCGACTCATGAGATCTCATGCGCACGGTTGCCACTTGAAAATTTTTTTCTGTACCAAAATTAGTTTAAAAAGGTACCATTTCTGTAAAAAAAGGTCCAAAATTTTTTTGGACCTTCTTGTTTTCTCGTTCTGTGTTTTTCATAGTGTTATAAATGAACAAAATATAAAATAGTGCAAATTTGCATTTATAAAAAAAATTAATTGGAAATATCCACAATAAAGTTGGGTCGTCAAAAATGTACCATTTTTTGAACATGAGTACTAAACGAAAAAAATAAAAAAAAAAAGTACCAATTTTGGTAACAAAGTACCATAAGTGGCAACCGTGCTCATGCGCCCAAATTAAGATTTTGCTGTTATTTTTTTTTGTGTGAAAACATGTCATTAAAAAAGATTTAAAATATTAATAACCTTAAACTAACTAAAATATGGAAATAATTAAAGATCCTAAAATAAACAATAAATATATTTTTATTGTTAATTTGTGGAAAATAATATTTTATAAATTTGTTTTTCAAATTCAAATTATTGTTTTATTATATTGTTTTAATATGAAATTATACATTTTCACATATAACGTTTATAAAAATAAATAAATAAAATAAACTAATAAACCTCATGAGCAGGTCTTCAATATGAGCAACTTGAAGGCTCACCCTGGTGAGCAGCTCTGCAATATAAGCCAATTATGGGCTCACGAGTTACATTCTCATACCTCTTGCATACCTTAGTATGCATTTTATTTATGTTTGTATAGACATGCATATTTTCATAAATATCGTATTAACGCGAATATGCATGTTGATATAAATATTAAGCTGTCTACTATAGCGTTATCTAGGTAATGCTATTGCAAAGACAGCAAGCATCAAATTCGGTACCCAGGTGCAAAAATCTGCTGAGTTAGATATTTTGCATTTCAGGGTTAACTGAATTTGATTATGTTTCTAGACTTAAGATATTGTTTAAGAAATATTTTTAATTTAGTCTTAAGATTCACTTCAATAAAGGAACATATAATTTAAATTTTGTGTCTTTATTGAACATAATTGGCGCAGTCGACGGTGATTTGTCTCAAGACAAAAAGAGAACCTTAGAAAAAAAATCAAATCGGTAATAAAGTGCAAAGATTATCTATATCTAAAAAGTGTACTTTAATAAAAAGTTTTAAAAAATAAACGCTAATAAACTGCAACAACTATTTGTATGCAGAAGTTAACTTTAATAAAAAGTTTTAAAAAAAATAAACGCTAATAAACTGCAACAACTATTTGTATGCAGAAGTTAACTTTAATAAAAAGTTTTAAAAAATAAACGCTAATAAACTGCAACAACTATTTATATACAGAAGTTAACTTTAATAAAAAGCAAATTCTTAAAAAAAAAAAAAAAGAAGTGCAACGACTATTTATATCAAAAAAGTTTTGAATGCGGAGAGTAAAAGCATTCGACTTAAATCGACCAATCATGAGCAACGAAATGGAGCAATTGCAGCAAAGACTTCAGGAAATGGAAGAAGTTATAAGGAGGCAAGAAGCTAAAATTCTGCTCCACGAACAACAACAAGTTCAACAAGTGCAACAACAGCAAATACAACAGCAAGTTCAACAAGTACAGCAACAACAAATACAACAGCAAGTTCAGCAAGTACAACAACAGCAAATACAGCAAAATATGCAGCAACATCAAGGGCTTCTAGCACCAAAAGATATTTTGACGCAATTCCGCCAAATTAAATGCCTCAACAAGGATCATGATGCCATTGCTTTTATAGCATCAGTAGAAGCTGTCATGGAACTATGCCCACCAGAAAACCATCAATTAACGAAGCTAGCAATGACCATTATAATCAACGAGAAGATAACAGGTGATGCCGGCAACTATATTCGAGGACTTGGACCAAATACAACCTGGGACCAAGTTAAAATTAAGCTAATGGACTATTACCGACCGAGGGCAACATATGGTGATATTTACAATAAATGTCTCAATATAAAAGTAAGTAATTTAAGAGATTTATTTTCTTATTTTGAAATGGCGAGGTCAAAACTTAATAAAATATATACATTCGATGATAATAAGCCAGACATTTATGAGCCAAGTAGAGTAGATAGGGACTTAGTAAACATTTTAATTGACAAAATTGACATACCCTTAAGAACATATATTGATCAAAACAGTACACTTAACGATGTTATTAGGAAGTATACGCAAATTAAAGCGTTAGACGATCCACGAACAATTCACTTTAATTATAGACTGAAAAGACCATTACAGTCACAATACTATAATAAACGAAGTAATCAGACACCATCTGCACCCAATAATCAATATAATTACAGCAGTAATTTCAGGCGAAATAATCAGAATGATAATTCAACACAGTCAAACCAAAATAGTAAGTTCAATAATTCAATTCAGACTAGAAACTCACATATGAGTGTTGATACCCAAAATACTAGACGTAATCAAATTAATAAAAGAACTGATTTTCAGCCAATGGATATTGGTAATGTAGAGGAGGATGTAAATTTTTTCAACCTGCCTCGATCTGCAGATTGCCCATAATAACAATAACAATTGGTAGCAAAGAAATTAGATGTCTCATTGATACCGGTTCTGACACTAGTTTAATTAAACCAAATATTCTCAAAGATCATTTCACTGAACAGAAACTCCCAACACCCATTTGTTACCGAACAATAAATGGAATTAATCAGGTGACACATAAAATAATTACTTCTATACCTAGAGAGTTTAACGTCTCAGGTACCTTCCATTGGAAGGTAATTGACTTCAGTAGTAAAAATTATGATGCCATAATAGGACAAAATTTTCTCATCCCTCTTAAAGCTAAGATTGATGAAGAGAATAAATTTGTCAACATATTAGGCAATATTATACACTTTAAAATTTTTAGCCCCTATAAAAATCAGGAAATATGTACGCTTGAATTCAGCGACATAGAAAATTTAGATTTGAGACATTTAAATTCTGAAGAAAACCAATTATTAAAAAAATTATTACAGGACTTTAGCGAACTATTTTTCAAAGAGGGGGATAAACTCTCTTTTACCCACGAAATTAAGCACGAAATTGTTACTACAAGTGATCGACCTATTTATTCAAAAATATACAGATATCCACAAACTCATGAATTAGAAATTCAAAGGCAGATAAAAGAAATGTTGAAGCATAATATAATTAAAGAAAGCAATTCTGCTTATAATAGTCCCTTGTGGGTAGTCCCAAAAAAAGTGGACAAATCTGGTTCTCAAAAATGGCGGATCGTAATTGATTACAGAAAACTGAATGAAGTTACTGTAAATGACAAATTTCCAATTCCTAATATAGATGGAATTTTAGATAAGTTAGGTAAAGCTCAATATTTTTCGTCTATAGACCTTGCCAAAGGCTTTCATCAAATTTTGATGCATGACAACGATAGGAAGAAAACCGCATTTTCGACCCCGTTAGGTCATTATGAATTTTTGCGGATGCCTTTTGGGCTTAAAAATGCCCCATCCACCTTTCAACGACTTATGAATTCTGTGCTTCGAGAATTTATAAATAAAATTTGCGTCGTTTATTTAGACGATGTATTAATTTTTAGTACTTCCTTGTCTGAACATATGGAGAACATGAAAAAAATTTTTCTAAAACTAAAAGAAGCAAAGCTAAAGATCCGATTAGAAAAATGTAGTTTCCTAAAAAAAGAAACCGATTTTTTGGGGCATATTCTTACATCTGAGGGCATAAAGCCCAACCCAAATAAAATTGAAGTGATACAAAAATTGAAGCTGCCTACTACACAAAAACAAATTAAATCCTTTTTAGGAATTACTGGTTTCTATAGAAAGTTTATAAAGGACTATTCTAAAATAGCCTATCCAATGGTTGCATATTTAAAAAAGAATGCAAAGGTTAATTTAAATGATCCAAATTATATTATTTCATTTGAAAAACTAAAAGATATCATAACAAATCATCCCATTTTAAAATATCCTTTATTCAATAAACGTTTTAAACTCATCACTGATGCCAGCAATTTTGCAATCGGCGCAATTTTGACTCAAGAGGGTCACCCAATTTCGTTTGCTTCGCGAACATTAAATGACCATGAAAAAAATTACTCCACTATTGAAAAAGAATTATTAGCAATAGTGTGGGGAGTAAAGTACTATCGACCTTATATTTTTGGGAGAGAGTTTGATCTGCAAACAGATCATCAGCCACTTAAGTGGTTACAAGTAAAAAATTCTGGTAAGGATATTAGTCCTAGACTGCAACGATGGTTAGTGCAGCTGGGAGAGTACGATGCCAAAATCGATTACATTACCGGAAAAGAAAATAAAATAGCCGATTTTCTTAGTCGAATTAATTGCGATGAAATAAATATGTTAGATTCCGAAAATTTGGGATTCACCTTGGATGAAATGTTAAGAATCAAAAATTTAAGCGCCGAAAATCAACAAAACCAAACATCAGTTTCCTTGGAAGTACAAGCTAATAACTCCCAAGATAATAACACGAATTTAGAAGAAAATGATAATAACCATAATGTATCAGTTGAAGGCGAAACTATTCATTCTCAGGTAGAAAATTTTAATGACCATTTTAAAATTCTTGATACCATTGTAAACCGTTTTAGGAAACAAATAATCTTAGTAAAAACCAAGACAGTTGAAGTAATCAATATTTTCAAAAACAAACGAGTTTTTATCGATAAACGGGATATTATCTCTGAAAATGTTATTAATATAGTACGAAGACATTTTGATAATGCCAAAGTCGCAATATACTCTGAACTTAATCATCATGAGTATAATAAGTTACAACAAATTTTATTAAGTACATATTCAAATAATCAGAAAATGTCCTTTGTGAAGTGTAGCTATTTTGCCAAAGATATACAGGAAGATCATGAACTAAAGAAACAGATAGCATTTTTTCACAAATATGAAGTAGGACACTCGGGAATTATTCCAACTTATGAGGGAATGAAGCATAAGGTTTACCATCCACAACTGAAAATTAGAATTCATGAGATAATCAATAATTGTGATATTTGCAATGGAGGGAAATATGACCGAAATCCTATTAAATCAAAATTTCTATTCACCCAAACACCCACAACTGTAAATGAAATTGTTCATATAGATACTTACGTTAACAGTAAGCAATCTTTTATAATTTTTATTGACAAATTCTCAAAACATGCAATCTTTTTCAATTTACCTGACAGAAATAGTCGAACGATTGTAGAAAAAATAAATAAATTTTTAGCCATAAAAGGGCATACAAAAACATTTATTTTTGATAATGAGTTTAATTCCAGAAATATTCGTGACTTTCTATCTGCTAAGGGTATAAACTACCATGCCACAAAACCTAACAGTCATACAGGGAATTCTGATATTGAAAGGTTAAATAATACTCTTACTGAACGTATAAGAACCTTAAATTTAGCAGAAAAACTTCCAATCACAGCTCAAATGTGTAAAGCTATAAAATTCTATAATAATTCTTATCATAGTACAATAAAAGCTACGCCATTAGAAGTAGAATATAACAAAATCGATCACAAATTAATTAAAAAGCGAATGGACGAAGCAAAACTTTTTAGAATTTCCAAAAGAAACCGAAACAGAGAAAATTATACAGAAAACCGTACAGAAGGATTTATTAAGAACTATAAAAATGTTAGGCATAAAAATGAACCTAAATTCATAAAAAGAAAATTAGAAAATATTCACACATCAAATATAAAAAGATCATATAAATTTGCAGATCCTGGCTTTTGTAATGACTCTGATGATGCTCATAACAGGAACCCAACAAATGTTACAAGTCTCCAAAATTACTGAGGAAATTGGTTACACTCAAATTAGATTGAGGGAAGTAGAAATAATTAATGACACAATTACAATTGTACACATGATCGATCCAAATGAAATTAACTTGATAATTACACAAATCAAAGCAAATATACAGAATTTAGACATTTTTAACAAAGATTTATTATACAAAGAGATAGAAATACTCCAAGCCAAAGTAAAATCAATAACTCCATCTTCAGAAAGTGTTAGGCAGAAAAGAGGGTTGCTGAACGTCGTTGGTAAAACATATAAATGGTTGTTCGGAACTATGGACGATGATGATCGTCAGGAAATATTAGAACATTTGCGAATTACAGAAGAAAATAATCATAATTCCATTACTACAATAAACAAACAAGTCCAAATAAATCAATACTTTAATGAAAGCATGGTTACTTTAAAAAACAATGTAGAAGAAGACAGAAAAAAAATCAAAACCATTTATGAACAAATTAAATTAAAGAATAGTGAAGTTGTTAAATATTTATTATATATTGACCAAATGCAAAAAATTAGGTTTTTAGAAAATAGACTCAACCAAATACAAGACAATATATCAGCCGCTAAGCATAAAATGTTACATCCAAGCATATTATCCATTGAAGAAATAGAACGTTTTAATATTGATTTTTATAAACTTAAGTTATTAAAATTAGGTATAATGGAATATAAAAAATCTATGTTAATTTTTGCAATTAAAATACCAACAAATTTTATTAAAACATTTGTAAAAGCTATAGTACCAATGCCAAATAAAGAATTTATGGAAATTAATGTAAAACTTGAACATGTAATAGAAATAAAAAATATTGTATATACTTACGAAGAGGAAATGGATTTAAAAAACTTAAAAGAAAGTCAAAACTGTATTTATTATCAAAATTGTGTATTAAAGTTTAATAACAAATTCGAAATTTTAAATATGGATGAA